>NW_024040041.1:9440040-9933793 GCF_014851395.1 Micropterus salmoides | reverse complement strand
TTTAATGCCAAGTACATATTTCACATACAAGGAATTTGCCTTGGTATTTTGATGATGAAGTGAGTACTGCGATGTCAATAAACATAAATGGAAAATAGAATTAAAAATAATAAGAAATATTATAAAAATGTGTACAATATATCCATTTTTAAAATTAAAGAATGTGCAAAGCTCACAGTATAACTATGTGAAATGTACATGTGAAATGTATAATCCAAAATATGTGTGGTAGTATAACACGTTGACAGAAGTGGAGACGTGTGTATGTTAATGTTAGGTGTGGTGTCCATGATGCAGGATGAGCGTCTGTGTCAAGAGGGGGTCCCGCAACTTGGTGATGAGGCCAGTTGCAATTAATTAGCAGATGTTAGCATTCTAACACACTAAACCAAGATGTTCAACATGTTAAAAAGCAGTATGTTAGCATTGTCATTAACAGCATGTTAGCACGCCAATGTTAGCGTTGAAGTTCAGCCTTACAGAGCCGCCAGCATGGCTGTAGACTCTTGTTAAATGAGATGTAAGTGATATTTTTCTTGACTCTCTTTCTACAGTTAGCAGCTACATTGAGTTTAAAAAGAGCCTCTTATTCTGTCTGTATTAAAAATAGATCAGTGAAACGCCTCGATTGCTTAAAGGAGTATAGTCGCCTTTCAGAGCCCAAAATTAGAGTTTCTGCACTGTTCGAATCTGCTGGGTTTGATTTTGACCAAACAGGCACTTTTAGAAAATCCATCTTCAAAGGGTTTTGGTTTGTGGCTCTTATCGAATCATTACTGTTTACTGTCTCTGAAATGTCTCTTGCATCACAAGCAGATTCTGTTTCACATTACAGGGAAGAACACTCATTAATGCATTCACATAAACATTTGCAGTGCATTTTATTTGATAATGTCTGACTGCATAAATATGGCTGTCAAATCACTGAGCCTGAAGTCATCTAATGCTTTCTGTATGCTTTGTAAAACACACGTTTTTTAATAAAAACCCGAGAGAGAGAAAGAGATTCTTCTCACCTGCATCTTTACTTAATGATAAAGAAAAGCTGTCACGACTCACAAACGCTCACACTAAGACCTTGAAGCATCCACTTACCAGGCTGACACGAAGCCGTCAGTACCAGTGCACACAGTGCCTTTTTTGCAGTGACTTCTAATGTCCTCATGTTGCGTTTGACCTGTTTTCTCGTGTCAGGTGGCTTTGGTGGTGGATTTAATGGTGGTGGAGACGGCGGGAAGAAGGGAAGGAAGATAACCGGAGATACCGCCGCTAACAAACCTCCTGCTGCTAAAAAACCTCGTACCTGCGGCATCTGCCACATGCCTGGTCACACCCGGGTCACATGTCCCCAGCGGTGACAGCAGGTTAATGACACTAAGTGTAACAAGTCAGGTTTGATTTTTTTTTTAAATGTAGAATAACTCCCATTGTAAGTGCCTCCTCACAGCAGGTGGACTTTTTCTTCTGGTATATAAGAATTTAACCAAGTTACAAAGTTACATCTTGATAATAGTTCCAGGAGTGCAAAAAGTCATGTAATAACAAAATCAGAAATAGTATTTTCCAGGTGCAGTTGTGAATTGATGAATGGCTCTTTTCTGGTTTATAAACGTATTTCCCAAAGTCTCAAATTCTTCTTACTCTGAACTCTTTTTCTGCCAGAGTAAAAAGCTAAAAACAGAGAAGTTAAATCTCAGAGAAATAGCAGTAGTACCATGAAGCTGCTCATCAGTTAATGGGACACTAGTAATTCCCTGTCTATTGCGTTTCTCTGTCCTGACAGCTCGACTGAGATCAGTTGGAGGAGAGTGATTCTGACACAGAAGCTGTCTTTAATGAATAAATGTGTATTTTAAAGAAAACCTAAGTGGTGTAATTAATAGTATGTCTTAATGTGTTGTTTTTTGGTTTTCATCCTTTTCACCATCACTAAGTGTCTCCAACAGGAGACAGTTGTTTTGCATTTGTTGATTCATCAAGGTGGTTGCTGTTGGAAGAAACAGCAAAATATGCTTTTTACATTCTAAATGCAAAAGGAGTTGCTTCTCTTCTGTAGTCTGAGCAAATTTCAGTACCAAATATTTCTCTTTTAATATTGATGGATGCTAATAAATATACTGTAACCGTTCATGGTTATTTATGTTTTTACAGTCATGACAGAGGTAGTTTTGGTTTTGGTTTTGAGTATTTTGTATTTTAGTCTTTGTACCACTGGTTTTGGTTTTTGTTTTGTGTTGAGTCTTCAGCTTTGGAAAGAACCCAAACTCAAAATATCTTTCTTGCGTCTGTTCATTATAAACATAAAGAGAAAATATAAAAACTTTATTCTTAATGCATTCTGCTAAACATATTCACATTTAGTGACAGTTATGCCACATTACATCACTGGTTATTGAGTGTAGTTTGTGCAAAATGGAGCAAAACGTGCATATATCATATTTCCTGTCCTGACCAGTGGTGGGAAAAGTACTAAGATCCTTTACTGAAGTAAAAGTAGCAATATCACAATGTAGAAATAGGCTACTGTAAAAGTCCTGCATTCAGAAGTGTACTCAAGAATAGTACATACGCATTAGTCAAATTAAAAGTAAAAGTAAAAAATGACCCCTTATATGATATTGGATGATTATTATTACTGACACTGACTCATGTTAAGTGGCGTTTTACTGCAGTAGTTGGTCAATTTGCTGCTAATTTCACCTCCTGAAGGCTGGTTTATAACACATTTTTTATGATAATCAAATGTTTGAATTGTAAAATTGTAATCTGCAAAGTAGCCAGTAGCACAGCTGTCAAATAAATGAATAAAAAGTACAATACCTCTGAAATGCAGTAGAATAGAAGTACAAAGTAGCATAAATGGGAATACTGGGAGTACCTCAGTAAATGTACTTTCCACCCCTCCTGGCTGTTTTTCCCTGCAGACATGCACACACCAATGTTAAATGTTAATAAGTCTGTTCCCTAGAAAAATGTCTAGTGACCACATGTTACCAGACAAGAAGCCTCCTCTCAGACAAAGTTTGCAGCTTTGGTGTTTTACTGCAGGATTGAAATGGTTTCATTTTCCCAGAAGTGCTGCTTTCCTCTGTAACAAGGCGAGACAAATGAAGTGCGGGGCCCCGGGGGATGAAGGGGTTGGGACAAAGGAAAATCAGAAACGCACGGATTCCCGGCATGAGGCTGTAAGTTGCCCTAATGTTTTTTTTTTTTTTCTCCCTCTGTTGATATTCCAGAGAAGTAGCGATCTTTTTACCGTTACGTTTGGTGAGTCATGCGTGAGTCATTGCACGTGGGTGGGAGCGCGCTGTGATCCGTCCTGCCTGCTGTGTTGTTTTTGCCGCTCCATCCTCAGCTCCCAACTCCGCTACAGTAGTATCCAGGCAGATAACAAGTCATGTGATTGCCGTGTTTCTTTTCTGAATTGCAGCGGTAACCTCCTCCTTACGGGAAAAGCGTTCACACGTTATACATTTTTGACTGTTACCGTAACGCCGGTCCCTGTAGGGTTACTATAGGAGTACGGTAAATGTTAATAGTGAGATCACCTCAAGTCTTGAGAGAAATTACTGGAGCTATAAGAACACCATCATGCAGCATCACTGTTCAAACTCACTATTGAACACAACACAATATTATGATATTATAACACAAAAGTGCACATTAAGATCACTAGACTGTACTGTAAGCCTTCACTCCCAGGAGGAGTCCTCAAAGTCTTGTAACAATATTGAATAAGTATTAAAGCATAAACTTAAAGGGGCGGTCCACCATTAACAAATGAAGTTCAGTTTACTCCTGATGAAGAGCACCGCTCAGCCTTTTAAAAACGTTGGTATAATGTCCTCCGCGCTTCTGAAGGCAGTGTGAGAAAATAACCCTGATGATGTCATGGTGATGTCACCAGGGTTCTCTCGGTTTGGGCTTAAGACAAAAAATGTTTGAACACAAACTGCTTTACAAACTGGAGTGTGTAATGTTTGAAAGTGTTTACCGGGCAGTCGGGATCTAATGAACGACACAATCCAGTTGCATTATGGGAAATGTAGGATTATGGTTCTTGGACATTGGCGGATTCTAGGGACACCAGTGAGGTCACTACATTGTTGAATATCCTACCACAGGCACTGTAATGCCTTTGTTTTAGGAATATTGCAACACGATAATGATAATCAAATCACTTTTAAGTTATTTTCAGTTTCCCACATGTTATCATTTGCTAATATTTATTAATATTTCTGTCTTTCTTTGTATACTGTGACAATAATAGCTTAATAAATTGATTACTATTGGGTTTTGGACAGTTGCTGGGACAATTTGGATTGGAGAGCTTGTGCTCTCTGACGTTGTGAGAGGCGTTTAGTAGTTACTGACATTTTATATACCATATTTACCATTCCTTGTTATCTGTTGTCAGTTTTTCTTGTCTTTTGTTGCCAAACGACATGTGATTTCTGCTGCAGCTTAATTTCCCCACAGGGACAACAATAAACCAAACAATTTATCAAATTACTGAGAAAATAATTGGAAGCCGCTCTAATCTAAAGTGAAATAAACACCTACAGCTGTTTTATTTTGTTTTAAAGCCCATATGACTATAAAATGATTTGACTAACCCTACTTTATACCACAGATGCTGCACATCACTACAACAATTTCATTGTGTTTACATAACCTCAGCACTACGAGGTCAAAGGTCACAGGTCAGTAGAGGTGGATCACCACTCATCAACTCTTCCTGCTGTCTCATCATCATCATCATCCAGTTTTTCAGCAGTCGCTGTAGAAACAGTTGCCATGACACCCAGTGCCCATAAGTGATGCAAGTGATCCAGGTGCAGCGAGATCGCGGACCGTGCGAAGAGACCCTGTGTGAGTAGTTACTGGGAGTTTTACTGTAAACTGATCCACACAGCCTCAATGAAGACAAAAGGAAATTGGCTCTGGGCCTTTTTTCCACAGTAGTGCCTTTACCTTTATGAGCTGTTCCCACCTGGGGGCAGGGCGAGTACACATTCAGATAGAAAAATAAGTAAGTGTGTGTCATAACACCACTGAACAGAGATTTTTAGAATCACTCCTCTGTAAAGAACATATATGTTGGCTGCAACATATCAGCAGTCATTATCATTATCTGTGTTGTGCTCGACCTTGTTTCGAGCTCTCCTCTCTGCAGATGGGTTGCTTAGCATTCAGGGTGTAAAGACTTTCAGTCAGTGTTTAGTTCCATATTTGGATCAAACACGGCTGGAGGGGTGGACATTTCCACCAGAGAGTGAAGCAAGGCCTTCATTTCCATTGCAGATTTTGATCTTTCCTGCCTTTACAACTGTTACATAAAAATACATGAGCTCAAACTCAGTTCAGTATTTTAACTGCACAACCTCATTTGACTGTATTTAACCTTTGAAAGAGCAGAAACCTTTTAGAGCTGTCATACTAGTCATAGTTTAAGGCTTTGATTGGACTGACATGTTTGTTAATAGCTTTAAGGAATAGTTCAACAGTTTGGGAACTCATTTGCTTTCTCGTGGAGAGTTAAAGCTGGTGTAGGCAATGTTGGAGAAACTAGCTAGAGCTGGCTAGATTCTGAAAGTATCCAACTAAAAAACAAATCCTACACCCTCCCTTCAGGCCTCCCTCCAAAGCCACACCCCCAAAACACATGTTCATGTGCTGTGAGTTCAGTCAGATAAGCCAGCGAATCATTCAATTCAGACTTATTATAATCCTGCCACAAATACTGGAGATTTTTCATTTTTGTATCAGAACATTTGATTTATTGATTGCTGTCGGGATGTAAAGAGAATTTCAATAACAAATCAGTTATCTAACCCAGCTTTAAGGCTACAGCTGGCAACCTCTGAGTTTATTTTAGCATAAAGACTGGAAACAAGGTGAAACACCTAGTCTGGCTCTGTCCAAAGATAATAAAATCTGCCTAGCACCCATAAAGCTCACTAATTGTTGTTTGGAGTAAAATCAAAAGGTGTAAAATGCCATGGGTTCAGACTATTTCTACCTGACATCTAACTGCTCCCAGCCAAGAATGGTATTGATCTTCTCATGTAACTCTCCACACAAATGCAAATAAAAGTATTTCACAAAATGTTACACTGCTTCTTTAAAGTAGCAAGAATGTTAAAGCTTTTCTAGTAATTTAATAAAACATTAGGTTACATTAAGATAAGTCATGTAGGCTTGGATGTTACTAAAAAGTAAAGTTTTTTTAAAGTTTAGGCCCTGAAATAAAAATGAGTGAACTGTGTTGAAGTACCTTTGTCTCTTAATTGGATAATTGGCAATATTTTTTAATGAAGAAACGTTCGTGAAGTCACTCATTGTGTAGCAGCATCTCCTCCCCTAACTTTAGTTTCACATAACCTTGTAGTTATGACCCTCCTACACTGCTCCAATTTGCGTGCGCGGCCTCGTGAGCGCGGGCACGCACACTGGGGGCTCGGCCCTACGCAATGGAAAGGGGGCGCGCGCGGCTTAAAGCAGCGCGTTGTTGATGTGTCGCAGATTTTAAAAAGTGAGGGAGGGAGGCAGGCAGGCAGCTGGAGTTTGGTGTGAGGAAAGCGCAGAGACTCAAAACAAGTGTTCAGACCGGGAGCGAGCAGCTGCAGCGACACTCCGAGGGCGGACACTTCCTCCTTTTCCTCTTTGACAGTTTTTATTTTGACAATAACTGCAAACATCCAGTTTGCGAGCTGTGTGGAGAAGCGCGCGGCGATGGAGCTGTCATCAATAGGAGACCAAGTGTTTGCAGTGGAGTCAATAACAAAGAAGAGAGTGAGAAAGGTAAGAAGGACGACTAGTACCCCGGTATACTTCATATAACTTACATAACTTCTCTTCCTGTGCTTGTTATCCTAACGCTCCGTGTAGCATCCCCTGTCCTCATGCGCAAAAAAACTATAAGCTACGCAGTTTTCCAATAGTTCACACAAAAGATATGTTCAGACTAATCAGCTCTTTTAATTAACTGCGCCGAAGTTTAACATTGTTTTGCAGCCTGGGTCGCATCCTTTAGCCTCCTCGTGCAGCTGCTGAGGTGCTGCAGCATGAACGTGTTTTGAGGCAGCCTACGCAGCTGTAGTAAAATGTTGAAGGGGGTATGTATCCTGCAAGGGGGTATACGACCGATGCACGGGGACCTGCGAAGTCGATTTAAAGCTTCGCCAGCGAGCGGAGCTTTGTATCTGAGCGAAACTGCTGTGTAATATCAGTGCTGCTGCGTAATGGTGACCCATTGATTTACAGTATATGTGGACTCGCGCTAACACATTATCCCCACAGTAGATAATTTGGAAGCCGTTGTCTTATTTGACGCAGCACGTGCACATACAGTATATTCTGTAATGTAAAATAAATGAAGTGCAGTGCAACATCACCTTCATCTCACAGTAGTATGCTAAAGTTTAGACTGATATAATAAAATAATAAAAACTATTGACACAGTCAAACAGTAGTCTTCCACAAAGGCACTCCGGAGAGTAATACAGTTATTCTGCACTTGGGTTGACTCTTACAATTGTTTCAGGTTGAACGTTGCGCAACACCACGTTGTTTACATGTTCGCGTGACCCCACCTATCCGAGCCCCCGTTGTAATGTTCCAGAAAGAGCCCGTGCATTCTAGAAACCGGCTCACGTCACCGCGATGCCGGAGCGAAGCTGCTGTTTGGAGGCCACCCAGCCCCGCTCGTCATTGACGTCATCCCTGAGAAAAACACCATTTGAAGGGGAGAAAAATGTCCATGACCCTCCCTCGCGCCGCTCTTTAAAGTGACAGTCCCCCTTTTCTCTCTGGCTCGCACACAGCGGCTTGATTCACTTCTGCATCACGCTGGAGCAGATTGGAAGTGCAGGTTGTTGTGAATGTGTCCGACTCTATCTGCTGCACCTCCTCTAAGTGTGCCCCCCTTCTCCCTCTCTCTCTCCTCAGGGTAATGTGGAGTACCTACTGAAATGGCAAGGATGGTCCACAAAGTGAGTAAGCCTTGAGTCATCCTCCTTTGACCTCATCCCTTCAATATGTATACAGTAGCCTTTTCTTAGTAAGCTTCTTGATTCCTGAGCTCTGCGTCCTGTGAGTGAACTGATTTGAATGTGTGTGTGTTGGAAGGTACAGTACTTGGGAACCAGAGGACAATATTTTGGACCCGCGCCTGGTCCTGGCCTATGAAGAGCAGTGAGTAATCATGGAAAGCTTTTTTTTTATGCTTGCAAAGCAGTTTTATATTTATTTATTTTTATTTTGGTTTTCTTTCTGGACTCTTGCTTACAGTCTGTTTCTCTTTGTCACTTTGTCTCTGTCCTCTCCCACCCCACTGTTCCCACCTCTCTCCCAGTCAGGAGAAGATGAGAGCTCTGGCCTATCGCAGGAAAGGTCTCAGACCCAGGAGGCTCGTCCTGCGGGTAACGACACTCACCTTTCTTTCTCGCAAGCTTTTTGTTATACCTTCCTTCACTAACCCTCGCTGCTCAGTGTGGAGTTTGTTTATGTGAACACAGTTTCACCTTAACCCAGGTGGTGGGAAGGGTCTCAAAATAAACCTCAGACTTGGGCCCTTTTGGGAGTTGCAATGAGTGCACCATTGTCTAATTTAGGCTGAGCTAAGAAGGTAAATCTGGTACATTTTACAAGCTAAACATCAACATGTTAAAATTATCACTGTGAGCATGTTGACGTCATGTTATCAAGCTGAGGTCAGCATTTAACTCAAAGCACAGTTGTGGCTAACAGTCACATTGAGCCGCTAGCACGGCTGGAGTCTCTTTGGACAACAGTGGTTTCGGTCCTTTCATGGAATGTGTTGACAGTGAGAGTTATATATAATATCACATCCTTTAAGACTATATTTACAATAAAAACGTGTTGTCTAGCAAACATGTTGTGACCAGTGGAAAGAATCCACTGAAACAATCCAGACGACAGACATGTACCTGGAAACATAGTGTAGCTCAAAATGACCACAGTAATGGTTCACCTGTTGACCTGTCACCTTGCTCTGCCCCCAGAACATCTTTGCGATGGATCTCCGCAGTGCCCACAAGGAGAAGGCCCCCCCTCGACTGCGTCTGTCCCTCACCCGCTCCATGAGCACAGATGTAGACCAGGCCTTGTACCGTCGGCCAGCCTGGAGGAAGAGCAAGCAGAGGGTGGCCAAACGGGGGCTAGAGGGATCCCGGCACAAAACCATCCGTCCAGAGGACTGGGGCGGCACCAGCGAAGAAGAGAAACAGGAGTCTGAAAGCACCACCGAGGAGAGACATGAAGACAGTTTATATGGTCAGTTTCTCAATTTAATCACTAAGAAATTCAGTAGCCTGGTCATGACGTTTGACCTTTTAAAATAAATATGTATCTTTTTCTCTTTTTAAGGTCAGTCAGAGTGCAGCTCCCCGCCGTTGCTGGAGCGACAGGACTTAGAGATGGACGTGGAGGAGAAGGTGGACCCCGACCTGACAGTGGTGGGCACAGGAACATGGACCAACACTCCAGGTGGAGCAAGACAGAATGAAACATTTGCATGCGACCAATCAAACGACAGCGCCTCTGTGTCCGAGGCCGGACCAGAAGACGCACTCACCGTGTGCAGCAGGTCAGACTGGGACAGAGGTGAGGAGGGCGTGGAGTCAGCGCCAGAGTGTCCCATAGTAGAGAACAAAGTTTGCCAGAGGAACAATACAACCTCTGTGATAGTGAGCGTTCAGGGGAGCCGCGAGACGGCAGGTGACCCTGACGAGGTGAGCAAGGAGGAAGTGAAAGGCGACAGTCAGAGCGTTATCACAACAACACCGGGCAGTGAGACTGCTCCCGCTGGAGCAGAGCATCCCAGTAGCGTGATTGTGACTAACGTGACTATCAACTCTCTGACGGTGACTTTTAAAGAAGCCAAGGTGGCTGAAGGCTTCTTTAATGGCTATTGAGTGATGAGAAAGACAGAGAGAGAGAGAGAGAGAGAGAGAGGGAGGGAGATCAAAATAACCATAAGTAGACTTGCCACTCATTTTGAACATGTAAATAGTTGTTTATGTAAGAGAATTCCACATGTTTACAAAGTTACACTCATTTCCTACTGAGTTCAATGAAGACATTATTGCCTTTGAATAAAAAAATGAGTGGAAATTTTATCATTGTGGTTCATTTTATTAGGTGAGATAGGAAGCCTGAGGCCCCAAACATGATCTCAAGTCATCCATTGCAATCCAGGGGACTAAATGGATCTCAGTGGCAGGTTTCACTCCTGGGGTCGCTGCATTTAATGGGAGCGAGAGAAAGATGGTGAGACAGCAGTCCTGAAACATTACAGTCCACACTACAACTTCCATGCAGTTACTTTTTTCAGTCGTCCTCAGTGCTTTCCAGCTAGACATAGGTCTCACACTCAGATCTTTTCTCGGGGCTTGTTTCAGTCGCTCCTCTTTCTTACGGATAATGTTTTGTACAGATATTGCTGTTTTTCCAGTATTCGTACTGAGCGAACCGCATGCCCTGTCAGTCTGTGCCACATATGCACAAAACCCTGTCCTGTGGTGTGTTGAAGAGGTTTATTTCTGTCACAAAAGAAATAAAACAAAGACGGAGCGATAATGCCTGCCGCTTAGATGAAGTTCTGTATTTCAAGGAGGATGGGTGCACAAAAAGAAGTACACAGTTGTGTTTGCTGTCTGTCTGTCCTTTTACTTTTCAAGTACGAAATGCTTCCTGGTTCTATTTTTGTATTACCAATTGATAGTCCACTCTTTTCACTAGCCTTTGTGCATTTCAAAAGTGATATCAGCTTACTGCCGCTGTTACGCTGTGTAGGGTTATGTACAAATGGAAGCAGATGTATGTTTGGTCAGGCTGTAGTGAACTATTATTTATTGCATGTCACATGTATAAGCTTAAACTAACTTATGTCACTTATTGTGTCTCAATCAGTCTCTGATAAAGATGAACTGTCAAACATGTCTTCTCTGTAAAAAAAAAAACAAACAAAGAAAACTTTATTTTGCTTGTATTTCCAATAAATATGTACAAAAAGAACTGCCTCGTGGAGAATATTTATCATGTGGGATTACTCAGACGGGGTTGAGGAGGAAAATGACACCTCGCATCACAGCACAACATTTGTAGTGATTATACTTTAGACATACATACACAATTTAAACATCAAGCAAGACATTTTCTCCTGTCTGAGCAAAAAAGTAACCTTTTGGTCAACCCAAAGATACACTGATTTTGATGATGTTTTGCGGTCAACAGCGCCGCCAAATCTTAAAGTCCTGAAAGTCAACACACTGTAGCTCTGTTTTATTCATTTATTAATCTTAATAAAGACAGATCTTTAAAGTCTAATTCTACTTTGAGTACTGCACTTGAGTAGTGAAAATGCGCAAATGTCAACTTTCTGGAAGTGTTAGTCACTTTCCCAAAAAGGAGAAGAGTATTCTGGACACTTCTTTCTTCAAACCTGCTACTAGTGTATGTGCTCTGTCTTCTCTGCCTTTTGAAAGCCTATTGATCACATGAAACATTCTCCTTTCTGAAATAAGTTTTTATATTGATGCAACTTGTTACTTTAACTCCAGTATTTTACTAAAATTCTGGTGAAGTATCTGTTAAAACCATTGAATGTGTCCATTCTTACTACCTTAATATTGAACACACTGTCCAGTGTCACCACTAGATGGCATGTTGCTCTCAGGAAAGACATGACTGTAAGTGACGCCATTAAGTGCAAGTTAATAGTCTCTGAATCATAGGCTCAGTATGTCTGAAGTGTGCAGCACTGGAAGAGGGGGGGAGGGCACTAACAAGAAACATTCAGGAAACAAGAAGCTCTGAGTGCTTCTTATTCAGCTTCAAACATACCCATGTGAACATTTCATTTTAGCCTGAAAAATAACAAGATCAGTGAGAATCATTTGGGTATGTTCTGGTATGTACTTCTCCTACTCAGCCTCTTTTCACTTTGCTATATAAATCAGCTGTGATCACAGGGAGAAACACTATAAATGTTATCCAAACATAAAAGTAAAGCCAAGTTTAGAAACTTTAAGGGGGGGCATCATAAACTGCACATTATTAAAATCTATTATTCCAGTTATTGTTCAATCAGTGTAATAAATAAATGCAGCCCTGAGATGAACTGGCGACCTGTCCAGGTTTTACCCCACCTCTTGTGATTGTCTCCCCAAGACCCTGCAAAGGATAAGTAGTTCTAAATGAGTACTTGTTTTTGACTCATGTACCCCACTGTAAGACTTTCTGCTGCCACTGCACAGAAGAGGAGCGAGAAATGTTATCTGATGAGGCCCACCTGACCCAAATGCTGCATTAACTTACTGGGAGCAATATGAGTAGTAGTCATAATTTGTAGTTATCATCACAATGTGCATCATTCTTTTCACAGCTGGGAATACTAGTGTAAAACCACCTACACGGTCAGGAATCCTCTTGAGAATGGAAAAAAGTTCAAATGCAGCAAATCTTTAATCTTTATTTACACAGGAAGTCTGGGACAGCAGCATACTACTGACCTATCTTGCTAAAATATAATGCTCTGTATTGGTTGTCACCTTATTGTAAAGTCAGTACTCATGTCCCTGTCAAGACCCTGTAGGAAAGACGACTCCATTAATTTGCCTTGGGGCAGGTTAACTGTGCAGCGTTACAGACAGCACATTCACCAAATACCCAATCTTTTTTCTAACAAACAGCCACATGCAGGACACGTCACTGTTGGTAATTTTCATTTTATTATAAAAACAGTATTTGAGTCCACAGTTTGTTTCCTTTGTACAGTAAAAAATATTAAATTAAACTCCCAAAGTTCTTAGCAGAAAGATAAAGAGGATGGAGTTGGGGGGGGGCGACGGCTTCCCCCAGAGGAGGGGGGGGGGGGGTAGAGTCCAAGGGAAGCAGCAAAGGGGACGAGGCAGAAAGAGACGGAGACTGAGACTGACTGCTCATATCTCCTCCTTTCTCCTCATTTCTGTGCAACACAGTTCATTTGGATCAAAATCCTCTGTTTACTCCAAACAGCAGAATCCTAAAAACAGTAAAAGGAGCCCACCCCACCCAGTTTTTCACATCCCAGCCCATGTACTCAAAATGTTACAGGCACACAGGTATGCACCCCCCCTCCCCAAGCCTCCACTGCTCCATATTAAGTGTCTTTAAAGGAAGGAGTGCACACACATTCGAGGGAGAGGGCTTGCATGTTTGCAAGGGAAGAGTCCCTTCCAGCATGACCGATGTCCAATACAGAAGCTGGCCGGGACGTCACAAAATGTCCGTTCAACGTCTCAAACTCACAGCAGAGCTCGACCACTGCAATTAAACACTGACATTTAATTATTCCTGCCTGGACAGACAACTAAAGACATCTAAAGTGAAAGGAAATATCCACTATCCCCCTCTTAACAGTCAATAACAAAAATATATTTCTATACGAATTGTAGCAGTCTCAGGGTACATAACACCCCCACCCCCAAAAGAAAATAAATAAAGCAAACCCAAACATTTAAAAATGAAGATATGCATCATGTTTGGATTTACATTAATAATCCACATCACTCCCTAAAACAAATAGACAGACTGAATAATGGGAAGTGAAACTGATTTAAAAAAAAAAAAAGTTCTTTGCATTTCCTCTTTAATTCTTGACCACTTTTAAAATCTTAAAAACATTTCTTAAAAAAGGCAATTACTCCCATTTACCCCCGAAAAATATCACCTTTCTTGTATTCAGCAAGAGGTGGAGGTGAGGGGGCGTGCTAGAGAAACCATCCCCCCTCTTTGTCCACAGTTGGCAAAAAAATATATTAACAGCAATAACTTACATTTACTCTTTATTTAACAACTGCTTGATTTATTGTTCATCTCCCATAGGAAGTTCAGTTCAATGCATCTTTATTGAAAACATTTTAAATAACATTTAATAATAGTATAAAAAAGAAAGGCTAAGTAATAACAGTAACACTGTCCTGGGTGAGTGCAGTTTGTGCGAAGAATCACAACGCGTTTCAGCTCAACTTGACACATTAAGTAGAATTCCTACATGATGTCTAAAGGGTTGTGATTCATATTCTGGCCCAGCGGGTCTTGACCGTTCCCCCCTGGCCCGTGCAGACCAGCCATGCCACTCAACTGAGATAGCATGGCACTCTGGTCCGACCCAAACTGGTCCATAGAGTTCTGTTGCTGCTGCTGGGTCGATGGCTGTTGCTGTTGTTGTGGAGGGACCATACCCGGGTGGTGCTGGTTCAGGTGGCCAGGGTGTGGGGAACCCGTCTGCATCTGGGGGGAGATGTGATGTGGCGAGGGCTGGGGCTGCATGCGCGGGGACGGGCTGGAGTGTGGTGGCTGCGACTGAGGTCTGGGTGAAGGCTGTGGGGATCGCACCTGGTTAGCCAGCGATGTGGGCAGCGTCTGACCCTGCAGATGTGGGTGTGGCGACTGGGCCATCTGCTGCGGCTGCTGAGGGCTCATGGGATTGCTGTGCTGGGCTGGTGACCCGCCAGGGCCCAGATGCTGCTGCTGCTGCTGCTGCTGCTGCTGCTGCTGCTGGAGCAGTCTCTGGTGGAGGGCCTGTTGGAGCAGAACCTGAGAAGATGAAGGTGGGGGGCCACTCTGAGTGGGCTGAGAGCCCTGAGGTGGCTGCTGAGGACCTCCTACACCTCCTCCACCTGGCCCTGCATCCCCACCTGGGAGGCCAGCCATGGCATTCTGCTGCTGCATCTGAAGGTGGTGCTGGTGCTGGAGCCTCTGCTGGAGTGCAGCTGTGACCTGCTGCTGGGCCACTGACCCCGGATAACCTTGCCCCTGCTGGCCTGGGGGACCACTGGGCTGCTGAGGGCCAAGAGGTGGACCTCCAGGTGGGCCCTGAGGCTGCATCCCAGGCTGTCCCATGTAACCCTGCCCCTGTGGAGGCTGTGGCTGCTGGAACTGACCATGATTTACTCCCATTTGCTGCTGTTGCTGTTGTTGTTGCTGCTGCTGCTGGAGATGCCGTCTCATGAGCAGCTCTCTAAACTGGGGATTGAGATTTGCCATCTGCGTCCCCTGGCCCTGCATACCTCTTCCTACCCCTTGTTGCTGCTGTTGTTGCTGCTGGAGAGCTGCCACTTGCTGCTGTTGTAAACTGTTCAGCATCGGCCTCTGCTGCTGTTGTAACTGTTGCTGTTGTAGCTGTTGCTGTTGTAGCTGTTGTTGTTGCTGTAGCTGTTGTTGTTGCTGCTGTTGTTGCTGCTGCTGCTGCTGTAACTGCTGCTGCTGTAGCTGCTGTTGTTGCTGTTGCTGTTGTTGTTGTTGCTGCTGCTGCTGCTGCTGCTGCTGCTGCTGCTGCACTTGCTGCAGCTGGGCAATAGTGGCCATGTTTACATTCGTCCCTCCCTGGCCTCCCATGTGCATACCTGGCTGGCTGGCACCTGCAGCATTAATGTTCACCTGTGGGCCGCCTCCTGGCATGACATTACCAACAGGACCCCCTGTGGGACCGGGACCTCCAGGGACACCACCTGGTCCAACTGGCCCCCCCTTGTATTTTGAGGCTCTCTGCTTGATAAAAGCAGCCATGAGCTGTGGGTTAGACCGCAAGATGTTGAGGACTTGCTGTTGCTGGAGTGGTGAGCTGGGTGAGCGAAGTGTCCTTAACAGCTCCTGGAGGGCTGCCTGGGGAATGTTCCCACCAGCAGCTCCAACCCCTGGGACACCGGTAACTCCAGGGACAGGCCCCCCTGGACCGCCACCAGCACCTTGCTGCTGCTGTGCCATATTCATCAAGGCAGCATGGCCCTGAGCTTGTTGGTGCTGCTGCTGTTGTTGTTGCATTTGCTGCTGCTGTTGTTGTTGAGCTGCCATCATTGTTGGATGGCCCATTTGGTTCATCATAGCTTGCCTCTGCTGAGGTGGCATCCCCTGGCCTGCCCACTGTTGTTGCTGCTGTTGGGGGTTTTGAAGTGGCGCACCCATCCTCTGTTGTTGAAGCTGTACCTGAGGGGGGAGCTGGCCCTGGGGCAGGTTACCCTGCTGAGGGGGTTGCTGCATGGGCCCACCAGCACCAACCATCATCCCTGGTGGAGCACCTTGTTGTTGATCCATGTGGGCCCGAGCAGCCGCCACTGCTGCTTGGGTCTGTGGTGGCATGCTCTGGGAAACAACCATCCCTACTGACCCTTGGTGTCCCATGCCCATCTGTTGACCTTGGCCCTGTTGATGATGAGGTGGCATCATGCCTGCAGCTGCCTGGGCTGCTTGTCTCTGTAGAGCCATCTTCCTCTGAGCATCGGCTACCTGTTGGATCTTCATAGCAATTTCTACTGCTGCCGGTGGAGGGCCAGAAGAGGGGTGTTGTTGCTGCTGTAGAAGGGAAGGCTGGCCTGGGGGCTGGCTGGGAGGGTGTTTGCCCCCAACACTTCCAGCCATGACAGCGCCACCAGGGTGCTGCTGGGGAGGCGTTGCAGAGCCAAGGACCGGTTTGCCCTGGGACTGATGGATTGGGGAGGAGCCCGGGGGTCTGCTGGCATATGGAGGCAAATTGTTTGGATGCTGTTGGAGCTGTTGAAGGTTGGTCCCTGCTCCACTTTGCTGTTGCTGCTGGACCTGAGGATGCATCTGCTGCTGATGTTGGGGAGAGCTCATTATCCCCCCAGCCCCGCCTCCTCCACCTGCCATCTGCTGGAACTGGTGGTGAAGGGGGTGCTGAGGAGGCATGCCACTTTGAGGGGGCATCCCACCTGGCTGCTGTTGCTGCTGGACTCCAGATCCAGGGCCCATTCCTTGCTGGGGGACTGGAGGCATGGTCTGAGTCGGGGTTTGGGGTGTTGGGGGTTGGGTACCACCAGAAGTTGGGGTACTGGGTGCTGTGGTACCATTGTTGCCTGGTGAAGGAAGTCCTACAGGTCCTCCTGCTGGCCCTCCGGCTTGCTGCCCCACCCTCTGCATGCTGGCCATCCTTCTCCTCAACATCTGGGCCTGCTGGAGCCTGTGCTGCAGCTGCTGCTGCCGAAGCTTTTGCTTGATGTTCAGACAGAACGGGACTGGACATTTGTTCTCCTGACAGTGTTTGGCATGGTAGCAGCACAGAGCAATGAGCTGCTTGCAGATGGGACAGCCGCCATTTGTCTTGCGCTTGCAGCCTTTTGTGTGCTGAACAACACGCTTCATTTTCTGGCAGGATGGCAGGGAGCAGTTGGCGTTGCGGCACTGGCATGCGTGGACCAGCGACTGGATACATCGCTGGATGCTGAGCCGGCGAGAGTCTCCAGGGCTCTGGGTAGCTGCTGCTGCCGGGTTGTTGCTGTCGTCGTCCAGTCCGAGCCCCAGCTTATCCATCTTGTGCTCATGACCTTTAGTGTTATAGCAGGTGATGCACAAGTCATAGTCCTGGAGGAGAAGAAGGAATAATGGGAAAATGAATATGGGTATGAGTATTGGATTAATTAATACATGTTCAGACTTGAACCTGTATTTTCAGACCTGTGAAACTAAAATGCTACATATCAGTCCAGTCTTGTCTCAAACCATGTGGCTTTTGATAAGCCTTAAAAACTGGTTCCTACTTCATCCTCTCACCCATACCCTACAGCAACTGGTGTGGACCCTGGGCTGCTACCTACTCCATGTGTATCCAGGGTTGCACATGGCTTTCGACACCCTCCTCAGGCCAACTTAGCAGCTGTTCCAAATTGTAGGAGAGGTAAAAAAAGCACATCTCTTAATCCACCAGGCTTCTGTTGTCTGTTATTTATTCAGTAGCCATTTAAACGAAAAAGAAAATCATTGGATAAGTGCTTTGAAACGCGATTACAGTACCTCTTAAGTGTTTTGCAAACTATTAAAAATCTTCAAAAGATGTTCCGGTGCCTCTTTAGAACGCTTGCATTCGAAAATGGTTCGTCAGTACAAGAGTTCTATAAATGCTACATCTGTTTTCCTTTCTCCTCTCTCGCCATTCTCTTAGTGAAACAAGACTGTTGATTACATTTATGGAGGTCTCATTGAAAGATTGCTTCTCATTACATTAGACAACAACAAAAGTATGAACAGCGACTTAAATGCTACCTGTTCACCAAGGCAAAGAATGTGAATATCGATCAAATCACTGTTTTATGCTCACAAAATTGTCTGGTAACCTTAAATGCAGAGCCAAGACCTCATCTGCATGATCTAACTGGCTATACTGACTTTCAAAATAAGTGATAGAGAGTTTAAGGGGACAAAGTATGATAAATACCAGCTTAGTGCTGAACATGTTACCACCTGATGATGAAACACACATTACAGTATTTAAAATATTCACAGTTTGCTGCAGTTTGCTCTCCACTAAAATTAAAAAAGGGATAAAAGCAAGATTTGTGTGAGTCCCGATTCTCACCTCGCAGACAGTGCAGTGGAAGCGGGTCTCCACATGGTGTTTACACTCATTGCAGGTGTAGACGAAGCGGTCCTGGCTTTGGTTGTGCAGCTCCACCAACATACACATGGAGCTCCACCTAGACCTCCTCAGGGAGCTGAACTCCAGGTGCTTGTCCCGGGCCAGAGTCAGGAAGGCATCGCGGCCGTCCATCAGGTCACAGGCCATCAGGGGATCCGGGTCAGTGATGGGCGGCAGCGAGTTGGCGGTGGGACCAGCAATGAGGCGGATGACAAAGAAGACCTGGGAATTAAGAGTGGAGATGATCAGCTGTAGGTTTTCTCACAGTCGGTGGACGATGTGTGATTCAGACCCTGCCTGTACAGACATCTGTACAATATCTTGGCCTACTGTCAACAGATGCTGCAGTCACCAGATTATCTTATTCTTGTAGATTCCTTTAAGCTGCTTGCACACTGCACAGACTGCGCCCAACTAACACTCAATATTCTGAAGTTGGCAGCAGTTGGTTTCAGTCTTTTGAATGTTCAGAAAACCCAATTGTCGGGTTCACACTGACCAGGCAGCAACTGACCAGGCAGACTATTGGAAAGCTACTTGTGTTACTTGTTGTATTGGCCCTTTAAAATGGTATTTCAACAGGTTGAAAGGACTAGGTGAGCTATAATCAGCCATAACTCAAATCCATTCATTTTGAGAAGCGTTCAGCCACAGGTAGTGAGGTGGAATCAGTTTTTTGGCAAGTGCAAAACTGCATAGGCTATATATGCTGTATTGGCCATTTAAATGCATTTCAACTGGTAATAAGGACTAATTGAGCTTTAATCTGTCTTTTTGGCAAGTGCAATAGGCTACTACAAAACTCCATATTTCAAATGTTTGGACTGGATTGGTTGGCACAGAGCAAGCAAAAATAATTATATAATTGCAAGAGAGACACTTCCTTTATTTTCTTTACAGCCTAACGCAGTTGTGAATCATGTTAATTAAAGACTACAGTCTGTTTTCCAAATATTAACACGTATATTAAACACAGACCTTCCAAACACAAATTGCATTGGCAACAATAGTCTAATTTTATTGCTTATAATAACGTTTTGTCAGGACTGAAACTGCAAACACTGCAACTGTGATTATTCTGTTAAAAGAAACATTAACGTTTCACAAAGACATACCTTTGTTACCACGGACATAAAGTGATGTTTATTTGCACGTTATGACTGTTTGAGATAAAAGCAGTTGTAGATGTACAGATACTGGCCGTTACAGCTTTATTGCCTTTTATTTGTTTTTGGCGGATGATCAATTTTTGGCACCCGTCGCTTCCTCGAGTGCATGTTCTGATTCAGATTGTGCATGAAGAGGAGAGGCTGTTCACAGACGGGTCTGTTGTCAATGAGAGAGAGAGAGGCGCGAGTAATGGACACCTTGCTAACCTACATAAACAACAAAGGAAGTTGTGCGCGCTGACATTCCGCATGCAGTATAGGCATAGTTGTCAAGGGAACACTCTCAGAATGTTGCGGTTTGTTGGAAAAGGTGCACATTGGTCCGACTTTCTACTAGTTGACCCGACCAGACATGTGAAACTCTAAAGACTTCATCCAACTGACTTTATTAATATATAGTTTTACTTACTTTAGTTGAGTATTCATTAATCTAGATAATTCTCTGTGGGTTCTTCTCCAAGAACACCTTCCACGTACAAGTAGTCATTTAATCTATTGTTAATATAAAAATATAGATTATAGATTTAATCTAGATGTATTAGACTGCTGTAAGTAAAATTTAAAGTTTTACTAAGCTCAGTTGTTGCCATAGTACCAGATGTCTACGAGGACTACTATTTAAATGATCTGTATTCACAGAGTGGAATGAATTTGATAACTGATGACTTAATGTTCTTATACACCATATCATCCTATAGAATAGTAAGCAACCATTTCTATAGTTAAATAAGACTTGCATACCTCCTTATGTTTCTCCATGGTGGCGTAGAGCTTCTGGGAAAGGTCATTGGAAACATTGGGCATCCCTGGTTTCTTCTTATTGGCGCGACTCATGCTGGTCTTGTTCTTGCTTGTCTTTTTATTGTTCTTCTTTTTGGCGTTCTTGCTGTCTCCTTTTGTGGCCTGTGAACGGTTTGATGTACATTGTCAGTACATAGCACTGACATGAAAAACAACATTATGGGACAAAAATGAGCCTGAAAGTGAAGATTACAAGTGGACTCTTACTCCACTCACATCTGTGCTCTCGTTGGAGGTGCTGTTCTCCTCCCTCTTCCTCTCCTCTTCCTCCTGCTCCAGCTCCTTGATACTCTCCTCCAGCACGTTGGGCCAGAAGTCGCCCTCAAAGTACGGCAGCTCCTTGGCACTGGTCAGCCGGTCCTCTGTTGCCTGCTTGAAGATGTCCTGAGGGACAAAGAGCGACACAGATGAGTGTTTGTGATGTCATTTATGTGCTTATTAACCTTTTCACTGTTTTAGGAAACAATGGAACTGATACCTTTGAGGTTCAAAGTTCATTCTTGACCGTAAAAAATAAATCAATCATAATCAAGCTGTTCCAGGTATTTTAACCATATTACATGATTTCCACCAGCAAATGAAGTTTGGAATCATAGATATTCATATTTGATTGAAATCTCCACAAGAGCTGATAAACCTGTGGTGCTTTTACTCAAAGAATATAGTATTAGCAGAATGGGAACATATGCTTTAAGCATAATTCAAAAATTTATTAAGAAAGACAGAAAAGTATTCATACTGTACAACATTTTGACTATTATATGGACTGTGGATGAGTCATTGTTTTTACAATATCTAAAAACAGAAAACATGTCTCACTTTGTAATCATGGACAATACGCTCAGAAACAGCCTTGTCTAGCATCTTTTTGTACCACTCCTGCAGGCGCTTTGGCTTGGGGATCTTCTGGTCCGTTGGGTGACAATGGAAGATGTAATCATCCCCTTCACTGGGTGGACAGGCCCAGATATGGCCCGTTGTAAACCTGACAGGGTGAAATGTAGTTGTATTCGTTACAAAAGTAGTAAATTGATTTCCATTCCATCTGCGCTTTCATGCAACTAGAAACAGTCTGTAGCAGCACCTGGAACACAAAGACTGACTTCAGCTGCTCAGTTAGAGTCCTTGCACGTATTATGTTTGACATTGTGTAAATATTTCTCTCTTACCCCTGCCTCTTGACATACTCCAGGTAGCCCAGCAGGATCTCATGGTAGACGACAGTCCTGAGGTGTCGAGGTTGGAAGAAGTGCACGCTGTCCAGGTAAGAGATGTAAACTCGTCTCTGATTGGGAGGCGGGCAGTCCGAGCCGTACTCTTGAACGTGCATGCCGAAAAAACACACATCTGCTCCGTCGATGTCCTCAAATGCAAACAGGGCTTTCATCCTGTAGGGGAAGGACTCCGACATCTCTCCACTGTCAACAAACCTGGAGGAGGGGGCGGGAGTCAGAATTAGCTGGTTTGAAGTGAGACAAGTACGACTCTTTGACAGAGTTGTAGGGATTTGTATCTTTGGTTCCACTGCATTAACTGTTTTTTGTTAGTCTCAGACTAAATGGTGAAAATTGTAAGTGCAGCACATAAATCAGCCAGGACAAAACCACAGACAGAAGGAGTTTGCTTAAGTAGTGTGGGATGTGGTTTAAGAGTTGGCATTTTGTGGAAAACACCAAATGGATTACCAATTGCTATTAATACCATAAATCAAAATTTTTTATATTAACTAGAAAACTACAAGACACAAATGTTACTGTATAGCTGGACCATGGGATCAGTGGTACTGAATCAATTTGTTGTCTTGGAAAAAAAAAAAAAAAAAAATTGCTATTTATGTCCACTAGTGTTCACAATATTTCTTGCCCTCCACTGAAACTCTGTCCACACCTGTCTGTTGCACCATGGCCCGCCAGCTGTTACCTGGCAACAACAGCTTGGTACATTTATTCTCACAGTGGCGTGGAAGAACTGCTCTTGTGCAGAGTTTCCATAAGGAACTGATCCTGGAGAAGTGTGCTGCACCTAGCCCTCCTCCCCACCCCCACGTCTGATAACAGCCGTTGATGGTATGAATCCAGCTGGTCGGTACGAACTGTAAACTAACTTTACTACTTGATGCAAGCTCTGTTATGTTTAACACGTGTCCAACTAGCGATTATCAAACTAACGTCAGCCTGATGTCAGACATGCTGCAGGACTCACAGGCACCTGATTGGGCTTTTTGTCTCTACTTTTCTCACTTGAAGGTTTTTCCTCCAACACAACTCTTTATTTCAGACAAGATCCCTCCACTGTAAAACAAGAAGGGAAATCCTATCACCTAATAATTCTCAGGGACACACACTGTCCCTGGTGGTGTGTTTGTGAGCTGTGAAAAACAGTGCAGAATTAAGGTAGTTGTAGGAAGAGCGTAGAGTCTTCTCCGTCACTGTAGGCTTTTACTCTGTTGCCAGCGTTTCTTTCCTGTGATTCTTTCATTTTGAAGGGCTGTGATGACCAGTTTGTCACTACACTCACTAGTTAGATATCACAACATTCAGCTCTTTCGGGTCTTTCCCCTCACCAAACATCCAAAACCTGCAGCAGCAGTGAAATTCGACCTCCTACCTGGACTTCATGCCTGGCTTGACCTCCACCACCTTGTCTGAGACGTGGACCACACGGATAGTGACCTCGCCAGTTTCAAGGTGGCTATGCACCCGCTTGAGGTAGTCGTTCACTCGTGACTCCAAAAAGCTCCCCAACTTGGTCTGAGGAAGTCCTGCGAAACAAATGGCAAAGGATGAAGAAAGAGAAGTGAAACACAGTGAATCTCTTTTCTCCTCCTTTACAATCCCACTTTAATAAATGGATAATGACAGGCTTTGAATTTAAAAACTGGGTTTACTGCAGGTATTATTCTCACTGAGGGAGAGGGTAGATAAGGAATCAGTGTTGGTTAAGGACAGAAAGGACGGACAAAATGTGTTCACTTCATGAGTTCAGCTGCTCAACTCTGGGACACTCGAACCAGGCAGCCATGGATCAACTCAACAGGAGAAAATTATTTCTAGGGTCCAATGGTGCTTTCAGACCAAAAGCGAAGTGAGCATTGGGAACTTTGGGGGCGCTGCTGGCGACGCGAAGGCGTTGAAAATTTTCAACTTAGTCGCGATAGCCCATGAGCGCTGAAATTATCCGGATGTCGCAGACGTCGTGTTGTGTGGAGAGTACCAGGCAGAGCGGAGAAGTAAAACATCGCTGGCCAACGGAAAGCCACTAAGCTGCAGGGAAAAGCCGAGGACAGAAGCTGCAGCTTTTGGACAAATACCCGTAGTCTGTCCGGATTATGCTCTGACAACTACGCTGTTTACTTGTGGGAGGAGCTCATAGTTAACTGCTTTTATTAAATTAGCTTTTTACTTTAGTTTTTGGGATTACAAAATTGATTTATCTTCATTGGAACATCTCAGGAGCGAGCTTCCGTGCATTTCAAACCATTTAAAAACCAGACAAAACTGGACATTGCTTGGAGAAAAGAAAGCGTGTAAGTTGAACTAGCTGGTGAGTTCAGAAAATGTGTGTCTGTAACTTTATTCCAGCTATCGTTGTACTTTACGGTGACCAAGTTAGCATAGCATAGCCCTGATCGATCCGAACTTCATTCAGAAAACAAACATTATAAAAGTTGTTGTGATGCGGTCTTGCTGACAGACCTGACAAAGCATGAATTCGTATGTTTAACAAATCTGCATCATACTGTAGTAATTTCAGCATCAGTTTGATCTATTTTTTGCAATTAAATGACAGCAAAATGTTTACTTTTGGTTCATACAGCTGTAATTGCAGGTTGTGTTTATTCACATTATCGCGTTGTGTGTGAACACTTGGCAGTTGTCCAGCGATAAAATCCCAACGACAAAAGCGCTGCGACGATTAAATCTGCGTTTGGTCTGAATGCACAGAAAAGGTAGACGGTGTCATATGCTGTACAGATTGTAAAGCCACATGGAGCAAACTTGTGATGTGTGATATTGTTCTACATAAATCATATTGACTTGACTTCTAACTTGACAAAATTATTTAAAATACAAAGAGAGATGTAGAAGAATTTGTTTTATTAGACTCATATTCATCATTAAGATAGTTTGTGGTTTTCAGAAATGTTGGTATTAAGGCTAAAAGAAAAAGGGATCAAAACAAAATGACCAGATAAAGGTCAAGTAGGCAGCACAGGCAAGAAATGAGCGGTTAGCTCAGAGTTACTCCACTTACTTTTGGCCGCGTATTTGTTCTCTTTCCGCGTCTTATTGGCCTTTTTGAGGCAGTTGTCACATACAAAGCTGTAGTTAGGGAGGAAGTAAATGGTTAAATTTGCAGGTTACCATCAGCTCTCACGATCAGCACCAATAACAGTGATTAAGTGGCTTTAATCAAGAGATGACAGCCTTTCATGTCAGCCTTCTATTCTTTAAAACAGCTATAATGACTCTGAAATGACTTGCATCTTTTAATTACAAACAGACCACACATGAAGGGAGATCAAACTAAGGGATGAGAGGCTAACTCTACACACGAGCTTTCAGGAATCTGTTTGCATGTGTATGTGTTGCCGCCTCACTGGCAGGCATTTTCCGTCCTGACTTGATGATCAAGAGTCCGACGTATTTTCAGTTTCAAAACTCTGTGCACACTGTGCCTCAGTATTTTGGAGCTGTGTTGATCTTTAACTTGAAATAGCTACATTAAACATCTTCATGTGTGTCAGGACTTTTCCCCGCACCTTTATGGAGGTTTTGGATGATTCTAAAGCTTTTCAATAAATACAAAACGTCAAATTTATTAACCAGGCCAAGTCACGTAATATGTGCATGAAAGCTGGCTCACCCCGACGGCCATATGGTGTCATGATGCAGGACACAGATCTGGTGCATTTTACGACCGCAGTCAATACATTCCACAAGTCTGAGCAGAGGGAGAATGAGAAGACAAAAAGGCAGACACAATATCCAAAGTTAACAAGGCAATGTGTCACACACACACACACACACTGAAAATACTCGTACTACACTGTTGCTAAATAAGTAAGTAAGGAAAGTAAATAAGCAAAAAGATATGATATCCAAAAGTAGTTCTCTCAAAAGAAAAAACTAAATATTTTATCTAATGATTATTATTATTCTCAAATAAGAATTAATTATCAATGCAATTTAAACTAAACACATGAAATCATAGATCTTACATCATCACAGAGATGGTGTGGGATAATAACAAATGAAAGTTAAGAAGGGGACATACAACTCGGGGTCAAGCGTGTCGTTCTTCTTTCGTTGGAACTGGTCTTTGTTGATGGACCTGTGGGAAATATCAGAAAACTGTAAACTACTGTAACAGACACAACAAGGTAATCCTCTGAAAACTGCAGGCTGCGCACATGATCCATCTTCAATTCAGAGAATACTTTTAGAAATTCAAAATGTGCGCACTAGCTAAATATTTCATCACTGCACACTGATGCTGATTTATTATCCCTCCTTAAGATACAAGGTGTCAGCGACAGAAGTATAACATGGTAACTATAAGATGTTTATGTGGAATACTGAGAGAATTCCAGCAGATGGCGAAGATGAAATCACCCATTAAGAAAAGATTCATCATCTTCTTTGAAGCCAAATCGCAGTCAAGACTGAAACTGAACTCCAGAGAAGAATTCAAGCGTTTCATGCAATTACAAAAAAATTAAGCTGTTTATCTTCTTTAGCCCCACTGAGCTGCAGCTGGAACAGCCACTACAAAAACTTGTTCAATCCCACAGAACTTTAAGCTGTACTGAATTTTTGGCATGTTTTATTGAAAAAGAAAGAACTAAAATGAATAATAGATTATCAAAAAAGTTACCAATTCATCTTCTGTCAATGGACTAACTGACTAATCATAGCAGCTAAACATAACTTCACTTCAAATTCCAGCAAAGATCAACATTTCAAACATCAAATATCATGAACAAGATGTGGGTCTGGTTTGAATATTTTAATAAAATCACATTATAGCTTCAAGGACAAACTGGAATGAGCTGATACAGAATATGTGTGATAGTGTTAGACATTGTGGAATAAGATGATTTTTCTAACCTTAAAGCTAATTAAGTGAAAATAACAGGAATGTTAAAGGGTTAAACTATGCTTGTGTTAACAAGATGCTTTTGGGAGGTTAGAAACCCAAAAATGGATATTTGGTACATTCAGTCTTTGATGCTGGTAATATCAGAATTGCATAACTGCTCATCTGAACAAGCATTACTTGAGAAACTAAGTTTTAGATGGGAGAGCTGTTGTTGTCATCTGTGTGTGAGAGGAAGGCAGGATTGTGATGGTACTCACGTCTGAGGCTGCAAGGGGTCGTCCCCCAGGGAAACACACTCGCCTTGGATTTCGTTGAAACACTTCTCACAGAAGTGGTACCTGTCAGCAAGAAGCCCATATTTTGGTGAACTACACCGTTCGCCATCAGCACAGCCAATCACAGAGAGGGCACGAAGAAGCAGCCGCCAATCAGGGCAGGGCAGGACAGGCCAGGGTGCGCACACACAGGAGGAGGCAGAGGGCAAGGTAGGTCGTCGCCAGGAGGAAGCAGCCAATCGTGATGCAGGGTTTTTGTGTGGGCGGGTGTTTTGATTTTGCGCGCAAATTTTGGAGTGGATGATTGGTCACACCAAAACAGGCCAATGCAGACATCACAAGCGTTAAAAAAGGAGGGAGAGAAGGGAAGGGGGGGAGGGGAGGGAAGGTCAAAATGAATATTAAAAAAGCGTGAAATAAATCGTTACAGGTCAGACAAAGACAATGGAGGGGAACAAAGAGGGAGACGGGGGACATGGAGGAGGGACGGACAGGATGTCAACAACAACCAACAGAGGACAGAGAGCCAAGGCAAAGCAAAGATTAGCGTCAGACGTCCAGTGGTAAACAACAACAACAACATTACAGCAACATGAGAGACCACTAGGAGCTGTGGAGGAGGAAGGGAGTGAGGCTACGAGTCTCCGAACATGAAAGGGTGGATGAGGAGAAAATAAATAAATGGTAAAGCAACAGAGACCCATCATCCTTTCAGTTCATTTATAAAGTGGGAACCTTTCTTCTGGGGGTGAAATAGGATAGCCCCCACCTCCCTCTATTTATGCAAGGACACATCAGGAAATGCAAGCCATCATGTGTTGTGCACGTAAATTCACTCAGTGGGAAAGAATGGTGCATCAAATAAAGAGCAACTGCTGAGGAAGACAGGAGCCCACTTTATGAATGACAACAATGAATATAAAAACGGTGATCTATGAAGATGGAGATGGTGCCAGGGTTTCCAGTTGAAGCCAAATTAAAACTCATCTGTGATTGTACTGATTGAGTGATGCGATAGGAAATATTATTAATGCGCGAAATACAACAAAACACACAAGCTGATCTGACTGGCTGCATATTCACAGCAAAAACAAACAAACAAAAAAAAACAACAGAATAAAAAAAATAAAAAAAAAACTAAATGCTGGTAACACTTTCTGGATGCGTGCGTGCGTGTGTGTGCGTGTGTGTGTGTGTGTGTGTGTGTCCCAATGTGCCGACAGCCCTTACCTGTTCTGGTAGCTAAAATAAGCAGCGTCACGTTGGATGGTGCACAATTGTTTTCCATAGCAGCAGAGAGTTTGGGGCGAAAACTCATACTGTAACGATAAAGAGACAGAAAGAAAAAGTTGTTGGGCACAAACTGAATGAGTTACATCTCTCATACATACACACAAGTATACAGTACCAGGATGCACAAAGGCAGACTGTTAGCTTAAAACATACTTGCATGCTTGTTCTGACTTGCATGTTTGTGGTCACACCTAGCCTAAACCTTACTTATTAAGAAGGAGTAGTTCCACATTTTGGAGAATAGGCTTATTCACTTTCTGGTAGAAAGTTAAATGAGAAGATTGGTACAGTGTCCAAAATTGTCCCAGGTGCTGCCTACAGCTGGTTATGTTAGCATAAATGCTGGGTACAAAGAGAAACAGCTAGCATGGCTCTGTCCAAAGGTCACAAAATCCAACAGCCAGCATTTCAGTTTGTTTAATGTATTTCTTGGCTGGGAGCCCTTACCAGGCAACCACCATACGCTTCAGTCACTGTTCCCAACCAAGAAATGGCAAATAGTTTTTTTTCACATTTCCATTTTTGTGTAGGTTAAACAAAACGAGATAACGTTAATTAGTGATATTTAGAGCTGCTGGTAGGTGGATTTCCTCACCTTTGTACAGAGCCAGGCTAGCTTTACGGGTTTTGTGCTAAGCTAAACAGCTGCTAACTCTCTGCCAGAAAGCAAATATGCATATTTACCCAAATGTCACTATAAAAACTATTCATTTAAAAACAAATCCTGACAATAAATTAGATCAATTAAAAAGACAAGCAAAAATGCCAATCATTGAGGGAAATATTCCTCATCTGAGACCAGGTGAGTTTAGAAGAACAAAAACACGAGCCGGCCTCACCTTCCTCCCACAACAGTATCCGAGGCCCTGCATGACAGGATCGATCTCCGACTCAAACACCTCAGCCAGCTTAGAGCAGTACTTATAGACGCGGGACGTCTTGCGGTTGTACAGCCAGGCATTGTTGAACATCAGCCAGATATCCTCAACGTACTGCCAAGGCTCTTGGTATTGCCCAGTGTCCAGCTTCCGCTTGATGGTCGACAGGTCCATGGGGTTCTTCACGATGTCAAAGTAGTCCTGATTTGGGGTGGCGCCATCCAGATGCGAGTGGCAGGTAGAGGTAACGTCCAGGAGTTGCGAAGGATCAGAGGAGGGAAAGAAGCGAGATGACGGGAGGGTTTGGTCATCCGAGGGACCAAGATGAGAGAGATGGGGAAGAAGAGTATCATCATCATCAGCGTTGTGGTCATTAGGTGAAGGTGTGATGAAGTCGACCAGGTGGGACCAGAGTAGGGAGAGAAGAGGGTGCAGGGGGACAATGTTGTTGAGGGCTGCAGAGAAGAAGGTTCACGTGCAAACAGAGAGACATGACAACTTCTGCCCTTCAGCTCTCTGCTTTGCACCCTACACATATAGTCAGGTACCTGTACTGTATCTTTGCTGCGAA
This sequence comes from Micropterus salmoides, assembly GCF_014851395.1. Lineage (NCBI taxonomy): Eukaryota > Metazoa > Chordata > Actinopteri > Centrarchiformes > Centrarchidae > Micropterus > Micropterus salmoides. Next base: position 9,904,268 of record NW_024040041.1, on the reverse strand, counting down.
CGGGGACCAGGCGACCGCCACAAGTCTGTCCGGTCCTCTGACTGACTATGGTTACTGGAGCGGCAAATATTCAAAAACTAGCTACAGATGACTGCATTTTACATTTCCTATTGCCAAGCTTCAAAAAATCATTATATATCAATTTGTCTCAATAAGTACATTTGCTCATTTTGCCACACTGTGGCACAGCTGCCCAACAGCTGGTGGTTCTCTGTTCAAGTCTGAAAGCAAACAAAGCTTTCAGGCCAAGGAGGCGATCAGGGTGCAAAACCAAGAAGAACAGAGAAGTGGCAACAGCAACAGGCAGACAAAGATTTACTGTTCATAGCAACATAGTGGTTGGCATTAACGCCGCCAGCAGCGTGAGTGGCAATACGATGGCAGAGTTAAAGCCAACAGTGCTGAGGTGAAGCGAGTGTAAGAGGGACGAATTTCCTCTCCTGTCGCCTGCCCTCCGCTTCTTCTCAAACAAAAACGCCATTTGAGAAAAGGAGCGGAGAGGAGGGTGAGGAAAACATTCAACAAAAAAAAAAAAAAAAAAAATAGGAGGAGGTGTGAGTTTCAAAGAGCAGGGTCCGTCTCACTGTCACCATGGCAACAAAATTTAGGAAACAGACCCTCCTCTCTGAATGGAACCACTCACAGGAGCAAACAAATGATGCATATCAACCTGCAGGACCGAATGTACATCACTGCAGTGTTTATAAATGCCATCGGTTTGTGAGTAACTTACATTTTCGGTAAGCTGCTGAATGTCTAAAAACAGTGTTGTTTTATTATACAACAGTGGAAAGTTGCATCACTTGAATGTGGAGGTTCCCGAAGAGAGATGAGCCAATAGCCTGGTGCTCGCTCATCACTTCTCTAGAAATGGCATTTATTTAACTTCATATTGCATGAGGCAGTAGGAGGACGGACACTGTCCCTCTGTTTTCATAAAATTACTCTTTTCCCTCTAATTTGGATGTAGTGAGGGTAAAGATATTGTCCCACCTCTTCACACTGCCCACCTGAACACTGATACACTACTACTGGTGAGGAACTGAACTAGAAAGCTAGCAATGGAATACTAGGATGAAAACTACAAAAATCATAATTCAACTTAAAACCTAAAATTTGATGTCGAAAAGGCAAAAGTCAAACAAATTAAAAGTGATAAATGAAAGCAATTGGCTCATGAACTGTTGTTAAAGCAAATTCTTCCTTTGGACTATACATAGTTTTGACATCTCTCCATTATTGTCTCATTGTATTTTGAGTGCCAAGAAAAATTAACAGCTACTAATTAATTAGGGTTAATACTCTGATGGATGCTTCAAGTTTTTTTTAGGTAATTATAATTGGGTGGGGGGGGGGGGGTCTACAATTCAATTAAAATTAAATCCATGTACACTAATAGCTGTCAGTACACAAACCTAAATTTCAAAATCTGTAATTACTCGACCAAACTTTTACTGTTGTTTTATATCGAATTTGCATCATTTACTTTTTGTCCTTCACTACAGTTCCATCAAAGTAAAGGCAAATGTTCATAAGAGTCATTGCTTTGATTTACAAATGACAAGAAGTTTCAAAAAAAAGAGAACACACACACGCACATCTCATTTTCTTAACTTCTGACATGCAATGGGAGAAAAATCAGCTAAAAGATTAAAGAAACTGAAAGATGATATATTAAAATAAATTCAGAAAATATGACAACTATGATAAGAAAAAAAACAAACATGAAAGATGAAAAAAAGGAAAACAAACAAAACAAAAACTACGTTTTCAGAGGAGTTGAAGCAAAATGGCAGCCAGTGCAGTCCCTTACCAGGTTAGTTTTGTTACTAGTTCGAATACGTACGGGTATTCCCAGTAACTGGGGGTCCACCGGCTGACGGAAGGGAAGGGACTCAGGGTCCTGCCGGTACAAAGCTTCCAGGGTGGGCATCAGAGCCTGACGCAGCTCCTCCGGCTTAAAGACTGGAAATGAGGAATGAAAGATCTTGAGATGGAAGGTAAATGAGAAGAGAAGAAGAGCCACGGGCACAAACTGTAAAGGAGCCTCTCTTCTTTGCTGAACTTGAGGATCATGCAGCATTGCGTCATTTTAATGAAGGCTGCAGCAAACATCAGACACAGCACACAGAGAGACTAAGCATTAAGGGTGCAGTAGCTGAGATGTGTTTGTCCGGGGAGTGAATGTGATAAATGTGGTGCTTTTCCAGGTTATAGGGCATCACGACGACACCTGTGAGTCAGACTTTACACAGAAAACAAAAGGCACCAGTGTTTTAATGCATCTCATACGCTGTCTGCAACAATGCCTTAAGTGAATATCTGCAAAATTTGACACACTGCATTCAGTGGGTCGAGAACGCTAAAGTTAGCTCACTTTGGACACAAACACAAGTTCGGAGATTTTTTATGAAGTTAGGAGGTTTGTTTATGAAGTTACTCACCACTCATAATTTCTTCATTGGATACTTCTGGAGTCTGAAGCGGAGGTCACACTACAAAGTGGCATTCACTTGTACTTGCAAAATAGGTGGAAGACTGGTGACGTAGTGACTACTGCTGTAGCCGGCAAGCTAACCAATAACTCCAGTCTGTTACAAAAGCTTCTGGAGCTTCTCATTTTCTTTCTGCTGTTCTGTTATTTAGCCCTGGCAGTTTGTTTACAATTGCACAAACTCTTCAATAGTTTTTGAAAAGGGAAAATAAACTCCCCAAGCTAACAAGTTTGCTAACTGCATGGTCAACAACGCAAATTCAAGTTCACCAAAATATAATTCCACGTTGAAAATTTGAGCAGATTAATTTCGCACCCTCGAGCAGATCCTTAGATGGCGCCGATTCCATTGGAATGAATTGACCTCACAGTGTGATTTTAAATCTCAGTGTGTCAAGTTATTATTTTCATGACTATTTTTACTTTAACTTGAGTACACATTTTCCGACTCTACCCTACTACACACTGATGTGCAGATTCCAAACTTACTTTTCTTCTTGCTCTGAGCGCTGGCTGGGGAGCTGTTGGAGGCTGATGACCCTGAGCCCTCCTCTTCCTCTTTGGGCTCCTTCTTCACCTCAGGTTTCTTGTCTTCACCTGTTGCTACTGACGATGACACAGAGGAGGTAGATGTATCCATGGGCTCGCCTTTACACCCATCTCCTGACGGCTTCTCTTTCTTTATCTGAGAGGAAGATTCAAAGGTCAATTTATTTTTCCAGGATGGGATGGCACCCAGATAAGACTGTCAGTATGTCAACATGGACGATCTCACCTCTGGTTTCTCTTCTGTCTTCAAGTCAAGCAGACCCTTGCCCATCTTCCCCTTGCCCTCTCCTTGGCTCTCAGCCCCCTCGTCCTCTTCCTCCTGCTTCTTCACCTCCATTTTGACATCTTCCTGGCTGGGAGCAGGACCGTCCGCCTGGGTGAGCTGGGAGCTGGGGTCGGTGCTGCTGCTGACCGAGGCTGGAGAGGACACCTGACCATCCGCTGTTAGAGAAGGCTTTGGAGACAGCTGTGGCAAAAAGACAGAGATGGTGTGAGGTTTAGAAAGACCCACATGTTTTTGTTGGGTTCCCACACTCACTGACCATTTTTTTGTAATCTAATTACAGTAATTCTTCCGCAACCTTATTTGTATATTTATGGACAAATTAAGTTTTCAAAAGAACCTTAATTAGATTCAACACATTGATTAATTTGCAAAACCTAAATTTCTTTTTTAATATTGAGCATGTGAGCAAAGTAGAGAAAGCAAGGTGATCTACTCACTGGGGTCTGCGGCCGCTGCAATGGCACATGAGCATTCTGGGCAGGCTCCGAAGAAGCCTGACCTGCTTGGGGGCCTGAGACAGCCACACCCCCAAGCGTCTGCTGCGGAAGATGATTGGGCTTTTCAGAGTTCACCGCCTGTCCTGTTGGCGGCGGCTGTTGTGAAGCTTGTTGGTGTTGTTGTTTTTGTTGTTGCTGGGGGTGCTGTGGAGGGGGCAGCTGAGGTGTGCTGGGAGTCTGTGGCTGTGGGGTCTGAGAACGAGGTAACGTGGGGGGCGTTTGATGCGGTTGAGGCGTTAAGCTGCGTGCTGGTGAGGGGGAGTTTGTTCGGATGGGTGGGCAGTGAGGGTACGAGTTGGGCTGGGTGGAGGTCGAGGATGGAGGCAGGTTGGGTAGAGGCCCAGCGCCACTTGCACTACCAGACCCCATGGAGACTCCAGGGGCTCCGGAGCCAGGAGCACAAGAGGCAGACTGTGCTGCAGGGCTGCTGGCCGGCAGCGAAGGCGGCGTGGACATCTGGTTCTGCTATAGAGGAAGACACAGAGCTCAGAGGAATAAGAAAAGCCAAGGGTCCCTGCTCTTTTTAACGTCAACAGAACTCTTTTTTATAAAAACTTGGATCTCTATGGGAAAAACAAGTAAGAAACAAGAAGGGTCTGACTAATGGTGCTTTCAGAGCAAAACCAAAGCGACCGTTCAGGCCAGTGAGTTTACATACAAAGATGCGTAGAGTAGCGATTTCCTGTTGGGCGGCGTGAAGGGGGCCGCAACGCGAAGCGAAGGCAACGCAAGGGATTCACATGATGCTGAGTCGCGATAGCCGATCAACGTTGAGACTGTCCGTACGTCACCGACTGCTTCAGAGCGTGTGGAGAGGGCTGGGCAGAGCGGGCGATTGAAGATCTGCAGGCCGGCTGAGAGCTGCTAAACTTGGACTAGAGGAGCAGGGAGTAGCGCTCCAGCTTTCGGACAAACAAAACACCCGCAGTCGGACTGGACTTTGACAAATACTCGCCGTTTACTCACGGGAGGAGCTCGGAGTAAACTGCTTTTATTAAATTAGCTTTTTATTTTAGTTTTTAGGATTACAACATTGATTTATCTTCACTCGAGCTTCTCAGCAGCTAGATTCCGTGCGCATCCGGTTCCAGTGTTGTTAGCGTCGTTTGGCACTACTTCATATTTATATGAAAACCGGACAAAACTGGAAATTGCTGGGAGAAAAGAAAGAGAGGTGGTCGCCTTCTCGCGTTGTGCGTGAACACTTGCAGCAAATGTACTCACGCGAGGAAAGCGACGCAAGGAGAAAATTCGCGTTTGGTCTGAATGCGGCATAAAGTTTCAAAGGCTTTACCAGGTACACAACTCCCAAACTTCTGAGTCAAAATACTATTTACAATCAGTCTGTTTGAAACCTATGAAGTGAATTCATTAAATAGGAAAGGCTACCAAAAAGCACTAATAACCAGTATTAAAACTGATTATTAGATCAAGAAGAACTGTGATCTTTCTCTCACAGCGTTCATGAATTATCAAAATCAGAAGACAGTTTGGTTAATTACAGAGTATTCATCACTATCCATCAATTCCAGCAAAGCTGCTCTGAGAGCTGATGACTTATTCAGCAGGTTTCCCCACATCCAACTGTGGGTTTTATTACATCATAGACTGTCTCTGTTTTGGCAAAGTTTCCCTTGGCAATCAAACTCTCAAAATCTTTATGTTAAAAGTTACAGTCACTCTGTCACTTAATCCTTACCGATGGCACAGCAGTCTGTGCTCCTGGCTGGTTCATGCCAACAGAACCAGAACCACGTCCAGGACTGGACCCGGGAAACTGGCCTGGAGGGAGATACTGGTTCTGTAACTGTGTGGCATTGGGCTGACCCATCCTTGTTGCTCCCATTCCCATCTACAAACGAGACAAGAGACGTGAGAGGTTTTTGTTTAAAAGAAATTACTGTTGTATGGCCTTTAATGATTTCTTTAGTGTGAACCTGAATATGCTAAACGTGGTTCTTCTGTTCCTGCCTTGTGTGTATATTCCTCCCCACCGATCATAGCTGAGATTTCTAACAGCACTTAGGTTAGGAAAACAACATCATCTGAACCTTTAGGAGACCCGTTAATCAATCTTGGAAAAAGATGTAACTGTGACTTTGAAGCATAAAGTTAATATAACCCCAAAGTTATCTGTCATAGTGATGATGACAGGGATGCCAACCTGGTTCAGTGGAGCATTAAGAGGAAGAGGAGGTGTTGACCTCTGACCCATCGTCTGCATCCCCATCTGACCAAACTGGTTCATTCCTGGAAGTGAAATAAGCAGGTTAAAATGATGGGAGGACAAAAACACCCATAGTGTGTTCACACTAAGGCTGACACCTTTTATTAGAGTCAAACTACTACTTAAAAGTGGGAAAACATTTAGATCAGCTGGAATCAAATAATTCCCAGTGTGTAAGTATAACCGGCTGTGCTTTGCACTCCTGTGGGAGGTCAGTGTGACTCGTCGTATGCCCTGTTTATCAGTAAACTATCAGTAAAAAGCAGAGTTCAGTAACTACAGGAGCAGTGAAGTTGTGAAAAACAGGTTTACAGTCTTGGACAGCAAGCTGTAAAACAGATTCAAAATTCATGTTTTAATTTGAAGTTTTTTTAGGTGATTATTTTAACCCTAAAAGCATCACTGCCATAGAACCCACACAAAACCTAAAGAAATACAGCGACTGAACTAATGCCTTCGAATAATCTCAGAGAAACTGCAGTATAAAATAAAACGTGTTCTCTCTGCTTTCTTATTGAGTTTAACTAGTTTTTTAACTTGGTTTGATTATTACTTACAGTTCATAGCTTTTATAGGAATCAACATTTCTGTCTGTCAAGTTTCTATCTGTCCAAGTACTGATAATTTTTTCGGTTGAATACTTTCAAAATCTAGCTGTCTCTTGCTAGTTGTCCAGCCTTACCTACCCCAGCTTAAACCACAAAGTCACATGAAGTTCACTAGAGTCAAACAATGAGAAGGCAACTACTGAGATCTGTTACTGTAAGCTAGCTCCCTTTAGCAGGTGTTTTGTTGGATTTTCCCCCTTCGCTATCACTACTTGATTTAGTTGCTGCCTTATTTAATGATGTGGAATAACAAACAGAGTAACCAAAATGTAATTTCATCTAACTGGATATTTCTCATTTACAGATAGCAATTAGTGGAAATAATCATCATCTATGGCTAGCCGTGAATATCTCACAATCTAGCTTTCACTTGATACAGCCTTTTACTTTAGCTGTCTTTCTATGGCGGAAAGTATGCAGATTATCAAACCCGAGTGTACACAGCGAAAGTGCTGATACTGAGATTTGTCTTGGTTTTTTCATCAGTTTTGTTATAAGTGTAACTTTAAAAAGAGTTTTAACAGAAACGATACAGTTTATAACTCAATTTTGACCAAATATGCAGTTACTGCATTTTTACTTGGTAGGGCAGTATTGAAACGGAAAAACGGAGAAAATTAGCTAGCCTGCTGAACAGATCGTGACACCATATCGTCTGAGAAGTGTAGAATCATTTTGAATTTGACAACACATAATGAAAAGTTGAGGATTGAGGTAAGCCGGTTTGCAAACTTTTTAAAACGCATTTGTCCTACAGCGACGTAAGCAAGCGAACAAAACATAGCCAGTCAGACATGATTTCACTTGGCAAACTGCACTTGTGTGCTGAAGAAAAAATGCATGCTCAGGATTGTAAGCATAAGATGCAGGATGTAGTGAGGCTAGTAAGCTAACAACAGAATTACAGTCCGGCTGCTCAACAAGCCTTTGAAATAAGAGACGTACCTCCTGGGTTCTGCATCCTGTTGACCATCTGATTGGGTCCAGCTGGTCGGACCATGGACGGATCGGCGTGAGGACCATCTGAAAGGGTGACAGGAGTTACAGGAATCAGAGATGTTGTCCTCGGGATCACTGAATCCCAGTAAAACCACAGATGCTGAGAAAACAGTCAGTCAATCGTCCTTAAGAGACTTAAGTGGTGTGCAAGTGTGCTTGTTCTCTGTAAGACATCTGTTCATGACCAACATTTAATTTGAAGATTTTAATAATTTGATCGGTGTTATGTTCATCTATAAACAGGATACTAGACTGAAATCTGAACACTAAAATTCCTTTTCTATAATTTGCACACCAGCAGTATCTGTTCATGCATTCATGTGTGTCTATGCACACACAGACAACCATGTGAGGAAGGTAAAAGCAGTATGTTTATTTACTTGGGGATTGCCCTGGGGCCATGGGTGGTTGTCCCATGCTGGGAGGCCCTTGCGGAAGTCCTGGGGAGGCTAGGCCTGGGGAGGGTAGGCCAGGTTGTCCCGGCATCATGCCCTGCTTCTGGAGTCGTGTCCTCCTCTTTTCCTCCAGCTCCTTTTGGATCTTGTAGATCTTCTCTGCCAGCAGGTGGTAGTACTCCGCCTAGAAGTGATGTGACACGAGGGAGGGATGTTACAGGATACATCGCAACAGTGCATAAAACAAACACTTGTATTTCCTCATCTATTAACTTAACAGATGGTCATACCACAATACTTTCTTACCCTACTGTTGGCTGACTCATACATGTCTCCCTCTACTTTACGAGCATAAGCCACGAGATTCTCCATCCGCCGATCCTTCAGTGCAGCTGGATCAGGAGTGGGGAAGATGGCCTGCACGCTGCTCTCACACATGCACAAACAGAAAGGACACACAGCTACAATTAAATTAAAGACAGAGGCACCCAATTCACATCCATTGCTGAAAATGATCTGATATTTAAATTTATTTAGGTCCTGCTGATAGTGAAATTTTTTGGTGCGCTTGCAGGACACAGCAGACTCACAGCTTGTGGACAAGGTGGTTGCGAAGGTCCTGTGTGATGTCTTCATGCCAAGACTTTCTCATGCCTGCAGCAGAAGGAGGAGTTGCCGTGGGCATGGAGCTCAGGTTCCCCACACCATCATTCATCAAGCTGGGGGACAGAGGGGGGACTTTAGCCAGTACTGAACTAATTTCAATTGGTTTAAGTCTGTTATATGACAGCTGTACTGTGACCAATGAAAAGCACCTACCTCTGTGCATTCATGCTGCTGTGTAACATCGCGTTTGGCAGTAGGTTGGACTGCTGGTTGGTGGATTGCACACCCACTCCACCATTTACTCCCATAGAGTTTCCTCCTGGAAAGGCATATGGTTTTTAATTGGGAAATAGTCACAACAATAATGGTGGAATCAAATTGCTGTAACCAATAACTAGGGCTGATATAAGCTGCATCTTCAAATGGGAACATTTTCAAGACAAAGAACTACAGTGATTCAACATCAGCCATAACCTAGTAGGAAAGTATCATAAAAACAACATTAACGCACAATTTGAGAGTAGGTTTGTGTGGCATCATGGTATAGCAGGGTATTTTGAAATCTAGACGGTGTGACTTTCAATCCCATCAAAAACACAGATGCTACTCTTTCTATTAAACTGACATGGAGATGCTGTATTGTAGTGTATGCCCTATAACATAGACAGGCAACGCCATGTAAAACTGCCTGGCATCATCTACAAAGCACCAATGTGATAACCCCTTCCCTAGCAGGTGAAGATATAGTTTGTGATATGCACAATGTCATTATAAACTAACCCATGGTGTTCAGAGTCCTCATCCCGGGCTGGCCCTGCAGCCCCTGGTTTGGCATGGTGGCCTGTGTTGGCTGCGGTGTCATCTGGTTGCCCTGGTAAGTGAGGCCTAGTGCAGCGTAGGCCCTCTCTATAGAGCTGGGGTCAATCTGGTTGGGAGGGTTCAGGTTCGGAGTGTTGGACTGTCCACCAGGCACCCCTGAACCTAAAGAGTTCACCAGTCCAACCCCTGCACTGTTAACAGAAGCTTTCAAGAGAACGAGAAGGGGGGGAGAGGATGGATGAGAGAAAGAGACAAAGGATGAGCATCTGGGGATTTGAGCCTACTGCACTTAACAGTTCAGTTACAGGATTCTCAATCATTTCATGGTGGATAATGTGTAATAAATAAATGATAAGAGCTGTGAGCATGTACACTGCTCACGGGGAGTAACAAACACTCACACTGCTGATTCCGCTTGTCTCCAGCGTTTTTCAGCGGCAAGCATACGGGACAGTCGTGCCGTGTGCAGTTCTTCCAATGAGAGATGATCTGTCTGGATGAGGCACAGTGTGCCACTGGGGGAGAAGAGACAGAAATGGAGAGAGGTTTGAGAAACAGGAAGAGAGATCAGAACAAAAAAAAAAATAGAGAAGAGTGACAGAAAGGGTGAAATGAGAAATTGTGACAGGGTGAAGGAGGGAGATGAATAATGAGAAAAGGGATAAGAGAAAAAAAGAAAGCAGCCAGAAGAGTCAAAAGGACGAAAGAGAAGGCAGACACTGAGAAAGTTATTGTATGAGTCATTCAGTACAATAAAACTACATCCAGATGAGAGGAGTAAGGAAAAAATACAGCAGAACAGGCAGCTAGAGAATAACCGGGAGGCAAACCAAGAGGGAAATAAACAACATACAGGAACAAGCAAAAAAAGACTTAATTAATTGCTGCAGGTACGTGACAACTACAGTGCACAGTGTTTATAATATAAACCAGACACACCGTTAAACCAGCAATCATCATAATTCCACAGACTCACCCTGGCAGGACTTGCCAGCCTGGCAATGAGTCATGTGGTTGAGCACGTTCTTCATGGTGCGGCAGTGGGGCAGGTTGCACTGCCGCACTTCGCCATTCGCCTGCTCCCTACGCTGGCACTTGTGTGCGTGCAGCAAGAGGACCAGCTGCTGTTGAATGAGCTTCCGTTTCTCAGGGTCTGCGGTAGGGGGCGCTGTGCCGGGACCCGCCCCTACGGCACCGAGGCCGACCTGGGCCCCTCCCACTGCTGCTGCCCCGCCGATGGATCCACCACCAACTCCCCCGGGCTGCTGCTGAGACTTCTTGGGACCGAGAGGGGAGGGGAGGCATAGACCAGTGTTAGAAAGAAATGTTTATGACTGGTCAGGTATTATGGGACCACTTGTAATGACAAATTTGCTCAACATATCAATTAGCAGTTTTTCCTACACTTTGTAGTCTTACATTGAATTTTCTTTGTGTAAAATGTGGTTACATGTACGGCAGATTTTCATGCGTAGATAGATATGAGGCGTTAACTGTCTTCTGTCTAATACCTTAAAATAGTTCAAAGTTGCTAAAAAAATTCAACAATCAAGAACTCGCATACGCAGTCAATAAAAGGAGTCCATTTCAGAACAATGCCTCAAGCAATTCTGTAATTAAAAACATGAAACCACCTAAAGAGTGAACGAGATTGTTTCTGGAAAAATAAAATAAAATAAAGCCGGTGTTTAATTACAGCCAAACAGCAATAAGCATTGTAAATAATGCAAGCATGTAATGCAACAGTGCACGCGTGAATACTGTCAAACACAAAATATGAACAACAATGTTGATTAAGATCCCTTAGATTCGTCTTTTTTAAGGAATTGTGTCCAGGATAGATACTGAGTGAGACATTGTTCAGTTGAAAAATCTCTCTGATAGATCAACTATGTAATGGAGACACTGTAGTTTACTTCCTTAATCTGCCTAAAGCCTAGTTTAGTATCACTTGGACAGGGGCTTTAATAACCTACAGTGACTCATTGTAATCCGACAGGGCAGCTCTGGGGCATTTGGTTGATCTTACTTCAAAAAGTATTCATTTCATAGAGGTTGGTAAGATTACTGTAATGCAGATTTAAGCTACTTCTTCACTAAAATCTCACGTAAGACAACCACGTTGATAATTTTCCTCCTAGTCGCCATAGGATTCAGCCTGAGCTGCTTCTCCTTTGAGACGACTATGAGTCCTTCTAAAACATCTGTAAGCTTGATTGCAGATAATTTAGGTACCAGTTACTCATTTCTCAATGTCCCTTTCAGATTTGTCTGTAAAGAGAGTCTTTTCCAAATGAAACTGGTATGTAGCCACATACCTGCACCACCCATACACTCTTTAGTGGGGACAAGAAAATATGATGGAATAGTGTAATCTGGAAAAAGCTGTTCCTTTATTGAAAAAACCGGATGACCCATGATCAATAACCCCAACCCTTAGCCTCTCACAACTCAGGCAGGAATGACACAACAAACCTCATGCAAACCATTTTCTAATTCTTATCCTAAATACAACTGTTACACTAAACTGTTCCACGTCACATTCACCAGATTCTCTTAACTGCACAAACTTGTCAAATCGCTTGTTTTAACTGTTCATGAATAGTTCCTGAGACTTTGATGTCATCGTGAGCATTAATGACTGTTTGGTAATGTTTTTTTGCATAAAACCTGTCCACAAAGAGTAAAAAGAAGAATTTCAGACTGTAAAGCTTTAAGTCTTAATGTCAGGATGAAAACGTATCATATTTATCAGTAGTGGTATTAAAGGGACCTATGCTGTTGTCACAGGGGCCATACTGCGACAGGAAGAAAAAAGAGAAAAGGTTTGACATGAAGTTAAATTCCAAAATGCATCTTGCTCAGGCAAAGTGGTCCATGAATAACATGGGAGGCAGTCAAGGGGAGGAAACAGTCACAGACATGGACAACAGAGCATTATATAATGTGTGATAAACAGTCAAGTGCAGAGGACATTCACCTGGACAGATAACTTCTGCACTGCGTTTATGTCTTTACAGCTTATTGCTGGTGGAGAAACTGGTTTCTCTGCCTCTTTTATTCATACACATGAACAATCATTTTAAATCACATACTGAAAGCCTTTCTGAGTCACAGAGGCACACAGAAAAAAAAAACGGATTTCATGTGTAGGAGTCCCTTTGCCTCGTGTGAAATCTAGTCTCTCCTCAGCTGTCTCATCTATAACACCATCTCCAAAATCCAAGATTGGTGGTCATTTTTGTTTTTTGCATTTGACACCTTGAGTTCTACAGTAAAGATAGTGTGGCAACATTCACACAGGTGGCCAACGTGCATAAAGTCCTACGCCACGTTAAACTGCTTCAGTGAAGACGTAAAAAAAAAAAAAAGGATGTGTTAAAAGATGGAATGAGAAAATGTTTGATGCTAAAAAAGAAAAAAAAGCATATTTAGTTGAACTTCAGACCATTTGAGAGACTTTGGTTGAAATGCAAGCTTGATGTACACTAATCTAAGTGGCTTATCCACCTGTGCGGGAGAGAAACAAACATATCCTACCATCCCAGGCATGCCTTGGCCCGGTGGGGCCTTCTTGTCCATGTTGAACTGGGTGGCCATACTGTTGGGCAGGCCCGCCTTATTCTGGAGCTGTGGGCCCAGCCCTGCTCCAGGCAGCCCCTGGCCAGCAGACTGGCCGTACAGACCACCATAGGGGCCCGCATTGGCCATCATATTCATCTGGAGAGCAGGGTGAGGGGAGGCAAAGAAATGAGAAAGATGAAAAGGAAAAGAGAAGGATGAGAGACAAGGAGAGGAGGAGAGATGATATGAAGACAAAAGTAGGAGGAAGTAAAAAGTTTAGAAGCTCAAATCAATTACTTTTCAAGACGTGATTGATTAAAGCAGACTGTCAACTGATATTTAAACATTTGAGTGAGAAATAGTTGATATTAAAATGTCACCTTGCATGAGTTTGAGAGCTACTTAGTATCCTATATAGTATGTAGTTGCATACTACATAGTATCCAACTACATACCAATTGGACCATGTTAGGGAGACAAAATGGAATCACTTTCCAAATACTATTATAAAAAGGTTCTGATTCCTTTATAATGATTTTCCAGTGTGACTGTTCAGTTACAATATTACTTCTTTCTCTTGGTCTTACTTTTCTCTCCACAGTAAACTAATACCACAGACAATCTAGATGCTACTTTTAGGCTTTGCAGATCCAGCCTACAGTATCTAGTCTTTATTTCAACAGCAGCTCTGCAGCAATGTGAAGTGATTCATTATTTTTTTGCTATGTGACCAATACAGTCTAATGAAAATGTTCCTCGCTAAATCTGAGCTGAAACTAACCAATTAAACTGCACGGTTTTCTCCAAAACAAGGGCAATTTGCACTGAACATGAATACATACTTTACTGGTGCATATGTTAACCACAGGACATTACATTACTTCCTGTGATTGCTGGTGCACTACCACAGCGGTAAAGCAAAGATAGTTATGCTACTAGTTATGCTAAATAATTTAACACTGTAATTTGCAATCCTGTCTTCACACCTTTAGAACACAACAGTTGTGTGGCGTATTGACTAGCAGGGAGGTTAACCATCAATACCACAGGGTGAACAGTGACGCGACTGCGAGTCCAACACATAACCACACTCATACTTAGTACTCGTCTACAGCAGTCTCACATGAGCCGCTACTACAGTCTGCAGCGTCACTCGGGTCTGAAAAGATGTGTCTCTCAATTTTAACAGTGCCACAACATCTTGAATGTACAGGGAATCTGTCAGTGCTGAAAATCTTTTTATATTTGAAGAAAACTACATGCAGGCATGGCACTCAGCACAGCTCCAAAAACACACTTTGTTTAGACTGGCATTTGATACATCTTAACCTCAGTTAGACAACAATTGATCATTTGTTATAAAATAGTTTCTACTGAGATGTCAATTTCTGGCCGACCAGAGTGTCTGTAATGGCTGGAGTGTGCTCACCTTGTTCAGTGCTCCAGGTTGCTGTGGTCTCATGCCTGCCTGTCCCATTTGCTGACCACCCTGCTGCTGCTGCTGCTGTAGGGTTTCCGCCAACAAATTACTACTGTTACCCATGCCTGCACTGCCAGGGTAACCCATTCTCGGTGAGCCATTCATCACCTGTCCCCCCATCAGGCCTTGCTGCTGCTGTCCAGTGTTGCCCTTCTGGGCACCCATCATGGCAGCTGCCCGATTGAGTGCTGCCACCCCTCCAACCATCCCAACCTGCTGCATTAATCCAGGTTGCTGCTGACCCTGAGAGGACATGCCTTGAGGTCCACCAGGGGACACATTGACACCCCCCATCATCCCCAAGGAAGCCCCAGGTGCTGTGCTGTTGGAAGGAGGGCCACCCTGCTGTGCTGGTGCCCCAGCGCGCAAGAGCTCTGACAATTGTTTGTGTTTCGCAGCAGCATCTTGGCCTCCCAAACCGATCCCCCCTCCGAGCCCCACAAGACTGGTATGGAGTTGGCCGACATCCCCTCCATTGGTCAGCCCCAGATCAGACGAATTGATGAGCTCATCTGGGAGGTCATGCTCCAGGTCAAAGAGCGAACCAAAATCTAGGCACGAAGGAAAAGAAACAAAAATCTTACCAACTACAGAAATCAAGATTTGGTTCACAAAGTTGACACCACTTTTGCACCTCTTACAGCCACAGTTGTATTTAATTAACTAAAGCCCTTTGCTAGTGCAGCAGTAGCTGCCTCACACAACCTGGACTTCTCTCCTGGGCATCAGTTTGTGGTTTGATGGGTTGCCAAACATGGAGAGTGAACGCAGTAGGGTTTGGGTGAGAAGCCGCAGAGTGGTAAACACTACACTACCTAGGTAGATGTGTGCACTGGATCTACAGTTATGTGGTGCAAGAACATGAAACAGCATAGGCAGCAGAAGTCATGTCCACTGCGACAGGAGGTTAATTTAAAGGGAAAATCATTTGGGATTTTAATACATTTCAGTCTTACTCTTATTTTCCTTCCTTTTAATTCAACTTGATACAGAAAATGCAGTAATTTCTCTCAACATCACACAAGTTATTCTCTACCTGCACGTTTGACTTTTTAAGATTGCTTCTGGCATGTCAACATCTCACTAAATGCTCCTGAAAATGTCCTGTGCCAGTGTTTCTGACTTCATGCACCAGACTAGTTGCATCCCAGCCTGCTTTTCCCTTCACTGTTCTCCCTGCATTGAGAGTTGCATTGAGCTTAAAATCCTAATTTACTTATTTTTTTCACACAGTTGGAGCCAACTTCCTATGTGTTATAGGAAAGAATTGTTATGCTATAGATCCTGATTGTATAATTCATTCACACTGGAAAACAGCAAAATACCTAACAACGGGATGACACGAGAGGGGGTGCTACCAAGAGTGTACAACTTTTAGCTCAATATGTGGAAATGAATTCGTCTGCAGTAATAGTTTGATTCACAGTCAAGGGTAAAGGCATTCAAGCGGTCTGCTTGGCATAAGTGTTTTAACCGTTTTGAAAAGTAAACTGCAAAAAGTGCAGCGCAGTGTCACCGTGCAGAATAAGACAATGGAGGGCGAACAAGAATGGGCTTCGTCGGCACTAAAATTGAGAAATCAAGAGCCCGTAAACAAAATACATGAAGGAAGACATTTCGGAGACGGCGGCTGGTTTTGCCCTTTCATTAAAACGCGGTAACACAGTAAAAATGGACACACGGCTGCATCATCGTCTTCGGACAACAACGCTCTGCGCAACTTTAATGAAGTGTCGAACAATAGCTAGCTAGTACAACACGTTAGGTACACGAAATTCAGGACCCCAGACAGTTTAATGCAACTACGCAAAGAGTTCGTAGCCACAGGAAAAAAAGTTTATCTAGTGCCCAATAAGGTTTGGTTAGTTAATAATCGATTATTTTGTTTGCTAGCCAGCTACCGAGCTCAGGTGAGCCGGTCCGGTCCGGTACGGTCATCTACCTAGCTAGTTAGCTAGCTTGCTCGGTTACCGTTACTTTCTCCTAAAGCTGGTTTGGAAACGGTTATTTGTCTCAGCGTTTACAGTGCACTTATGTCGTGTGTTGTTTAATGTGTAGGTGCTATCATCTTTTCAATTAACTGAGTTTTAAAGTAACTAGACAACTTTAAGTAAACCGGGGTGACTCGACTCTTCCATTGTTTGGAGGTGGATCTTATAGTTAGTAGCTAGTTAGCCTGTTGATGCTAACACATCAAAACATTCCTGCTGGAAAGTTACTCCTGCCGCCAGCACTACATCACGTTTTCTCTTTAGCGATCCAAAATTATCAGGCTAGCCCTTATCTTAATAAAGCTACACGTATATTCGTGTTTTAAAGCATTCGTTATGGGGCAACTCAGTGCCACACCAACTAAGTTGCGGAGCAACTTTACAGCGACTTATACGACTGACCAGCATTTAATGCACCGTCGACGCTAGTTTGTTTTATCTCCTGCTGAGTAATGCATGCAATATATTTACCATTTCCATCACTGGCAGACACAGAGAGAGCCGGAGAGGACAGCTTGGGCCTCTTGGCTGAAGGCGGGCCGGACTCCAGGACATTATCGGCCATATTTTTGACGGATAAAACAATTGCTGTAGATCCACGGAGGGCAAACGTATTTCCCTTATTTGCGTCTCCTTATCCCGGTAAGAATGCTTCTGATCGGTCCCCCACCGCTCGGGGGACGGTAGGGGAGAAGAGAGCAATGTTGAACTCTTTCCCCCACAGTTCTCCCTCTCGGTTTATTCCTCTCTGTAGATATCAGTCCCCCTCCCCTGTCGGAGATTTTGTTTCTTCACAGATTTGAACAGGAGGAGGTGGGAAGGTGGAGTCGGCAAAAAAGGCAAGCGTGCGGCCCTCTGACAACCTCATGTAGCCTCTTCTGCGACACAAAAACTGTCCCAAGATCCGTCCTCCGTGCTGCACTCAGTCCTGTCCGCCATTGTCGGCGGAGAAATCCTGTATTTCAGGTAAAACGCTCCAGTGGGGTCTCTTTCAGGGCACGAAAATGGGAATTGTGGTCCAAAAAACACAAGCCAGGAGTATTCCCGTGTCAACTTCTGGAGGCCGATCTCTCATGCAACAGTTTTGAGATCCTCGCTTACATTTACCATTTCTCTCACCTAACCAAACATCTCCCTGATGCCAATGCACAACCGATTCCTTCACGTTTCCAAACCCAAAAGGCAGCCAACCGGTGAGTGGAGACCACCAGCAGTAGTTTGACAATACAATTTAAGCGCAAATGGTACTCTCAAGTGTTAATACTGAGAAAAACAACTTGCATTGGCTCAACAGTAACTAAATAAACAGCTCTGCAGAGAGATGCACATTGGATTCCCACAGATAAAATGAAAGTCTACTGCGGATGTATATTCCCATGCATGAGTTTTCTTTTGCATGCTGACTAAAATGTGCACTTAGTGTTTGACCATGCAAGGCACTGGGTCAGAAAGAACCGACTCGTATTGCACATTTGGTTGTTGCAACCTTTTTTTGAGCGTATATGCCTATTGCAGTCAGCAGGGCTGGCAAAGGTTGAAAATAGAAAATCTTGTTACACCCCCCCCCCCCCCCCAAAAAAAAAAAAAATCACTCCTCTTGTGCAATCGACTCTGATGCAGACTTCATTTCTTTGACAGAATAGTTCTTAAGGGCAATCACAGCGCGAATTACCAATCAGCGGGCAGTCAGATTGATCCAATTACTTTTATTTTGCAGAGGACGATCTGTGGGGATACTTATCTTGTGCTCCAGAAGAGGTTCCTCCTCCGGGTTCCACTTGGTTTTTAACACTTGAAATCTCAGATAATGGCAAATAACCCTAAAAATATACCTGTCACTCACTGTTTATAGGACGCCTTGGCAATGCAAGTGAAGAGAAAACGAAAGATCAGGACACAACTACGGCGACAGGCGAAAATGTGATAAAAATTGATGGCAGATCGCTGAGAAAATTATGGCTATTTCGGAAGCGGAAAGCTTCACATCGGCACCCTAATGTTGACACCCCCCTAAAAAAAATTTGGGCTGACAAAATCCTCTCATTGACTCTTTGTGATGGAGAATGCCCCCCCTTCGTGTTGATCCTGGCAATTTTTCCCTTCTCTTTAAACCCGTCTTTATTTCCACCTCTCCCTTCTGCCCGGCAGCAATTTATTTATATAATTGTCTATGCGGGCTCTTTCCTTCCTCCGCGATGGACACATACTGATTTTTCATGTTGCTGTTTCCCTTTTTCGCAGGTTTTTCCTCGTTGTTATAAAATACAGCGCTCTTCCGCCTCTCCTCTGTCTCCGCAAAACACCCCCTTCCTTGGATTTTTCGGAGTATTTCCTTCTCATGCACACATTTATTTCACCGACTCGGTTTTCCCTCCACCGTCGTCTTATCTGTTGGCGATGCTTTCTCTCTCCTCATTAACACGGACAGGATTTCGCCACTTTATTCCCGCGGCGCTTCCCGGAGCAGCTGCAGTCGGTCGCCGGAGTCGCTCCTTCTCAGTTATCTCCTCCTGTTTCTGACGGTCTGTCCGCACAAACAAAATGGCGGCTTGTTGTTTCTACTCCTCTGATACGGGGGGAGGGTTGGAGGTACAGCAACATTAGGCGAGAAGGGGAGGAGGGAACCGGGGGAGAACAGGGGGGGGTTGTCTTCGTAGTTGTTCGGGATTGTCCGGAAACCGGTTCCGTACTCTGTAGTAGTCACTGATTTCATCTGTAGGGGACAGTGGCGCTCCACTTTTCCTTTCCTTCACATACAAACTATATTTAATCAAGTATTCCACTACATTTATGTGACAGCTCTAGTTAGTTTACTTTGAAGAGTATGAATTCAAATATCTGGTCAGCTATTGCAGAATTAAAATTACCCAACAGTATATAACATAGTAGAAATAAGCTTAATCTCGACCTGTCTATGCATCAGTATATGCAATCAAATAATTATAATGTGAAAGCAATGAGTACTTTTACATTTTATAAGTACATCTACCTAATAATGCTTCTGTAGTTTTACTTAAGTAACATTTTAAATGCAGGTATTTTACTTCTAATGGAATAGTTTTGGTATTACTACTTTACTAAAGGGTCTGGATACTTCCTACACCTCTGTAGCACATACCAGCAGGCTGTTTCTTTTTCTAATCTGCCTGAGCACATTTTTTGAAACTTTATGAAAGTTTTACATGCAACCAACATCAGCAGCGGGGAAGGTATTCAAATTTTTCACCACAGGGTAAAAATAATCCATTACTATTATATTATTGCTTATGTATTAATGGGCAAATAGCATTGGGTAGTTTTATCTATAACAATGCATCATATTTTATAAACTCATACATTTTGTTGTAAAATATTAATCTACAAAGTTACTGTTAAATGTAGTGGAGTAAAAAGGACAATACTTAATTCTGAATTGTAGTGGAGTGGAAGTGCAAAGTGAAATGGAAATAGCAAAGCCAAGTGCAAGCACCTCAAATTTATATCTGAGTACAGTACTTAAGTAAATGCACTACAGGGTGCTACTACTAAGCTGCCACTGATCATCACATCAGTTTATACAAAGCTGCACAACTCGTCACTCACTGAAACATTTTACGTGTGTGTCAAAAGTGGAAAAAGTGAGTTACACACAATAAGCAAAACACATTTTTCGGTGAACGGGGACTTTGACAGTCATTCAGTAGTAAAGTAATTTACCCTCACCAACTATCTGAGAGGTATCAAAGATTTTCTATTGTGATTCTTCAACTGATGGTATCTGCTGAAAAAAAAAATAAAACTGTTAAGGAATAGCACAGTAAAGAGAAATGTCTCAATACAAGAAGTCTGAGTAAATTTGTAAATAAGAAACTATTGCATTACATGCTCACGTCTCGCCATAGCATGTCATCCATCTTCCATGTGTTATTCACACTTTCAATTCACAAATGTTTTGGTGCAACGCTCCCCTACCCAAGTTGTTGTGGAAACTGTATAGGAAACAGTTGCCTACCTATTCATCCAGCAGACACAGAGCACCATCTCAGTTGTGTTGCTGGCCAACTTATGAATATAAATTCACACTTAACTCCGCTGGAGTCCACCAACTCCTAACAGAAAAATTCATCTTCATTGCCAGATGCTTGACTTTCTTGACGAGTCATTTGTTCACTTTTAGGCTGGGTAGGTAGCAGTGCAGTGACACTGTCTGATCTTGTTTGCTGGACGTGGCTGCCCACAGTTTTATTTAGGGGGTGCTGATGAGAGCCAAGGCCGGATTACCAACATGCCAAAGCAGTAAACTGGCCCAAACATCTAGAGCCCCACGTTTACTGTGAATCTAATCGTCACAGAATAGTCACACAGCAAGCCTGGAGCCCATAGAGGAGTAGTGGTTGTTCTCAGTGCAAAATAAGATGCAATGTGTATGTAATGCACAGAGAGTGGGAGAACAATAAGGCTGAAGACCTGCAAAATGGGATGCTACTTCTAAATGGCTTCAGCACTACTAGTAGTCATTTCACACAGCAGAGTAATCTAATTCAGTGTTAATATTAAAAGGTATAGCTGAACGCAGGTTTAACTGGCAATGTAGTGTGAAGTAAGTACTGTTGCTATGGATACCTGCCATTTGTACACTGATTTATCTTGGTGGTTGTCGGAAAGTATGCTTGAGATGTCCTGATAAGAAAGAAGTATTTTCAGCAGCTGCGGTATTAAAACACAGTACTCTCTCGGCTTTGTTGTGAATAGTTTCTACCCTCTTTGTGGGGTAGACACAGGCGACAATCTCTGTAAGTTCTTGTGTCATTGCAGTTTAATTATTCAAACCTATTTTGGTACTTTAAGCACCAAAACCCAAATAGGAATGTGCTCCAGTGTGTTACGGTTAAGTTACAGATTTTGGTCCAAAGCCCCTGTAGTCTATCCACTCATTAATTCTTTGGACTAAGAAATGGGTGATATTAAATCAAACCCTAACTCTTAGCCTACATTCTTTATCATGATTCACTTTCCCTTGTTTTGTCAGCAAAAAGGAAACATATGGCTTGCGTTTGCATTTAAAAGGATGCCGGTTAAGAAGCAAGTAAAGAAAACCATAAGACAGTTTGGAATTCAATTGGCATTTCCTTCGAGTTAAGTCTGTTATTATTCCTGGCAATTTTAATATCACTAAATATCGTATAATGTATATTATAGTTTTATTGCTGTACTTTTACTGTGTGAGTAGTGTCTTGTTGTTGTATTTAACCTGTGAAGCACCTTGGCCAACCTTGGTTGTTTTAAGTGTGCTATATAAATAAAATTGATATTGATTGATATTCAATAACATATTGCTTCTCTGCACCCCTGACCTGAAAGAGAAAACATATAAGTTACATTACAGTAGTTGTTGTCAATGGCATGCATTGGGGTCTCCTTTTGTTAAACATGAAGGCGTGACAAAGTGAATAAAAACCACGAAAATACTTATAATTATAATAATATAATAATACTGTAAAAAACAAGAAGTGTCTCTTTTCCTGTAATTGAAGGGGACATTCCTACCCACCAGCACCCACATCTAAGCCTCCCTGAGATGAAATATTTCAGTCAAGGTTGTTGTAACCTAATTCAATCCAGCCACACACTCATCGATTTTCACATCATGTCGTCCGTCATAAATAACCTGAGGCAAACCACTAGAATTTATTAGTTATGAAAGAAGGAATAATGAGATCTTTTTAAATACATATAAACACCATTTTCAGAGAGAGATGACAGTTTTCTCTCTGCTGAAAAGACAAAACACCCAAAACACATACAAACGCTTGTCTTTTTAAGCCATTTTAGTGCATTGGTGTAACTATTACCATCTGTCTTGAACAGTAATTGTTTAAGACTGGTTCCTCTTTATTCATCACCGTGGTGGTCTGTTGATTTGACAGAGTCCTTCCTGAGCATCCTACAGCACAGTGACCAACATTTGGTATTTTGATATTTTGTACTATAGCATGAGCTGGGAATGAATAATGCATTTTTGCATGTATGAGACAAATACAGGCTTTAAAACATTTTTTTTGGAGTGAGACAACAAACAAACAATTGTATCAAAGTGCCTAATGGTGACAATTCTGAGAAACATGGTATGGCGTAAATAGGTTTTAAGTATGAAAATGCTTATATGGTTGTTGGATCTAACCACTGGGTCTTCAGCTGAATATATTCTTGATGCAAGAGTAAACTGCTGTTCCTAGATTTTTTATTTATAGCTCAGCATTGGATTTCACCCACTGACAGCACCATCACATCACTAGATGGATGTATTGTACATGATCAGGACTGGTCTCCATGTGGTATTGGTGTAGCCACACAACTAAATCCTCCTTTACTGTAACTGAGCTCTTCATAATAATAAGGGTTGGCCTTATAATAAGGCTGCCTGTCATCGATGCCGAGGCTCAGGTGGCTGGTCACTTGTCTGCACCCTATGTCTGGGAACAGGCCTGCTCCACATCTGCGATGGTCTTTGGTACGTCAGAGGACAGAATCAGAGGGCCTCCCTTGTCTCGGATCACCACATCATCCTCAATCCTGATGCCCAGGCCGCGGAAACGCTCCGGCACTTGGTCATTGTCCTCACAGATATACAACCCTGTCACAACAGAAGCAAAACAGTGGAAAATGTATGAAAGCAGGAATAAAATGAAACAAAGGACAATATAGCATAGATAATGTGTAATGGAGGGCTGTTTCCATTCACCACAATAACTGGGAGGGATGGTGAGAGTGTTTGTGCTGCAGTTTAGATTGTTGAAAACCGAAATCATCCAGGTGCTTGATTCACACAGCCACAGAGTAAGAAGATATTTAAAAGCCTAGTTTGTGTAAACCTGGTTCTATAGTGATGGCCATTCCTGGCTGTAGATGTTGTGAGCGGGACAGCTCAGGAGTGTCGTGGACGTCCATGCCCAGGTAATGGCCAACATGGTGAGGACAGTACCGCCGTGCAGCCTGGAATAAGCATAAAAAAATGTAAGCTTTGAGCAGTTATAAAGAAGTTTGCCATTATCTACCAGCAGTACTGATAGTCAGCCAATTCAGAAGCCAACAAGGCAGAGGAAGGGGCCTTTCTCAGAGTTAAAAAATATGTAAAGTTTCTGATTCTTTGACTTGACAAAGAATAACAGATCCCTGCCAAAAAAAACAACAACAAAAAAAACATACTTCATAGCCCCACAGTCTTTTGGTTTTTAGAGAGATTCAGATTTAGTCAGGCTCATATTGTGTTACATGGAGGCTGTAATTTGGTCATTTCATCATTTACATTAGCCCCCCCTGACATGGTAAGGGTGATCAGGTCTCCTGATCTGGTGTGGTTGATTGATTTTCAACAGCAGGGTGAGACTTTCATTTACATTAGAAATATTAAAATAAAAAATTCCCATATGGGATAAATCACATGAAAAATCGGCCAGCTAGAATCCACTCTACTTCCACTTCTGTCATTGTTACCTTTAGTACATCCGCATCACTGGTACTGGCCTTCACGATGCCTAGCTGCCTGAGCTGTCGTCCCAACAGAGCCAGCATGGTACTGTAGATATGATCCAGGCTGACGCCCGGGGAACACAGAGACAAACAGGAATGCTGGACTTCCAGGACGGCCTCGTACAGCTCAGCCTGCGCAGGGCTGAATCTGGCAGGAAGGAGGTGGGGACAGCAAACAGTTACATTCAATATAAAAAGGTTTTTTAAAACAAATCATGTATAAAGCTAACAAGATGCATTACACCAAGATAACTGAATAAGAGGAAAAACAAGAGAAAAATATCTGAATAACGTGTTTAAGAAACAAGAGTTGAGGACTACTGTAAAGGACAGATTTCAGTTGATGGTCTGCATTTAGAATACTGTCGCAGTGAGGATTTAAAAATGTGTAGAGCACATTGCAAGACTTTACATAAAAATGAAGTTTCTGCAGTGTAGTGTTGTGTCATGTCATCAGCACGGTAAAGTCATCTTCTGTTCAACTTACTGCTTAAGATTATTTAGTCAAACTTACTTTCCATTCACTGGCCACGTTCGAGTGATATCACTGACATAACCAAAGTATTCACAACCTCCATCAAGCAGCACCATTTCACCATCCTGAGAAAGGGGGGGATTAATAGTGAGTCATTTAAGCTACTCAATCATTACTTTATACATCGCCATGTTTTCAGAATGCTTAATGTGGATGTTCATTGTACCTATTTGACAGGACCGATCCTTTAGCACATTCCTTTACCTTGATAATCTGGTTGTTGTTTATGTAGTGTAGAGTATTGGCTCGATTTCCTCCAGCAACAACAGGGGGATAGGCCAGGAAGTTGGCGCCATGGATCCGGTTCTCAAAATCAAACTGAAATAAGATGTTACAGTATGTTTTTTAAAAAAAGGCTTTCATCCTTTAAAAGCAGCTGTAAGGAATATTCAGAGTTACCTGGTTTCCTGTACGTAAAACATACTGCAATGCGTTACTGCATATAAGGATTTGTTTCTGCTGAACACATGAATCGACTAATTGAAATCAATTAGTCAGTTATGTCCAGTCCTATGGATCAATGGCTCATAACTTCTGCATTGACTGAATAATCAATGGATGACACTTATGGTTGAAGTAATTACATTAAAGAGCCTGATCAGGTAAGAAATGAAGACTATAACAGGCCACACTTGATAGAAAGGCAGATAAGAGCCACACAGAGGTCCTCAAATATTTTCAGTTACCTTAGCATAGAGAACAGCTTCGTCCACGTCTCCTTGAGACAAAGCCATCGTCCTCCTAAAAGCCTGAAAGACAAGGATTGCTGAGTTGCAGTGTTGGACAGAGCGGTGAAGAGACACTTAACTAAGTCAATTGCATTATTACTAATTCTAGTACCAACCTGTGCTGTGATGTGACCTGCTTCTTGCATGAGCGCCACCTCTGCTGGGCTCTTAAGGGCCCTAAGAGAGTGTATGAGGGGCCTAAGAGACCATGGCATCGGCGCCGCCTCCAGCACGGGACACACATGAGCCTGGTGGAGCCGAGGGTGGGCAGGTTGAGAGCTATCGTACCACAGCTGAGTGCCTGAAAGAGGATCAGAGGAAAGACAAAACGGAAACAGTGAAGTTAAGGTCCTCATCAGTCAGAGGTTTATTAATATGAATACATATTGACTGCATGGAGGATGGCAAATTCGGATAGAAATGCTAAAAAAAAGAAATTTCACCCAGTGCGAGATTGAACTTCTTTTTTAACAACGGATGACCCAGGTACATAATTTGAAAAAAACAAAAACAAATAGTGTACCAAATGCATTCCATTTGTTTTTAAACACTTATTTACACAAACACTCCACTCAATTAGCGAGGATGCCAAGAAATATGACTTGTTTTATACGACAAGCTGTACATATATGATATTTACTTAAAAAGTAGTGCTATATATTTTTCCGTAACTTGTGTTTTTACAAGCAATGCATTACATCTACACGCTGGCGCACAGTGTGTGGGTAAGGCAGCTGGGCATAGGGCAACAAACATGTGGTAATAATATAAAACTATGCACTTGACTGACTGCGGCATCAAAAACAGCATCAGTTTACATGTAATTTGTCCTACTGTCCAACCCCATATTTATGATAATAAATTAAACTGTTTGCAACTATCAATTACAGACCAACTTAAATATTAAATCTTTTAGGCGTTCTTTTTCAAAAACAGATACAGACATGGACAAAATTGTTTGTACCCTTCCGTAAGAAGAAAAACCCACAATGGTCCCTGAAATACCTTGAAATTGACAAAAGTAATAAATAAAAATTTACTGAAAATGAATTAATGAAAATCAGACATTGCTTTTAAATTGTGGTTCAACAGAATAATAAAAAATAAAAAAAACTAATGAAAGTGGCCTGGACAAAAATAATGGTATCCTGAACTTAATATTTTGTTGCACAACCTTTTGAGGCAGTCACTGCACTCAAGCGATTTCTGTAACTCTCAATGAGACTTCTGCACTTGTAAACAAGTATTTTGTCCCACTCCTCATGAGCAAACTGCTCTAGCTGTTTCAGGTTCGAAGTGTGCCTTCTCCAGACTGCGTGTTTCAGCTCCTTCCACAGATGTTCAATAGGATTTAGTTCAGGGCTCATAGAAGGCCCCTTCAGAATAGTCCAATGTTTTGCTCTTAGACATTCTTGGGTGTTTTTAGCTGTGCGTGCGACTGAGACCAAGCTTCCTGATGCTGGGGAGCACATTTCGCTATATAATGCCTTGATAGTCTTGTAATTTCATTGTACACTGTACAGATTCAAGACACCCTGTGCCAGATGCAGCAAAGCAGCCCCAAAACATAACCGAGCCTCCTCCATGCTTCACACTAGGTAGGCTGTTCTTTTCTTTGTATGCTTCATTTTTGCATCTGCGAAACATAGAGCTGATATGACTTGCCAAACGGCTCCAGTTTTGTCACATCTGTCAAAAGGACATCCTCCCAGAAGCTTTGTGGCTTGTTAATATGCATTTTGGCAAATTCCAGTCTTGCTTTTTTATGATTTGCAGTGTCTTCCATTAAGTCCACTTTGGACCAAACAGCAGCGGAGACACACCATGATACAGCACAGTGACAAATTTTCAACCTTTAAATAGGCAGACTGACTTATAATAAGTTTGAAGACACCTGTGATGCTAATAGCAGGACACACCTTAGTCCCTATGGTCAAATTATTTCCAGGGGTACCATCATTTTTGTCAAGGCCAGTTTCATTAGTTTTTTTTTTTTTTTTTAAGATTCTGTTGAAATTCAAAAGCAGTGTCTGATTTTCATCAGTTAATTTTTATTTATTATTACTGAATCTACAGCAGCTCTGCAGGCCTTTTTTGGGAGCACAGACTGGAGTATTTTCATAGAGGTCGCCACTCACGAGAGCTACATCAACCTTGATGAATATATATCATCAGTGATCATATCATCATATATCAGCAAATGTGTTGATCAATCAGAAGGCCTGGATGACTGGAGAGGTGGGGGCTCTATCCAGAGCCAAAAAAGATGCTTTTCAGTTGGGTGATGAAGAAGCTTACAGCATTGCCAGAGCGAGACTCAAAGCTGGCATCAAGGAGGCGAAGTGGAGAAACCAGCAGAGACTGGAGAGAGACCTCAACACCAAAGACATGTGGCAGGCCATCAAAAACATTGTGTGTGAGGCCACATTACCAGATGAGCTAAACGCCTTTTATGTTCGCTTTGATCTTCTCAACACGGAGTCAGCTGTAAAGTCTATTCCACCTCCAGAGCACTGGCCACTGTCAGTATCCACAGCAGATGTGAGGAGAGTCCTGCTGAGAGTGAATGTGAGTAAATCAGCTGGACCTGATAACATCCCTGGCCGCGTACTAAAAACCTGTGCCAATCAGCTAGTTGATGTTATTACTGACATTTTCAACATCTCACTGTCTCAGGAGAGGGTTCCCACCTGCTTCAAGACAGCCACCATTGTTCCTGTACCTAACAAGTCTGCAGTGTCTATCCTGAACGACTACCGCCCTGTAGGTCTCACCCCCATTCTGATGAAGTGCTCTGAGAAACTGGTTCTTCAAAACATATAGAACAACATCCCAGCCAGCATGGACCCTCACCAGTTTGCTTTCAGAACCAGCAGATCCACAGAGGATGCCATCTTCACTGCCCTACATCAGAATGCTGTTTGTGGATTTCAGCTCAGCATTCAACACAATCTCCCCCCCCCCGAAACTGATCAGCAAACTCAGCACTCTGAGTTTAAATGCAACACTCTGCAATTGGATATTGGACTTCCTCACAAACAGACCCCAGTCAGTTCAGATTGGACGGACTCACCTCCTCCACTCTAGTGATCAAAACCGGAGCCCCCAGGGCTGTGTGCTCTGCCCTCTCCTGTTCACGCTATACACCCACGACTGCATCCCCCCACATGAAGAGAACTCTGTTGTGAAGTTTGCGGATGACACCACCATCATCTGCCGGATTTCAAACAACGATGAGACTTCATATTGGGAGGAAACTGATAATCTTGCAGACTGGTGCACAGAGAACAACCAACTGCTCAACGTCAGCAAAACCAAGGAACTGATCATTGATTTTTAGGAAGAAGGAGATAAAGACACACACTCCTCAGTGGCGCTGAGGTGGAGCAGGTGAACAGTTTCAGGTTCCTGGGAATTTCTTGAGGAAGTTTAAGAAGGCCAAATTCCCACACCAAGTTCTTCAGATTTTACAGAGGAGCAACAGAAAGCATCCTGACTGGAAACATCACAAACTGGCATGGGATGTGCACGGCTCAGGACCGGAGGGCTCTGCAGCGGGTGATTAAAACTACCCAGAAGATCATCCGTACCCATCTCCCAAGCATCAGTGATATCGGTGAGGTGAGGTGCCCACGCAGAGCCCAAAGGATACTAAAGGACAGTACCCACCCAGCCACAGCCTGTTCACCCTGCTGCCTTCTGGGAAGAGATATACAGCCCCAAAAGTATTGGAACAGTAAGGCAAATTCCTTTGTTTTTGTTGTTCACTCAAGACATTTGGGTTTAAGATCAAAAGATGAGACAAGAGTTCAGAATTTCAGCTCTCATTTCCTGGTATTCACATCTAGATGTGTTAAACAACTCAGGACCTACACCCTTTGTTTGAACCCACCCATTTTTCAAGTGAGCAAAACTATTGGAACACGTGACTGACAGATGTTTCTTGTTGCCCAGATGTTGCCTTTTAGGTTGATTGTCCAAACATTAAATAGCTCTGCATGACTAATCTAAGTTTTTATCCTTGGTTCAAACCTATAAAGACTGCATTTCCTCTTCTCGGGGAACAAGGGTTACATGGTCCCCTTCGAGGGAACTCGAACTGCGTCAGTGACTACACTATGGGAACGAGAATACCCACTTAGGCCGCGCCGAAACCCCGCCTGCCCCCAGCATGCAGCACCTGACAGCACGACTAGGAGGAGAGCGCACGGGTGCCGGGTGCAGAAGGAAGGTCCAGACTGTAGAACCGGATGAAGGTGTGAGGGGTGGCCCAGCCAGCCGCATCACAAAAATCCTGGAGCGACGCCCCTGCGAGGAGGGCCCTAGAAGTCGCCATGCCTTGAGTAGAGTGCGCACTTACGGCCATAGGTGAAGGTAACCCGCACACCTGATAGGCCAGGGAAATAGTCTGAACAATCCAGTTGCTGATTGTGTGTTTGGAAGCGGGGAGTCCAGCCTTGGGGGACCCAAAACACACCAGCAACTGGTCTGCTTTCCTCCACCGGGAGGACCTCAGAGTGTAAATACTCAGTGCTCTGACCGGGTAGAGCAGATGAAGTCTCCCGTCCTCCGCCGTCACATGAGGTGGGGGATGAAACGCCTGCAGCACCGTGGACCCTGCCAACCTGGATGGGACCTTAGGGACATAGCCCGGACAGGAGTGCAGGATGGCTCTGACCCTCCCCGGGGCAAACTCCAGGCATTGTGGAGACACCGAAAGTGCCTGGAGATCCCCCACTCTCCTCAAAGAGGTGATAGTAAGGAGAAAGGACATCTTAAGGGTCAGGTGCTTGGCCTCAGCCGACTCCAGGGGTTCGAAAGGGGCCTCAGCCAGCGCTTCGAGAACCACCGCCAGGTCCCAGGTGGGAAGCCTGGAACGAGTCACGGTTCTCATCCTCCGGGCTCCACGGAGGAAGCGCACGACCAGTGGAAGCCTCCCCAGAGGCCCATCCCTCAGAGGGGTGTGGAATGCCGCCACGGCAGCCACATATACCTTCAGTGTGGATGGGGAAAGGCCAGCAGAGAAACGGTCCTGGAGGAACTCCAGTACCATAGTCACCGGGCAGGTAACTGGGTCCACCGATGCAACACATTCCACTTTAGGCTGTACATCCTTCTCGTGGATGGGGCTCTGGAGCTGAGCAGCGTCTCGACTGTTCCTGCCATGAGGCCCGCCTCCAGGAACTGGGCCCCCTCAGGGGCCAGACCCACAGTCTCCATAGGGCGGGGCAAGGGTGAAAGACCTGGCCCTGCGCCTGAGACAGCAGGTCCTTCCTCAGAGGGACCTGCCATGGCAGGACCTCTTCCCCCGGCCCCGGCGAGACTGAAGAACGGTCCTCAGATCCCTCGTCTCAGGGGGTTGTGGGTGAGAGCGCCACCTCGAAACCCGAGTATGCTGAGGGGGAGCACGAGAGGCGACACTCTGCCTCTGGGTCTGGTGGTAGGAGCTGGATGACGGCTGGGCCCTCTCACGTCCCTCCACAGCCGTCGCCATCCTGGCCCCCGAACGATGACGGAGATATTGCCGGAACGCCTCTCCTTGCGTCCTGGCATGCTGGAACCTGTTGACGACGGTGTCAACCGCCTCGCCAAACAGGCCAGAAGTCGCGATCGGTGCGTCGAGGAGAAAGGTCTTCTGCTTCTCCTGGATGCCCGACAGGTTGAGCCATAGGTGCCGTTCCGTGGCTACCAGTGCTGACATGGAGTGACCAATAGCGCGGGCCGTCTCCTTTGTGACTCTAAGCGGCGGAGCTCAGCAATATCCTCTTCAGAGGGGCCTGCTCCCGAGTCTATGTCCTTCAGCAGGTCGGCCTGGTATGCCTGCAAAACCGCCATTGTGTGCAGGCTTGCACCAGCCCGGCCCGCCGCCATGTAAGCTTTGCCCACCAAAGCAGATGTCATACGACATGGCTTGGTAGGTAGCGCCGGCTCTTTGAGGGATGATGCATGACCGGGCGAAAGATAGCTAGCCAAAGCATCCTCAACCCGGGGCATCATCCCATAGCCAAAACCCTTGACTCCCGCTACGTCGCTATAGACCCAGAGCGGGGGAGTAGTCAGACGAGCTGAGAAGGGCTTGTACCAGGACTTGCACAACTCATCATGCAAGTCTGGAAAAAACGGCAGAGAACGGCGCGGAGGCGGCGCACGGCGCTGCAGAAAGCGCTCATCCAGTTTGCTCGTAGCATGTGTCTCTGGTACATCCTGCGGCCAATCTAGCTGGAGCTTGCTCACTGCCCGCGTCACCACCTCTAGGAGTTCGTCATAGCTGGGCGCCGACTGATGACGCTCCGCTTTTCTCTCCCGGAAGTCTTCCTCCTCCATGATGCTAAGCACGTCCAGCTCCTCAGAGCCGGACAGCTGCAGCCTCTCCTGGCTCATACCTCGAGAGGGAGAAGCCGTGAAGCGGGCTCCCGAACGAGACCGAGGGGAGTCGGAGTCAGCAGACGAGACTCGGGAAGCCTCTGCAATCACGATGCCGTCAGAGATGTCACGCTGGGAGCCCCATGACGGAAGCCGCCGCGCCGCCTCAGCGACCGCCGGGCCCGATCCACGGGGAGAGCGCATCCTGCCGTCTTGGGAGAAGAGAGCCGCACGGGACCTCAGCACCCTCAGGGGCAGGGCCTCGCAATGGCCGCAAGCAGCCCCCTCGAGAGCTGCCTGGGCATGCGGCATCCCCAAACAGGATACACACAGGGCATGAGTGTTGCCCGCCGTGATGTAACGTGGGCACGGGAAAACACATCGCCTGAATTGCTCACCAGCCATCTCTCTGTCTGCCATCCTTCCAGGTAAGAGTTTGGATACTTGTAGTCTTTCTTAACATGCCAGAGTGCCTGCTGAATAGAAAAAAGCTAATGTGTCCTGTGTGCCGGTGTGCTTATATACGCCTCCAGTTACGCCGTCACACGCTACCGTTCTAGCAACACCAATAGGATTGGAGTAGTTTCATTCATGTTTCAGCCCTGCCACGCCCAGAAGCGTTCCCATAGTGTCGTCACCGACACAGTTCGAGTTCCCTCGAAGGGGAACCCCCAAAACATCAGTAAGTGACATCACCAACAACCTCCACAGTGCAGGGGTGAAGGTATCACAATCCACTGTTGGAAGAAGACTCAGAGAGCAGAAACATAGAGGCCACACCACAAGATGCAAACCACTCATCAGCAGGAAGAATCGGAAGGACAGATTAAAATTTGCACAGAAGTTCAGAGATGAGCCGCAAAAGTTCTGGAGCACAATCTATGGACTGATGAGACCGAGATTAATCTCTAGCAAAGTGATGGAAAGGCCGGAGTGTGGAGAAAGAAAGGAACTGCTTATGAAGCATACAAGCTCATCTGTGAAGCATGGTGGAGGTAATGTCATGGCTTGGGTGTGCATGGCTGCTTCTGGAACAGGCTCATTAATATTTATTGATGATGTAAATGATGATGGTAGCAGCAGAATGAATTCAGAAGTGGACAGAAACATTTTGTCTGCCAATTTACGGACAAATGCATTGAGGCTAATGGGGACGAAGTTTATCATGCAGCAGGACAATGACCCAAAGCACACAAAGGACTTCATCAGGGGAAAAAGTGGAAGGTTTTAGACTGACCAAGTCAATCACATGACCTTAACCCAATTGAGCATGCATTTCACCTGCTTAAGAGGAGACTGAAGGGAGAAACACCCCGAAACAAACAAGAACTGAAAGAAGCTGCGGTAAAAGCCTGGAATAGCATCACAATGAAGAATGCAACAGTTTGGTGATGTTGATGGGTCGCAGGCTTGAGCCAGTTATTGCAAGCAAGGGTTACGCCACAAAATATTAAATGTTATTTACTTTAAGATTATTTGTTCCATTACTTTTGCTCACCTAAGAGTGCTGTGGTCTAATACAAACGGTGGTATGTCCTAAGTTGTTTAACACATCTAGATGTGAATACCAGGAAATAAAAGCTGAAATTCTGAACTCTTGTCTCGTTCATACTCGTCTTTTGATCTTAAACCCAAATGTCTTCAGTGAACAACAAAAACAAAGAAATTTGCCTTACCGTTCCAAAACTTTTGGAGGGGACTGTAGAAGTTTCTGCTGCTGCACCACCAGACTGCAGAGCAGCTTTCCCCCCCATGTTATCAGACTCTTAAACTCTAATTCATCCTCAGCACTGCTCCAGTGATGATAGTTTATTTCTGTTCACCATTTTTCATAATCGATTCCATATTAATGTATATTGTCTGCTATGTAGCAAAAGAGAGTTAGAAAACTCAATTTCACTCTATAACTTGTTATATTGTGACAATAAACCTTCCTACATATCTTTTTTAAACTTTTGTCAGTTTCAAGTTATTTCAGGGACCACTGTGGATTTTAATTTTCTTCATTAACAGAGGTGTAAGAACAATTTTGACCACATCTGTATCTCTGTTTGCCTTTATTATCCTAAATCATGCCCTCCAGGGAATATCAAACAATATAAGATATCTCATGTTTTTTAAATTATCTTAAATGACGTTTTTTATTGCGCACTTCAGGGAATATCAATCAAACAGGTGTTTTGTTGTTTTTTTTTAGACAACAGTATCTATTTCAAACCATTTATCCTTCTGCCTTCTGAGTCCAGTTTATGTGTGTATGCACTGGTCAGAGTTTGTGCGGAGGACCACATATTCTTCCGTCAAGTTTTTTTTTTTTTTTTATAAATCCCAAAGTTTGCTCAGAATGTGGCATACGCATTTTTTGTGCGTACCCCATGTTTATAAATGAGGCCCCAGGACTGGAAAATCCATTTCGGCATCAATGCAAGTACATCAGAGTTTAGTGTAACGTAAGCAGTACTGGCCTGTGCTTTATTTGGGGGAGTTTACATTACAGCAACTTGTGCCAAAATTCTGTAAAGCAACATTACATTTGCAAAAATGTCTGTTATTTTTCCTACTTACATCTTTTTCTCTTGTAAAAGTTTCAAGGTATTTTTTCAGAGTTCCGAGACCAGAAGTTACAAATGGAACGCCCCGGATGTAGGAGTTCCTAGTCATCAACTCGGTCGAACTCAGAGGACCCGAGTTCAGAAAGCAAGATGGCTGTGAAGAGCATCGACTGTCAGTAAAGGCTGAGCACTTTTGTCTTTTTTGTGTCTAATCTGGTATGTTGTATACACACACAATACTGTCTTACCGTTGCCTATAGGCATGTTGCTAAAATCTTGTTATGTGTGAAATACTGTGTAATGTGTTGTTTATCAACTGGTGCTGCTGTTGATGTTGATAAAATATCTTGTTGTCTGACTTGTCATGTGCTTTGGCAAATAAAATGCATGAAACTTTGTTTCCTTGTTTGTTTTTTTTAACAGATATGATGTTGACCTGAATCCTGAGCTCCAACTTCAGGGGTCAGTCTTTAGCGTCAGTCGTAGCATTAGCTATACAGATAATGTATGTAGCCACAATGTATATACTCAAGCCCCTTCTACGGGGGTTCTCATTTTAAAACAAATACACTTGAAATCTTTAAAAGTGAGCTGGAGATGGACATTTTATCCACTCACAGAGTTTTAGCCTTGGCATTAGCTCACTTTCTACAGCTGATAAAATCTGGTAGAGACAGTCGTCATTTTAGCCGCCAAAATCCACAGCCATTGGCTAGAAATGAGAAGCTGGCTCTTGTTTACTTTCATGTAAAATGGAAGACCCATCATTTCAGAAATTACTGCAAATCACACGTCCTCTCACCTCTGAGGCTCTTGAGCACAACACCCAGTTCTTCTGTGCTATGAACTCTCTCAATGCCGGTCAAAGCAGCCGCCCCATCCTTCCCCGACCGGGGCCCGTCCCACAGCTCTCTCCCCCGGGTCTCTGCAGGGGACGAACAAGATGGCCTGGTCTGGTCGCCCTTTGCCATAAAGGACCAAAGCACTGTCAGGCTCAAGGATGCCACTGAGGTAGAGGAAATCCTGGGGAGCAATTGGCTCATGGTTAATTAGCAAAGCCTTGCTGAAAAACCAGTATCCAAATTCACAATAAATTACAAATCTAAGACTGCAAAGTAAGAGCATAGTCACAATTATGCCATACACTTTTGCCTCTTCACATTCCTTTCCATTGTGTAAAGATGAGGTCTTTAAAAACAGTTACTATTCAACAAGAACAATGATCTGAAGATAAAGAAATGCTACTTGAGTCCAAACATGTACCTGGTTCTGGTGGAAGGGATAAGGGATGTCATTGGTCATGTAACGGTCGGATGGGACAAAACAATGACCACATGGGTGCTAGAGGAGGCAGAGGGCCCCAGCCTGTCTGCCTGGGCCTCGATGAGTGAGGCTAGTCTGTGCCTGCGGAGCTCATATTCTGTCTGGCTTAAGCCTGGGGTCACCTCACCTGAGGAGAGAGAGTCAGATAGCGTTATACAACAGCTCATCTACACAGTGCATTACTATTTGTAGCCTTGAGTTGTCTGTGATCTACGGCAGCTTCTACTCCTAAAGTGTTGAGCTATGTGGCTTGAGTAGTTCCTGTACCACTACAGAGCATGAATCCTTACACCCTAAAGTAATATCAAGTATAGTGGCTGTTGCTGAATGTCTAAAGACCATAAACATTGCAGGTTTCCCTAAAAGTGTAAATGTACTGATCCAGCAATCCATAGGAAACAATACTCACCATGTTTGATGAGGTGGGATGAGTGAAGGGGCTAGGCTGGCCCAGGTACCGAGGAGGAACTGTCTTAGGTTTCACACCTCCTGGTTTCACAGAAATGTGTCTACATGGGCACCCGACACATGCTGCAGACAAAAATCAGATGGTAAAGACTCTTGCAATGCTGCATGAATCGTATGCATTGATTCTACAAGTCTCTGGAAGTCTACTGGAGGGACACCATTTTTACAAAAGATATTACCCTATTTGGTGATATTTGGTGTTTTGATGAAAGTGATGCGAAGCCCTGTCTAACATGGCGGTCCAAAATCTCCTGTATGTGTTCAATTTGGTTGACTTAAGGCTTATTTCAATATCCCTCTCAATGTAACTGTCAGACTCTACTTGTTGACACAATCTGATCATGTCCTGCATTGACATTGTCAGTCACCTGAGGGAGAGTTGCTCTCCTGTTTTTTCCTCACATATCGAGCCTATTTACTCATGTCTTTCTCATAGATCTAAATGCAGATGTCACTTTAGTCACTGAGCGTCCATTGAAACCAGTTAAGCAGTCGTTTGAACGTATCGGGACTCAAAAACTTGTGACTCTTGAGCTGAAATGCTCTTCCAAACACACACACAAAATTTTTACGAGAATGTCAGCCGCCCTCGATGTCACCAGCAAATATGAGCCATATGTTCTTTTTAAACAGTTCCTGGAACCAAATATTTAAGGTCTTCACATAAATCTGTGACAAAACAATAGACCAAACCCCATTTATGGCCATATTTGGTCTCTCTCTTCAACAAGTCACAGTGTTATTACATACCAGTCGAGTGCTAAAGTACTTGTTTTATTTATTTGCCCGACGATTAATCCTCATTTGATTCAGACAAAGGGCGATTGCTTTGCAGCTTACCCAGTCCATACACACGATTCAAGAACTCACAGGCAAGGCAACAGATCAACATTCATAGGTCAATACAAGGACACAACGAGCAGCAGTAAATCAAATAAAACATTGTTATTTTCCATATAAATAATGGAATAACAGTCATTTAAAATGACTACTTTCCGCCTGATAGCAAAGGAATTAAGGACTAAAAGTATGTAGTGATTTTTTCTCCTAAGGGGCACATTATTTACACAGAAACATGGTTGGCTGATTATTCCTTTTTGCTTTCTGGGACACTGGTTTCTCCCAGAAGGAGTACAAGTCTCTTTGCTGGGCTCCAATTATCTTGGACGAGACTTTCACAATACCATTTAGGCCATTCTTGTCTTTCACAGACAATCAATTAAACCCGTAAATAAATGAGAAAGTTAGAAGACTTTCAGGTATTGAGTGATAAAAAAATAAATTAAAAAAATCACATAAAATAGTATCACAGACACGAAAAAGAGTCAAGTTTCTGCATTAAGGGATTTCTATGGTGCCCACACCTGATAGCCGATCATTATACAATGGAACACGGAGGTCATGGTGTGTGTTCATATTGATAGAGGTGAA
The DNA here is from genome assembly GCF_014851395.1 of Micropterus salmoides. NCBI lineage: Eukaryota > Metazoa > Chordata > Actinopteri > Centrarchiformes > Centrarchidae > Micropterus > Micropterus salmoides. Next base: position 9,866,844 of record NW_024040041.1, on the reverse strand, counting down.
GTTTCCTTTTAAAAAGATTACTTTTACTAATAATATCATTTGATAGGTGCTTGTTCTGTCGTTGAAATGCATGAATAGGCTACATGTTGCACATACTACACTAAACATGGGAAGTCTGTAACTGTGCAACTGGTGACTTTGCAATTAAGGGTGAACCATTTTATTAATAAGAAATATAGCTAAACTCACTTAAGCTTTCACTTACTTAAAGTAAACCTACCAGATAAAGCAGTGTAAATACTCTATAACAAGTAAAATGTCTGTATTCAAAATCTTACTTAAGTAAACGTACAGAAGCATTATTAGCCAAATGTACTTAAAGTATCAAAGTAAAAGTTGCCTACTTGTTCTGTAGAAAAATAGCCCCTGTTATTTAAAATTATAATTAATGTAAAATTCTTTTCTATGACATTATCAGATTGTTAATACTGAATCATCCATCTTTAGGCAGCATGTTACTGTTGAGGCTGCTCTTAGTAAGCCTAGTTTTAACTACAGTATGTACATTTTGGTAGTTTAGTCCCAAACTAGGGGTCAGGCCCCTCCAAAGGGTCACAATATAAATTGGTGCGGTCGTGAGATAATTCACCCACTCATTCCTGAAACGTGACAGGATCCCAAACTAGACACTGCTTTACTGTACAAGGTCACAAGGCAAAAAGGTTAGAACCCACAGTTTTAATTTGTAACACTGCACTGTATTTTATCATGTCATATCATTATCATTGCCCTATGTATTTTATGTAAAATCTTATTCTGACAAACTAACCAGTAACTGTCGAATAAGTGTAGTGGAGTAAAGGCTCATATTTCCCTCTGAGATGAAGGGGAGCAGCTAGAAGCATGAACTAGCATGGAATGGAAATACTCAGCTAAAGTAGAAGTAATTTACTTAAGTAGGCTACTTGGCTACAATTCACAAAACATAACAACACCACTGGGCTCACCTCGACTCCAGTTAGACCGTGGCAGCAGCTTGACAGCAGACCGGATCATGGTGCCGGTTGAGGGCAACATTGTTGCTGCAACTGGAGGACCCGACCAGCTACAGCATGTCGCCCGGCTGCAGACACGAGGCTCAGTCAGTGAAACACAAAGCAGTCAACTACCTGGATACTTACGGAAACACAGAGCGATTTGTTGTTCTTACCAACGTTAAAATCTTCTCATGCGGCTGCAATATTTATTTTTGTTTGACAGTTACCCTGACTAGCTTGCTGCTCACTCACTCACTCACTCACTCAATACTACTACTTCTACTTCTTCTTCTACTTCTTCTTCTTCTTCTTCTTCTTCTTCTTTTTCGGCGGTTTGCATCCAGCTTATCGGTGCATTACTGCCCCCTTCTCAGAATCAGAATCAGAATCAGTTTTATTGTCAGGTTTACACATACGAGGAATTTGACTCAGGATTGTACATTGCTCACGATGTGCTTACTTATACAATAATAAAATAATAATATAATAATAATAAAATAAAATCAGACACAAACTACAGAGTAGACAACACTAACATACACACTATGAACAAAACAATATAGACATATTGACAAATAGTGCAGTTCTGCACCGGAGTGTGGTCCAGAGATTAAATCCTACCCATTCACCCTGTTGCCTGGATGATCCACATTTTTTCAATTGATCCACAGGTTTATAACTGTGTCTATATTAAGACCCTGAATTCCAGCCTTCTTGAGATCTTCTTGCAAACGTTCCCTCTCTACTTAAAATTCATGATGGCTACATGCACAACAGACAATGCTCACAAAACTAGTTGAATTCTTTCCTGTTATCATAATCATGTTATTTAAAAGTCTTATTTTGTTGAAAATGGCCTCTTTCTTTTCTACACATATTCTACATGTTGAATTTGCGGTTATATACAAGGGCGTAACCATGGTATATTGTTTTAACCCAACCCTTGATGATTAATTAGTATTATTATATTCTGTCTTTAATTACTAGTTTTATTACTGCATTTTAAAATGATACTTCTTATTTATAGCTATAGGAACCCAGAGATCCTTACAGAAATAGTGAAAGAGAGAAGCTCAAACAAACTATTGAGAGTGTCAGAGATAAGTAAGAGCGTCAACGTAACCACAGAAATGTTGTAGCCTACATGGTATATATCAAATGTGAGAAACAGCCACTCCAGCACCTGTAGCCTACTGTAACAATAAGAATAGACCATCAACATCTAATCCAATTTCTTTCAAGTTATGAATTACCTGATTAACTCTGCACATGCTCAGGTTAGTCCTTATTCTACATGTGAAAAAAGTAGCACCATGTGGCAGGCACAGCCAATTATAGAAGGAAAAATAATAATTTGGAGATTTTTTACTTCATTTATTTTTGTTATAGCATTGCCTGCTTTGTATTTAAACTCATCAAACTTAAATTATTGTTCTGTGTAGGCCTATATGTAGATATCTTTCATGCTGTAAGTTGTAAGGTAAGTTAGCTCATTGCTACAAGGGTCTGGGTTATTTGTACCAACAATGAAAATGTTTAGTTGTATTTATATGTTTTCTTTGAATTTCAGTTTGTGTCTGACACTCACACAGTAATGTTTTATTGTTTTATATTACATTCAAATGTTAGTGTTAAACCTGTGGGCATCTCTGTGTGCCCATGAGTCCTGCACTCCAGGAGTGCCATATGTCTGTCACCACTGTGAGGATGCAAGACAAACAAGCACAAACACACACACTAATATTCCCTTAGTGCACATTTGCACATTTTGTCAAGTTTTATTATTGTGTTAATGACTATGTCACTACCATAACTGATAGTAAGTAAGTCATCCCTACACACACACACACACACACACACACACACACACACACACACACACACAGCAGTTCTGCAAGAAAGTGTTCAACAGTTGAATAAAACCTTAACTTAAACTTAAAAGATCTCTGAGATACAGGCAGAAATGTCAAAAATGTTACAACCGTCCCAGGTCTCCCCTACTCATGCAGTCCTAATATAAAGTAGTCCTACAGAAGAAGAGACCCGAGTTGGGCGGCACAACCGCACCTGGAGGGAAAGAGAAAGTGCAGCAGCAGCACAGAAGGCAGGTGAGAAATTAAGCAAATGTGCCCTTGCAGGCTTGAACTTGCTGTTCTCACTTTTCCATAATTCCACAAAACTTTTTTCCATAAATATGTTCCTATTGTCCTGGCATTAAGTTTTATTTCACACTACATGAAAATCCACATACAGACATTTTCCTGATTTGATCTTTCATCACATGTAGGTATTTACTCAAGTCTTGTACTTAACTGTAAATGTGAGATGTTTGTACTTTACTTGCATATCTCCTTTTCATGCTACTTAAAAATTCTTCAATTCAAAGATAAATATTGTACATTTCACTTGACCACATGTATCTGATGACTTAAATAGGATGCACTGTTGCACACTGATTAAACTACCCAACAGTATATATAAAATAGAGTATTTCAAATTAGCTCGACAAACTACGACAAGCATATCAGACATTATTCAAGCAGTGAAAAGTGCATTAGTTGGGGGCTATTTTCAGCTTTTGTGAGTATTTCTGGCAGCAGGACAGTGTTGTTTCATAATAAATAAAGGAAATGTGTCACCCAGTGCAACAGTGGAGCTCTATGGCAAAGAGGAATAAATATATCAGGCTGTGATACACACACAATACCTGTTAGTATCAATTAATTGTTGTTTTTGGTCTTTTTGTGAGATTTAATGACAATAAGAAAAGTAGGCTGTAGAATATCACCAGACCTGTCCTCTAAGATCAAGTGCTACAGGCCCTTGAGTAAGGCACGTACCCCGACTTGGTTCAGTGAAGCTGCTCAGCAACCAGCAATGGAAGAATGTTGTTCTGGGCAGCTCCCAGTAATGTATCTGGTTTCATCAGTGTGATGATCAACACTATTTCTTTGTCACTAAAATTTTACCTGGTTGAATAATTACTTTTCAGCCTTTTCAATAATTACATTTTCTAAAAAGCAAATAAACCATTTTTTTGTGTGTGCAAACAATCAGTACTTAAAACTGCACTGCCACCCAATATAACCCCTTTTAAGAAAAACAGAATATTAATGATAGATAAAATATTATTAAATGGGACAGATTATATATATTCTAAGTGGGTATCTTGTCTCATCATAAAATCCTATTTAATAAATGATAAAAGAATAACATGTATGAATGACGTAGAATTGAATGATCTATAAATGACTGGCAGCACTGGGAGGTTGATTGGTGGTAGCAGTCTGGTGAGGAGGGCTGCCTGAGAGCCCCCATTCAGGGGAAATAAGACCTTGATAGTTTAAGACTTTTGTTTCCTGAATTCGGCCTCACAGGGAGCACTGAATTTATACTTCACAGCAAGCACCACCATGAAGTGGTTATGTGAGTCTACAGGTTAAGCAAGCACTGACATTATTATAGGCATTTTCAATATTTAATGAGATAGCTATTCAGCTTGGCAAAAAATAATGTAACGTTGAAAATGTTTTTTAAAAATGTTTACTTAAGAGATAAGATAAACCTTAACCTTAAACAACATATGTATTTTAATCGTTTGGCATCAACCACTATAATAATGTAACGACACATACTCCAGTTTCTATAATAATCGTTGTATGTTGCGGATTGTGTGCATCCTGAGATCCGCCTGACAGGCCCAGAACGGGGCAACAAATCCCCCGGCCCATTTTCGGTCTGGCTTGCGACTTGCCTGAATGAAAACACAGGAGCGACGCCACCACCAGTGAAGCAGTGCTGTGGTGATACAAAATAAATTCAACTGCAACCTTACTCTGCGGGTTTTCTTCTCGGGAGTCAACGGTATTTCCGATCAGGTGCGTTTCCCTTCGATTACTGAACCGCATGTCTCCAGATAACGAAGTGTATTTCATTAATCACGGCCCGTATTGCTGCTAGCTAGCGGCGTGATCATGCGTCAAACAGTTACCGCGTCAGGGACATGGATCCGCATTTCCAGAAACTTCTGCCTCGCGACCATTTAAATAGTCGTTCATGCTAACGTTACTCCTGTATGCTTACTCCATTGGTAGATCCTCCGTTGCACGCATTGTTGAGTTTATGTGACGTGAACAAAGTGAGGTTGTAGCGCACGTACGCTAGCACACCTAGCTTAACAACGCTGGCATTAACGTTAGCAACTGGGCACGTAAACAGCACCAGACTTCGCCAAGTTGTTGACTGTTTCTCTCTCTCTCTCTCTCTGCAGCGCGCTGTGTGCTGGACGTGACAGAGCAGTATGGACCCACGAAAAGTGACAGAGTTAAAGGCCTTCGTGCATATGTGCGAGTCCAGTCCCGAGATCCTGCACCTTCCAGAGCTGGGCTTCCTCCGGACCTGGCTGCTGAGGTCAGTACACCTCGGAGCTGTTGTTCCAAATATCATGTTCCTAGTTGATATGTAAAAGATCTATAGCGGAGTCATTCTTTCATTATGTCACTACAGTACTTGCATAAAGTCTCACTGAAGACTGCACTTACCACGTGCCTAGTTCCCGCCCACCTCCTAGTAAAAAACAGGGACCACAGGTGTGTGTGTGTGTGTGGGGGGGGGGGGTTAATGTGACCTCCCCCTCCCATTTCTGTAATTATGAGAGAAATAAGGAGTAGGCTGTAGGCTTACCAATTCCAAGTAATAACTGCATAATGACAAGACATCATATTCTTTAACATCTAACATCATATTATTATTTCGACTTAATCTCAGATGTTTAGCGGTGTTGCCAAAGTATTTCACTGGCTTTGCACACAGCGTAATTATTACCTTAACAGCTAAAATACAGCCAGACGTGACTGCTTTTACAGTCACCCAGAGTCAGCATTCAATCGTGGGAAATGTAAAGGGCTGCAGCGGCCCACTTCAAAGATGCTCCGTCACAGAGCCTTAGCGCAAACGTGACTTACTGAGTTTAGATATCGATACTTTTTACTTGAGTATCGATCCTAGAGCAGAAAACGTTGGTATAAGAAATATCAGTAGTATCGAGCTGCACATCACTAGTGTGTGTGTCTGTGTGTCCTTCTGTCCATCCTAACAGCTGGTAAGTGCTGTCCCATGTCAGCAGTCATGGAGCGTGTTTATATGAAAGAGACGTTGCCTTATTTACCCATGAAGACTGTACACCCATGTTGATATGATATGATCTGTTTGAATATGCTGGACTGTTCAGAAAATTTGATTCCTGATGAAATGTTACTATAGAGCGGAATCAAATAAAGTGTGTGTGTGTGTGTCTCCTGTAATGTCGGTTTAAGAGCATGCAAAACTCTTTATTCAACAAGGGAACTGATAATCCAAATCAACATGTAGAAATAATCACGTTTTCAAGGATTTGAATTCAGAAAGATTATGCCTTGTATACAATACTAGGTGTGGTTATTTCACTTGGTGACTTGTCAGACAGACTTAAATCAGGTACACCTGGAAAAAGTCATTTTTAAATAAATGGTCCATTGACAGAACATTAGTCTGCAACATGTATTTATAAGCCATAAATCAGAGTAATGTTCCTGATTAAAAACAGCCAAAATTCACTGGTGTGAATATTTTCTGGTGAAAATCTTTAGGGATTGTTTATTTGACAGAACAATCTGAAAATCTCATCATGGGCTCTGGAACCTTTTTTGTTGGCTTTTTATAAAACTGATGACTAATCAAGAAAATAATATTTAGATTATGTGACTGAGATTGCTGAAGTGGCAATAAGGACACTGTCACGGTATGTGTTTATATGGTAATATCAATGTCTATATTTTGTGATAGAAAATGGACATAGATAAAATAACTACATTTGAATATCTGTTTTGGTCTATCCAAAATCAGGGTCCTTGCATTGCTTGCTGAATTGTTCTCCATCATTTTATATTGCAGCATGGGTGCAACAATCCCTCCCCCATCCAAGACAAAGGGCTCATGCCAGGTGACGCATTAATATTCTTCTGTTAGTTATCGTATACTTTTGATGATTTAATATTTTTGTTTCCTAATTGCTTGTTGCATTATATTGTGATATTTGTTCAGAGAGGACACAAGGACTAAGAAAATATTTGGAGTTGCCTAAAATTGGCAGTTGGATGAGTTGCCTGTAGGTTTTCACACTTCACGCTCTCTGGTTTCTAGGGTGGCTGTCCTTGTGGTCCTCCACCTACATCGGCTACATCGGCTTCATCATCTGAGCCCGAGCCTCCTGCACAGTCCGAGAGTGAGGAGAGTGAAATAGGTACTGTATAGCCAGCTCAACCCTTAATAAAAAGTTTCTTAAATCACAGGGGCTGTACAGGTGAGATTCCTGCGGAGACCAGATTTACCATTACCAGTTGAGCCATGTTTTTCTGCAGTCTGTGGTTGAGATGCACATGTGGCAAACTTAATAGATTAATGTAAACATTTTATTTACAAAATGCGTGCTGTCTCAGTCTAGTGACTGTGTATATTACTTGCCAACTTAAAGGCACAACTTTGCTAACTCCTCTTTTTGGTACTGATGTATTTAAAAGAAGTATACTGGTTTAATTAAAGCAATAGTTCAGGATTTGGTGAAATATTCTTATTTGCTGCATGCAATGAGTCAACCAGGAACCAGCAGCCGGTTAGCTTAGCTTAGCATGTTAGCCTGGCTCGGTTAGATGGTAACAAAATTAACCTACCGGCACCTCTGCAGTTGTCTGAACACTTTGCATAGTGATTCTTTAATCTGTTTAAAAATGTTTCTTAGCCGGGACATGTTGCCAGGCAACCATCGATGGTTGTAAATCGGCTCTGCCCAGTGTTTTTGTTGCCTTTTGACAGAGCCAGGTTAGCTGTTTTCCCCCTGCCTTCAATCTTATGTTAAGATAAGCTAAGCGGCTGCAGCTACATATTTACTGGACAGATACGAGAGCGGTATTAATCTTCTTATCTAAGTCTTGGCTAAAAAGCCAGTAAGCATATCTCCCGAAATGTCAAACTATTCCTTTAAGATATAATTATAGGTGCACGTCTCCAGCTAAAGGCTGTGTTTTTGGAGATAGTCCAAGATAGATAGATGGATAGATGGATAGATAGATGGATAAAGGAAGGCTCTGCACTGAGTACAGTAAATCGGGATTTCAATTTAATGGAGATTGTCTGTGTGCGCCAACTTGAGCTTATTTCAAACATTGGGTTTATCTGTTTGCTTTTTCAGAAATTGACAACGAAGGAGTGATCGAGCCAGACACTGATGAACCACAGGACATGGGAGAATTTGACACCATTGAGGTAAAATGTTGAGCTTTTCTATGTTATCTATGAATCATGTATATATTTACTCAAATTCAAACCATATTCTCTCATATGGAAACCAAATAGATTATTAAAGGAGATTGCAGGCCCGGAGAATAACTGAGCTTTTATCATTTTAGACAGGATATGTTTGAACATCTGTGTCCATACCTTTCCTCAGGTCACGGAGGAGATGATGGACCAGGCCAATGAGAAGAAAATGGAGGCCATTGATGCTGTAGGAGAAGGTAGGTTGGTATTCGGTTCAGAAAGTGAACAGTGCATGCAGACACGGTTTCAGTATTGATCTGGTAAACAGAAAGATGCTCAAAATAAAATTGGATGTATGTTTTCTAATACCCCAGTTTTCTTGCTTTTATAGGTGATCTGCAGAAAGCTCTGGATCTTTTCACTGAAGCCATCAAGCTGAATCCCTGCCTAGCCATCCTTTACGCCAAGAGGGCAAGGTAAGAGTCTTCAGTGTCTTTCATTCAGGTTATTCATGCATTAAGTATCATTCAGCTGTGCCACCGTTTGACTCCTCAAAATAATATATTACATTTAAGGGCTTGCTGTTTAAGGTTGATGTCCTTTTGCTTTATAACTACAAGAGCCTGACTGATAAAGGTTTTTGAATTAAAACCCGATATTCTATTTTTTTCTTATTTTCAAAAACGCATACAAAGATTATCCCTAACATTGGTTATGTGTCATTAATAGACCTCACAAAGATGAAATGAAATAATGCAGTTTAAAAATAAAGGTTTTTATTGTTATAAATAGTACTTTGAACAGAAGTACAACAAAATATATTACATTTTGATAAATAAGAGTCAAATGTTTAAAACTATAAAAAAAAATCACATCTATTTGTCCACCAGAGTGCCCTGGCTTCTTTTTTAACTTCATTTATTGGCTGTTATAAATAATACAGATACCCATTTATCTGCAATTAGCTCTTATCTGCCGATAATATCGGCTCTAATAACTACTCTGTTAAACCGTTTGTTATGAATGACTGAATGTAATCAGTTGACCTCTGTGTCAGTGTCTACATCCAGATGCAGAAACCCAACGCAGCCATAAGAGACTGTGACAGAGCCATCAGCATCAACCCAGACTCTGCACAGCCTTACAAGTGGAGGGGAAAAGCTCACAGGTACATTTCTATTTAAGAATTCTTCCACACGACCGATGTTTTCCAGTGCTTGAAAGTTAATAACCACCTGACCCCTGGTTGCGCCTTACACATGCGTGACATAACCAAACCCTCAGTGTAAACACAAGTATGACACACCTCATCTTGTTTGGCAACTGGCACTTAATATTGTATTGAAAGCTGAATTAGTGTTGCTCTCACAAAACCATGTAACAGTTAGCTTAATCATTGTATTTGCTGCAGTCTGCAGGTCTACAGAAGAGGTAGTGTATCTTAACAGAGAGTTAAGGCCCCTACACACTGAGCAATTTCAAGCCCAGGTGAAATGTGACAATTATGACAAAATCTTTGATTGTCCTTTGAGGGCCTAGTTTGCGGAGTACAGCATCAGATGACACAGAATTGACATTGAGTTTTGTTTTTGTTTTTTAGTTTTACTGCCTTTTGAAAACAGCACAGGTGGATGATGTGTCTTTCTTTCTTTTTTTTTTTTCTGTTTACTTACTGCGTCACGATTCACCAGGCTTTGATCGCACATTCTGACATTGACAAAACTGACCATCTCCGTCTGACACAGATTGCAGCCAATATTTTATTAGACCGAACTTGCAGTGTGACATTCAATGAATCTGCAAGATCGTTGGTATTTCAGAGGGTACAAGATGAAATATGTTATATGAAATAGGTCTTTCTCTGTGCCGTCCATGCTGCTTGTGCCATCTGGTCAGTGATCTGATGCTATGATATTTTGCTTGCTGCCGTGTGTGTGCGTGCGTGCATGTGTGCGTGCTGCTGCAGACTGCTGGGCCACTGGGAGGAGGCAGCCAGGGACCTGGCAACAGCCTGTAAATTGGACTATGATGAGGCCGCCAGTGCGATGCTGAAGGAGGTCCAGCCTAAGGTATAATGCCAGAGAGAAGCCTTTTTTAATTTAAAACACCAGCTCTACTTTACAGTTACTGCAGACAATGTGTGTAAGCTCAGAAGAGAAGAGTGTTCACATGATCCTGATGCGGATGAACAGTTTGGTCAGAGTAGGTGTCTAGAAGCCCCTAATGGCAGACAGGGAATAAAAGAAGAGGCTCCCAGCTATGATTTTGTGGTATGTCATTCTTGTCGTGTTTCCATTTTTTGTTTTCAGGCTAACAAAATCATAGAGCACAGACGCAAATATGAGCGCAAAAGGGAAGAGAAGGAGATTAAGGAGAAACAAGAGCGGATAAAGAAAGCCAGAGAGGAGCATGCACGGGCTCAGAGGGTGAGTTCCTGCCTGGAAAAATACAATGGTCCTTTAAGTTGAACTATTCTACCTACACGATCAACTGTGACAGCATGCTAATGTACCAAAGTGCGTTCGCAAAGCCCCACCTGTTGCTATGCCTATCATGCTTTCTCGCACCATGCAGGAGCAACATCCACATCGTGGGCAAATACTTCACACTAGATGTGCTATTGTGAACTAAGCTAAACTGTACACAACTTGTGAATGTGTCCCATACTGATGAATTCATCCTTTTCTTTTGTCTCAACAGGATGAGGAAGCACGGCAGAGTGGAGCAGGATTCTTCCCAGGTAGGCGAGCGGAAACAAGCCGGGGTATTACATTACGGGATGAGACCAACGCTCCAATTGTCATTATAGGAGAGGCAAATAAAAAATAACCTGTGGGGAAAGGATTACTCACATCATTCATATGCTTATACGCACTATGCTGTTAGGTCCGACGTCAGAACAATGGGTGATTCTTTGTGTATCATTTGAGGCATCGTATTTGAGAATTACAGTGCAATCTTTATTTCAAGTCCTTGTTTGTAGCCTTTAGTTTCACTTAAGTATCGTATTTTTAAGATTCCTGAGTATATCTCTCTGCTGTTGGTATTCATTATTGATTTAAGACCGACAGATGTGATGGCACCTGTGAGTGAAATGAGTCCCGTTGTTGTTCTGCAGGTCAGGCTGGATTCCCAGGTGGATTCCCAGGTGGAGCTCCCGGTGGCATGCCTGGTCTTGGTGAATTCCTGAAGGATCCTGAGCTGCTCAACGCCATGAAGGTGACTTAGCAGCTCACCATTAATCCTTTGCATCCTAGTACTTCCACTGCCATGTCCTGTGTTTTTAGGTTATATAGATCTTAAAGCAGTAGTTGGACATTTTGGCAAAAAAAACACTCATTTGCAATCTTGTAGAGACTTAAATGAGAAGATTAATACCACTCTCAATGCTGTTTGCTAAATATGCAGCTACAGTCAACAGATGGTTAGCTTAGCATAAAGATGTGTTAACCTGTTGTTCACTCAAACAGATTAAAAATCTAGAGGGGGGAGATCCCGTGTACTCTCACAGGCACACTCAATATAAGCACCACCTGTTCTCTACCCAGAAGACAACACTGAACTGAGATTTAGTGGTGGTTGGAACTTTTTACGTTACTGCCACAGCGACGTCGCTCCTGTTCGTGTCCTCAAAGTCAGTACACCCGCAACCACACTTCTGATCTGTGTTACTGCTGCCAGTGCAGCTAGTTTAAGGACAAATGTAGACCTGTGGTCCATGTCTGCAAAATTAGTTATTAGTAAATTGAGAGCCAAAGGTGTACTTTTTTTTTTTTTTTTTTTTTAAAGCTAATGATTACTAAGATTTTTTAAATCTCTTTGTAATTGTGCATTTTCCCTATGATTAAGGTTTTTATTAATGGTTATTCCCAAATATTTAACTTAAACAGGTTTATTATTAAACAGTAATATTCACTTTAGACAGCAATAACAATCAGAAGCTAAGACACAAAACAGGAAATGGAATAAGGGGAAAAAGAGGCGGGCTGCATTAAGTCAATTGGATTGTTCAATAGTGGAAGTGGCTTAGGGAACACAGCGTGATATTGAGCTGTAGACGTGTCTTTCACTGTGTCTTTAAAGCTGTTTTGATGTGAATAAAGGTGACCTTGTATGTATTTTATATTACACTCCAGGACCCTGAGGTGATGGCTGCCTTCCAGGATGTGGCACAGAACCCAGCCAACATCGCCAAGTACCAGAGCAACCCCAAAATCATGGCCCTCGTCACCAAGCTGAGTTCCAAATTTGGAGCCTCACCACAGCCATAGACCAGGAAAGGACCAAAGCTAAGAAGGGAGGGGAGAGCGGATACGTGGTGAAACATCTGGAGAGCCACAGCGCTGTTCAACAATTATTCCACTGTGTGCAGATCCAACAGGGGAGCGGGTGATTAATTTGTGTGATGTAGAGAAAGTGAGGCAACTTTTTAAATGTTCTTAATCAGCCTGTTAGCACTAGCATCGTCTCAACAAAGGTTAGGAGTCAGGTCTGACCACCTCCTGACTCGTCTCAGCCGGGACTTCACTTAACCACAGGTTGACATTTCTTAACCTGTATCTGGAATGCTAAACCGGGAGCTCCTGCATTGAGACGCTAGCTCACAAACTTTAGCTCCCGGCCTGTTCTTTACCTTTCTTTTCTTTCTCTGAGCAGAACCCCTCACACACAACCGTCTGCGTCTTTTGTTATCTGATCTATTATGAGAAGTAACTGATGTTTGACCCTGTTGGAAAAATGATTCACAATAATAAAACCTCTGTTGCTGCAAAAAAGGTCCGACATTTCTTTCCAGTTCAGTTGGTCTTTGTTTACTTCACTTTGTACAGCCGGACTTCCACAAACACTGAGAAAAGTGATTCAGAGTTAATCTTTTGGCACGACTTCTTCTTTGGGTTTTGGACAGCTTGGACAAAACAAGCAATTTAAAGACGACCCCTTGGGAAATTATGGTTATTTCTGACATTACAATTTATAAAAATTGTTACTTGCTGTCCTATTATTGATCCATCAATTTTCATTATCAATTACTGCAGTCCCCCCCCCAATCGTTAAAACTGCCAATAATCGTATAAAGCCCAAAGTGCGTCAAATTATGTCCTTTGTCTTGACCAAAACCATGAGATTCTCTTATCGCAGACACAAAGAAAGGAAGCAAATCCTCAAAGCAGAAGCTGGAACTAGGCAATTACTGCTTGAAAGAATTGTGGTTGCCGATCAATCAACTAATTGCTTCAACTCTAACCAATAATACAAAAAATTGGTGGTTGCAGCCCAAATGAATATATTTAATCAACCCACCGGTTTAAAGTGTCTCATACTGGATAAGCCTGTTTTTAATCAGAAACTCTGAACATAGGAGTCCCTACAGGTGCTGCAGTATAAATCAGGCCCAGGGGGAGAGTAGGCCAGGCCACGTAATCCGCCCAGGGCATCCGTCCTTCAGCCAGAGGATTACTTCTCTGTAACACATGGTAGGCCCTGGTTCTCATGGAGCCCTGAATCACTGCGTCAAAGCCAATATAACAGAGCATTTTCCCCTCACAGAGGACAACTTTTCGTCCAAGTGTAACTGTTAACTGGGTCATGAATGTTGAATCTCAGAATTTTCAGCACATCTCATGTTCACAGCAATTTTAATTTAATACAGTATTCCTGCCTCGCTAACTACACAAGTAATAACATTTGTTTTGTGACAACACTGATGTTTATTTATGTACTTACAACATACCAAAAAACAAAGACATGGGCGTAAAATAACAACTTTGATTACAAGCGGGTGGGAACCAGAAAGCAGTACGGGTGACTCTCGTAGTAACGAAGAAAAGGGTCAACAATAACACAGCTAGTGTCCATATCTGTAAAAACAAAGAAAGCAAGTTCCGTCAATACAGCTGTTCATTTCAAGAAAATATTCACAAGTGTTACAATAATCCACAGACACACATTTACACTTGAATTTCCAAGTACTCACTTCTGAAACTCCCACTCCCTGTTGTCTAGAGGGCACACCTGTCGGGTTTTCAGCCAGCGAGAAATACAGTGGAAATGGAAGGCGTGCTGGGGGCAAGATAAACAAACAGGGTAGAAAGATGCACAAAATACAAATAGGTCAGGGCAACAGTTCAATGTAACTTAACATTCTTTAAAAGAACCAATTTACCAAAAACATAACACAAGTTTACATAATTTGTTGATGATTCACTTTGTTACTTCTACTGTAAAAGGTTTGTTTACATCAGTAATGTTATAATACAGGAGATAAACTGGCCTATATTTAGTGTGATTGCTGTGAGCAGTAAAATCGTTCTCTCGCAAAACGTTTTCTTCTTCCAGGACTTTTGTTGCTCATCTGTTACTCAAAGTCTGCTTATACACGTATCTCTTTACGCAGCTTCATGCATTTAATGAGAGAGAGATTTATATAAATTGGGACATTTACTGACATATTCCTGAAAGGGTACATTTCTCCTGCCACCAAAATGGTGCATAAATCTTTGTAAAACAGTGTTGACTTTTCTTGTTCATAATGTGTGCTCAGACAGAAATTAAACTCAATCTTCACCTTGCATCACTTGCATTCATTTCAGTGCCAGTGTATATTTATATCCCTAACAGCCAATGTGTGAACTATGCAGATGTTAGCTGTAAGCTAGCTCTCAACAGATGCACTAGCCATGTGTGTGTGGGGGAGTGTTTTAGTTCGTTTATGCTCAGCTGAGCCTCTGACTGAACTAACCAGTTCATGTTATTTACCTCCAGCCCCTCTCCTTTTCCCCTCGTCTCTAGTCTGTACAGCAGATTCATAAAATCCAGGCACACGAGCTTATTTTCAACTCTTGGGGAGGCATCTTCGCATTAATTCAAGCCACCCCAGGTTTGTCTAATCTTCCCATTGACTCCCACCACTACTAAACTCGCTTTGCGTTCTGTCTGAACACAGCATTTTAACATCAACACTGAAAGTGGGATACACAGCAGACCTTGTGAAACGTTGAGATTGGGAACTATTTTGCACTATTTTTTAGATGACGTAGACATTTTTGACTTGATCAGTGACATGTTAGAGGCGGTTGTAGACACTCACATTGCAGACACCCCAGGCTACAGTGCACTCCTCAGAGGTAGCCGAAGCTTGGTTGGCCTGGCACTCTATACCTGATGAGGAAGGGAGAAATGTATCAATGCTATTTCACAAAACATGTCTGATGAAAGTCATTTAGAGGCTTACAACATGTAAAAGCTCAATCTGTGCCCTTTCACAGACGCTGCCCTTGACCAAGTCATTTATCATTCATAGTCAAAATATGTATCAAAGTAGTGAGTCCAAAACTGTGAAAGTGAACTCACAGAGATCCATGATGTGGTTCCGACAGATAGCACAGTTGTCCACCACGATGTCCCAGGCCCACAGCGCCACAGCGTTCCACTGGTGGGAAATCAGAATCATCAAACATCATCCAACCGGCACATTCACCGCAGGTTGTCTCGTCGACATTGATGTTTAATGACAGTTTTACTTAATCAGAACTTCACAGAACATTTTCATATTTTAGATTCCAAAAACATTTTAACCTTCTCCCTTTCATTTGAGCAGCACAGCATACGATGTGTGATGACCTGATGGACAGCTTTATAGATTAATGCCAATACCAAAATAATATAGATAAGAGATTTTAACTTTTTTTTAAAGGTGGTTCTTGTAGATTTAGAAAACCAAAGTTTTAGCTGTTAAAATACCTGACACAAAACTGAATTGTGTTTGTATTAAAGTTTACAGTTTGGAGTGTCATTCTGTCAGTAGACAGAAAAGGCAACGCTTCACCTCCCTGCTCCTTTCCCACTTCCAAGTCTAAAAAAAAAAAAAAAAAACACTCAAGAATTTGAATCTCTGATATAGACAACAAAATATCCACACAAGTAGTATGGATTTAACAATAAAGCCGGTAAAGGCATTTATTGTCCTTTAGGATATTAAAGGACAATAACCACCCAGCCACAGCATGTTCACCCTGCTGCCTTCTGGGAAGAGAGAAGTTTCAGCTGCTGCACGACCAGACTGCAGAACAGCCTTTCCTCCAAGCTATTAGACTCTATTGGGTTTAGGTCTGGAGACTGGCTAGGCCACGCCAGAACCTTGATATGCTTCTTACAGAGCCACTCCTTGGTTATCCTGGCTGTGTGCTTCGGGTCATTGTCATGTTGGAAGACCCGGCCTCGACCCATCTTCAATGCTCTAACTGAGGGAAGGAGGTTGTTCCCCAAAATCTCGCAATACATGGCCCCGGTCATCCTCTCCTTAATACAGTGCAGTCGCCCTGTCCCATGTGCAGAAAAACACCCCCAAAGCATGATGCCATGGACCATGACGTCTTAGTGTATTACCAACAGTAACCTTGGAAACGGTGGTCCCAGCTCTTTTCAGGTCATTGACCAGCTCCTCCCGTGTAGTTCTGGGCTGATTTCTCACCTTTCTTAGGATCATTGAGACCCCACGAGGCGAGATCTTGCATGGAGCCCCAGTACGAGGGAGATTGACAGTCATGTTTAGCTTCTTCCATTTTCTAATGATTGCTCCAACAGTGGACCTTTTTTCACCAAGCTGCTTGGCAATTTCCCCGTAGCCCTTTCCAGCCTTGTGGAGGTGTACAATTTTGTCTCTAGTGTCTTTGGACAGCTCTTTGGTCTTGGCCATGTTAGTAGTTGGATTCTTACTGATTGTTTGGGGTGGACAGGTGTCTTTATGCAGCTAACGACCTCAAACAGGTGCATCTAATTTAGGATAATAAATGGAGTGGAGGACATTTTGAAGGCAGACTAACAGGTCTTTCAGAGTCAGAATTCTAGCTGATAGACAGGTGTTCAAATACTTATTTGCAGCTGTATCATACAAATAAATAGTTAAAAAATCATCACATTGTGATTTCTGGATTTTTTTTAGATTATGTCTCTCACAGTGGACATGCACCTACGATGACAATTTCAGACCCCTCCATGATTTCTAAGTGGGAGAACTTGCAAAATAGCAGGGTGTTCAAATACTTATTTTCCTCACTGTATATTGTCTGCTAGATTGTGACAAATAAATGTACCTAACGTTACCTACTGATTGCACTTGTCAAAAGGATTTTGAATTCAGATAGTTTTAAATCATGTTGCTTTAAATTTACTATATCGTTCACAGCGAGAAGATGCTAAATGTTTCAAAATTTTACTCAATACTGGTAACTGTTCACATTGTGGTCATCTGATAAACTGATTATTATGTTATGTTGACATTTCATAACCTTAATGTAGAACAGTTGACGTGAACTGACGACGCTTAAATGTGGGGATGTCAAAATTAATCAGTTGGTAGCGGTTAGTTAGACAGAAAGCCCAAAGTTCAATCATATTCTATTTTAGGTTGACCATATAGCCTGTTATTACATTTGGAGTGGATCATAAATTCCTTGTTTTAAGTTCAGGTTTCGTCTCTAACGACGCCGGGAAATGCGGTTTAGCTAAGCTAACTTAGCTAGCAGAGTTAACAGCTTTGTTGTTTAACGTTAACTACTTATGGTTTAATGTTAATATGACGATGGATTTGGTGATTATCCCGTAGCGAGGGTTGATGATCTCCGTCATATCACTATAGGTTTGTGTCTTTGTAATTATAACTAGCTAGTCCCCAAAGAGAAGTGCAAATTCATGCTCTCTTTGGGGGAGGCTAAGTAGCTAATGTGCTATCGCTAGGCTACATTGAGTTAACGGCAGGGAGCGTAGCTTGTTAGCGGACATTTGGGGCTGTTGACAGATTATGCAAATAATTTACACGACGAAAACGAATTACTTCATGCACCCATACCTTCTTTACTTCAAATCGCTTCTTGCTGGCTCCACTGTTTGTGCCACTTGGCGTATCTACATCCATAGCTGCTGCCATCTTGAAAAGAGAAGTTTGGCTTGACGAGGAAGTTACCCGGAAGAAACACAGCAGTTTCCGTCTGTGTAACTTACTTAACGTTACTACCGTTAACGTGTAAATCCGGTATTGTAGTCGTTTGTGTTATATGCTAATTCTGAAGAGGAGTTTATTATGATATGTTGTTTATAAGAAGTGCAACTTTTGTCGGCAACATAATGTGAGGTGTGAGTCAATAAGAAAAAAAAGATAGGTTCCACCGAGATTTGAACTCGGATCGCTGGATTCAGAGTCCAGAGTGCTAACCATTACACCATGGAACCACTAATAATATGAGCGTAATATATGGACTATATTTATAAACTTGGTACACTTGCATAAGTGGATAATGCTGATTTTGTAAGCATCGACGTCACATTTTAACATGTAATTTGATATATGCATTTGTCATATATCAACATAGACTGTATTATTTTATTTCAATGTAGCACTCATTTTCACATTAAGCAGCTGAACGAGTCAGTGAGCATATTAATAAATATTAATTAATTTACAATCCATTGCTCATTGTAGTTGTTTTGAGGTGGCCTTGGTTATACTCTATATCTGTCAAACTAATCATATCACTATAACACATGTCCTGCAGGACTGGGAATGGAATAGGATGGGTACTCAATTAGCTTCAATCTTTTATTTTATGTTCTTTCCTCTTTTTATTTTGCTGTTATGCTCAGATAGCAAAGAGTGCATGTAAATTCCACACAGAGAGTCTTAAGCACTTTATTACCACTTCACACTCAGCTGTCAGACTGCAACAGCACACCCATTAATATGATGTCTGGACTGACTGTTGTTCTATTCAGTTAGACAGTGCCTTCTTTTTCTTTGTCACTTTATGGGCTTTTGTCCCATTCTTGGTTGGTTTGGGTAGTTTAGTTTTGGGCTTTGCAGGCCTAGCTTTGTCCACAGGGGCCTTCAAGAAGCTGGGCTTGGGTTTCTTCACTGTTGGAGGTCTGGTAGCCACAACAGCCTTCTCATCTGGAGGAGAGCCACTTTCTGGGCAGGAGGTAAAGACATGGACGTCCCTGACCTTCTGACCTTTGATCTCAGGAGGGTGACCACAGGTGGCGATTACCTCCACACTTACATTCTCCATCCACCTGACAGATAGAGACAGAGCAATCCATCAAATAACTATTATGAATAATGTAGCTCTTAATAACAGTTCATCATCTAGGTGAATGCATTACTGTGCTTCTTTGTATTCTGCAGCAACCATAGACTGTACATAAAAAGGTAGCAACATTGTTTTCCTCTTTCCTGTGACTAAGCTTAACTATTTTTAGGAATTGAATGTGTTCAGCAGCAGTGATGCAAGTAGACTACCAACTGTGCCAAGATGCTGCCATAAGAAGAAAAAGCTCACTTATAGATTATATATAAATTAAGCATATTTACTAATTATACTAAAAATGTATTTGCTAGTTATTCCCACAACAGTAATGTCTGGTCAATGCTCTATTCAAAATAATTTGCTAAACCCTTATTCCAGGGAAACTGTGCACTGACTTGCGTAGCGGCAGCAGAGGGCAGTCACAGAGCAGGGGGTTGTCCTGCAGATCGACCACCTCCAGGCTGGTGAGTGGGCTCAGGTCAGGAAGCTCCTCCAGCTGGTTTCCTCTCACAGTCAGAGTCCTCAGCCTTGGGCCCAGCCCTGCCAGAGCGTCCCTGGACATCTGGATGGTGGTAAAATATAAAGAGCTGATCAGCAAAGTTCTGTTAGCATGGATAGCCTAAATGTGATGAACAATCTTAATCAAATACTTAATTTCACATATATACACATCTAGGCTAAATATTCAAAGCCTTATGTTGTGTTTTTCCTTGTTGGAATCAAATGCTGCACTGCTACCATGCAGAGAAATGACTGATATTGGTCTCTTTTCACTTACTCCTCACCCCATGTTATTTTTATTTTGTGTTCTATGTAGAGACAAGTTATAGTAGTCAATGGGAGAGCCAGGTGTTAAATCAGACATGATGGTTACATTAAAGCAGCAACCAGTGTTAAAGTGCCATAACAAGGACTTATCCTGGTGAGCCCCTGACTTTTCCTGGAGCGCCACCATGAGGTTCACAATTTTGTTTTTTGGTGACATGTCTTGATAGTTATTGGATGCAGCTGCAATACATTTGGTAGATACCCATGGTGCCCACAGGATGAATTGTAATCACTTTGGTGATCCTTTGATGTTTTTTCCAGAGCCATAAAATGTTTCCATTTGTCCAATACTAATTAACCAATGTTAGCATGATGCTAAGATTGTCACTGTTAGCATTTTCCCATATTGTTAGCATTTAGTTAAGAGCACCACTCTGCTTGAGTGCAGCTGTGAGTGAGCTGCTAGCGTAGCTGCAGACTCTTAGTCTTTTTTGCACAAGATGTTATAACTCAGTAACTAAAATCACTTTTAAAAATATGCCTTAAAGGTGATTTCTGAATGTTTTTTGTTCTACTGAAAGATTGTTAAGGCTTAAAGAGTGTATGATGCACGCGCTTATTAATCTCAGAGACTTGGAATCCCACTTGCTTCCCACCCTTTAATCTTCATCCTCATCCATCCTTATTTTGATTTTCTGGCTCCAACAACTCACAAAATGGCAATAAGTATAAACATGATAGATAAAAAACAAGTACAGTTTATTGAGAAACTGAGAGGTAGTGGGAGGAAGAACACAGGACTCGTACCTTCTCTATGCCCATCTGATCCATGTAAAGTCTCTTCAGACTTTGGGATATGGGCTGGAATGCATTGGGTCCCACCCAGCGAATTGAATTCTGAGACAGACTGAGCTCCTCCAGGTTAGGGGTCTCGGACAAAGCGCTGGTAGGCATCTCTGTCAGCTGATTTGAATCCAGGTGAAGTGTACCCAGGAAAGCTGAGTCAAGAACACCCTTGGCAATAGAAGTTATGGTGTTATTGGTCAAGTAAAGTTCCCTAAGTTTAGGGGTTACTGAGGACAGCAACCCAGTAGGCTCCAGTTTGGAGATGGCATTTCGCTCCAGGTGTAACACAAACAGACCCGGTAAGAGTGCCAGAGCTACAGGAAACACACAAAGAGACAGAAAATATCCTTGATTTAGTTGCCTCTGTTTTTTACATCCTGTATGTGCTGTGTTAATTATTGACTTGACATGACTAACGACTGACCTGATTCTGGGAACTGTCCCAGCCGGTTGCCCTCCAGGTGAAGGTAGGTGAGCTCAGGGGCTCCAGAAAAGGCACCGGGGTCCAAGGATGTGAGGTCATTGTCAGAAAGATACAAATATAACAGGTTTTTCATTCCTCGAAAGGCACCTCCTTCGATTTCGTGGATTTTGCAGAACTCCAGGTGAAGAGAAACAAGCTGGCTTGTGCCTGGGAAGCTGTTGGCCGGAAGGTAGTGGAAGTGGTTACTGCGGAGGTCAAGCAGCTGCGTCATGGTGGAGAAGCCTCGTGGGACTTTTGTGTGACCCCGACTCTCACAGGTGGCATGCTGAGCTTCAATCTGGGGAGGGTCAAGGGAATATTATAAACGATACGTAACAAGCTGTGAACACAACTTTGAAATGGTACCAAGTTTTAAGTTGATATGGTGAAATTGCCTATTAGGATGCAACATTACTGACTAAGTCCAATATTCACTCTCCTTTTAGCTGTTTTTGGTCTCCACCATCTCCTGAGGGAAATAGCTGACTCTTTAAGGTGAAGTAGAAGATTCTGGAGTACTTCAACACCACATCAAATACCATGATATAGATCGAACACTGACACAGCAAGTAATGTAACGTTAAGTAACATTAGCTAGGTTGTGGGTTAGAAAACTTTCACTACAGTTGCTGCTGCGAAGCTAAAATGCAGAGAGGTCCCAGAGCCGGAATTATTTATAATCACACACCCATCCTTTAAATATTCCACTGTTTTCACCAACTAGTAAATTAAAAGTGGGTTTTTAGAGCTTTATTTTTTTTCTGAAAACAGCTGCCTGCTCCAACAGAAAACATTGCAATGAAACAGATGAGATATTATCAATATTAAAGTAACATCATGTAGTATTTTTTTCTTAAAATAACAGTTACTAAAATTTTGAGCGTAAACTGACTTTGTAAAAAGAATGGTGTCTCTGTCATGCCACTCCAGACCGGGGCTGCTTGGTATATGACACTGGCATCACGGGCAGGAAACCTATCTCGAGAACGACGTAATGCTATATGGCACCATGTGACACAACAAGAAAACTGTTCGGCAAACTAGGTATAAGAAGAAAAAAGTATAAAATGTAATTTCTTTGTAAGAAGCTAGCTTTGTATTCTCAGTACGGATATCATGGCAGAGGCTGCGAAGAGACCGAAGAAGATGTCAGAGGAAGCGAGGAAGAGAAAAAGAGAGAATGACTGAGCAAGAGACTGGACAAGAGTAAATATCTGACTGGCTTTTACTCATTGGTGTGAGCTAAAAGAGCTGAAAGGATGCAAGACAGGTGCCGTGCTGGCCTCCTTGCCGTTGGACTAGTGACTAATAACTTATTAATTGGTTTGCTGTGTCTTTTGTTGTTGCACTTGCTTGATGTTTGCCTATGTCAGCAAAGTTGTCGACTTGCTAGTTTTTGATCATAAGTAATGTAATCATAACAAATGCACGTGTACAGCTGTCCTTATTTACAGCAATGAATTATACTCTGAAACGGTAGGGGCACCAAATAAAAAAACCCACCAAATATTACATAATGTTGCTTTAAAATATTGATTATAGCTGATTTAAATAAAAGTAGCAATGCCACAAAAATACTCATTACACATGCAGAAAGGTAGAAGTATTATCAGCAGCACTATTATATCGGCTTACAGTAAGCATAGATAATCTAGAATGACCACTTTAAAATTATTATAAAAACAATATTATTTGAAAATTGATGTATTAACATGTAATCATTGTAAATGTTTAATACTGTTGGGTAGTTAAATCAATTTCAATGCATCATGTTTTATGGGTTGATCATTTGTTTTATGATAAATCTTAGTCTGAAAAGTAACTAGTAACTATAACTGTCACAAAAAAGTACATTTCCCTCTGAAATGTAGTTCTTTATAAAGCCATTTTTTCTAGAAAGCAGCTTATGTTGGAGGAGGACAAAATCTGCCCCTCAAAAGAGAAATGTAGTTTCTCCACAAAAAATACTCACATCACAGTCACAGTTAACTGGACACTTGACTTTCTGCTTGGGCTTGACTGTGGGTGGGGTGCTTCCTGTGCTCTCATCATCCTTCTCAAACTCATCCTTCGGCCCCTTCCCCCTGCTGCGGCAGCGCAGATTTAGAGGAGCCACAGCCTGTAGCGGCTCCTCTGAGAGATGAGGAGGTCCAGCACAGGCTCCCAGCAGCTTCACACCTCCGACATTTGCCCACTCTCTCAGGGGCCGCATGTAGCAGTTACAGTAGACGGGATTGCCTTTAAAAAATTAATGATTATCAGTATGTATTAAAGATGACACGTAGTATGCTACGTGTGGTGTTGGGGTGTAATGAAAACCTTTAACTCTCTCAGCACTGCATGTCTAAATTTGAGTAAACGACACATGTCAGAACACAGTTGAACCTGTCAGGTTGAGACTGCCCAGTTCCTTGGGGCCTGAAAGGGGCTCCAGGTAACAAAGCTGATTGTGGCTGAGGTCCAAGTGGAGGAGGAGGGGGGCGCCGACCAAAGCCTGATCTGACAGGTCCTGAAGAGACATGTGGTCAAGGTAGAGGTGTGTAAGCTTCGCCATGGAGACAGATTCTTCCCCAAGGTAGGTCATCGGGTTGTGGCTCATGTCCAGGCGCGTGACCTCTCGAAGTCTTTACAGAGAAAAGACGTTTAATGACATGTATGACCTAAGTAAACTTTACTGCTGTTGGGTACTTCATTATGTACAATTTCTGCTGTCGACTCTCAAAGGAGGATCCTCCAAGAGTTTTCAAGTGTGAACCTTCCTCTGTATTTCTTTACCGTATATATGTGTACTAAACCAAAATTTAATTGTATGAATATAAAACAAAAATGTTTTTTATAGTAACAAGGTTACCAAAGCAGGAAAAGCAGGCAACTGTCCTGGGGCCTCAGAACTTCAGGGGCCTTAAAGGCTGCAGGTTCACTGTTCTGAATGCCCCATCTTTTGACCTTTTGTATTCACACTGGCAAATTAATGGCAAATGTATTTGTTGATGTTTATGTGCATCAGTAAATTACAACACAAACTGAAAATGGTACAGCTTACGTCTGTACAGCTGGTATATTGGCCGTTTGGAGCAAATAACTACAGTAACGGTCCAGTGGTCAAAATCACTTCACTTTCTAATGGAATACACCGTTACAGTGCTGTAGTCCGTCTCAGTACTTTCTGACCTCTGTCTGTGGTTTTTAAAGAACGCAGGTTCCTACTGAAGACTTAAGTCTTGAATACATACAACTCAAAATAAACTGCAGTGTTTCTCATTGATGTGTTTTAAAATTTTTTTGGACAACAATGGAGCTGGATGACACAAATAAATAAGATATATCAGGTTTTGGATACACAGACAGTAATTCTCAGGACTATCCTTTAAAGTGACACCTGCATTATTACTTAATCATGAAGCCCCATCTTGTAGAGGGCGGTGCAATATCAGTAGGTAATTTTTTCCCCCTAGTGGTTTAATCTGGCCTTGGACAATATGAGTAACTAGAGGTGAGATTATGGAATGCCCTCTGGTTTCTCTTCTTTTCTGTTTCATCTGTGTCTCCCTTCATCTATCCCCCTGTAGTTAAGCGTCTTAATGAAAGCAAACCATATAAGAAGATATACTTTATTATATATGTATATATGTATATAAATAAAGGATGGCATGTCCACCATCTCTTAACTTATAACAAGACCAAGAGTCTTGCATTTGGTCCTATAGTAACACTGCTGAGAGGTCGTAAAAACTTTTTACTATTACAAATTTTTAATAGCTCAAAGCACTATAATAATCCTACAGATTGTCCCACCTGCTCATGGTCTGAGTGGGGAAGAACTGCAACTCATTGTGGTCCAGGCTTACGCGGGTGAGGGTGAACAGTCCAGTAAACGCCTCAGGGGCCAAGTTGTTCAGGGAGTTATGGCTAAGACGAAGCCACTTGATGTTGTTTAGGCCCTGGAGGAGGAGTCAGAGTGTTGTGGGATCATACTGCCATAATCATTCAGTGTGGAGCGTGTTTGCAATCTAAATATGCAGATAAAAGTCTACACCCATGTGCCTGAGTACCTGGAAGGCCATGTTGGGGATATAAACCAGCTGATTGTGGGTGAGAGCCAGCATGTTGAGGAAACCAAGCTGTGTGAAGGCTCCAGGCTGGATCTCCTCTATACGGTTATGGTCCAGATACAGCTCCTTCAAGGACGAGAGGCCGTCAAAGGACTCCTGCGACAGTCAGGTCAGAGGAAGAAGGTAGAGAGAGGAAGGGAAAGAGAAAATTAGTTAACCTCACATCTTAAAAATGATTCAGGAGCCAAGAAAAACTGTTTTCTTTAAGAGTTCTCAGCTGTGTTACCAAATGCCAACTCAATCTTTTCAGTGTTTCAGTTGTGCCCTTTCTTCTTACCTGGTAAAGGATGTCAATCTTGTTGTAGGCCAGGTTCAGGGAGACCACGCGGCCCAGGCTCCGGAAAGCACCCTCCTTCACCTTCATAATGTTGCAGCGCTGCAGGTTGAGGTGAGTGAGGTAAGGCGTGAGGATGAACACCCCCGTGGACAGCACCTGCAGGTTGTTATTCCTCAGGTCCAGTTTCACTGTAATCTGTGAGAGACAAGACAGAAAGGAGGATGTATCTGAGGCAGAGGTGACACAGAATTAAAGGAGTGTACATTTACCTAATTTCTTTTGGTTGGACAAAGCTTCAAATTTAAGAAACATCTGAAATGCACCCAATAGTCCACAGCTGCCATTCAGTGATCCTTCCTCAAACAGCTGTGTGAAGTGAAAGGGAGGCACTACACTTCACATTTGAATTCCTCACCTCATCTACAGTCGGGGGAACCTCCGTTAACTTCTTGCCAACGCAGGCGACCGTGAGCTTGGAGCTGTCACAGCTGCACACTCGGGGACATTTGCCAGCTTCAACGGGTAAACTCAGTGCTAAAATCAGCAGGAAGACCGTCGCACAGTAGAAACGCATCTGTGCCAGTAAGAGATGGTAGAAATTGATTAGAAAGTCAAAGATGCTGTCAAAACGCTTCACCATACAGTGGATGTTTAAGCAAGCACAGGATTCACCAAAGGTGGGTACTTATAGAACTTAGCAGACCTTTAAAGAAAATGTATAATGAATATATACTACTTGTAATTATTAACTTCTTGAATTTGGCTTTTTCCATTGCAACACATTGGTTATATCTGAACATCATATCTGTTTTCTTAATTTTGTTTTAAAATGTTGGGATAAAAAACATATCTGGAAACATTGTCAAATACTTAATTTACTTCTTGATATCCCAAATCCACAAGTGTTTCGTCTAACCTAAAACCAAACCAGCGAAGAAGAAAGAAAAACTGGCTTACCTTCATGCAGAATGTCACAGTCACAGCTTGGTAATAAGTATTAAAGGCAGATCATATGTGAATCTGCCAGTTCAGGCTTTAGTTATCTACTGGTGTCTTTTATTTCACTCTGAGTGTGTCCAGCACTTACAGTCTGCGGCCCAACTGGTTAACAAACAAGGCTTTGGTAAATTCTTTTGCGACGACCCCTGATCCCTGAGCCCGCTCACTGCAAATTAACACCTTGGCTTTACATTTTCTGAGAGGCTGAAACACAAAGAGCAAGCAGCTGTGTGTGCTGGCCAAACTGATTGCATTCGTTGATATATGCAAAATAGAAGAAGTGATAATTTATATTACTATCCTTGGTTTAGTCAGTTTCTTCCATAATCCATAATGATTTTGGGTGGGAACAGTGGGAAAGCAGTATTTTTGTAGCAATAAAGACTCACATGAGCTGTTGTCTTGATCAGTTTTCATGTACTCATGTTCCTGTGACATTACCTCTTTAAAGTGATCTTTATTTTTTTAATGAAAATTCTACACAGTTAATCTGCAAAGGCTGTGAAAGACATCAAACACTCAATTCAGCTTTATTTTTGTAACAAATCCAAAAACTCTGCCCCTTGCACCTCATTAAAGGCAGATTTACTTATTTCATCCCTTTTGATTGTTCTCTATTGTACTTTACAATTGGATAATATTTTTTCAATCAGTACATATTTGAATAACATCATTGTTTAACCATATTATTGAATTTAATAAACATTTAATATAAAAACAACAGAATATTAAAAAGTTAGATATCAAATAGAAAATGTACAATAGCTGATGCTTCAAGTCCAGATCAATTCTGGTCAGAGCTTTTCTAGTTTTCACCAACGTGTGATCCGTGCTGAGTCAGTCAGGTGTCCATAAAAGGGAGGAAACACACAGATATTGGGTCATGAGGCCTTTTCTTCTTCACCAGAATACAAAGAATGTGAAGACCAAGATGTCAGTGCTGTCCTGTGGTTGTATGAATGTACATGAAGTACTTCAGCTAGTCCACACCATAAAAGCATAGTCTACTTCAAAACATAAAGCATTCGAGTCCAGATAGAGGGGTATTGCTAAACTTGTGAAGGACAGCAGCGACACCACAATGAGTGGAGTATTCTCAAGTGCTGCTCTGCTTCATTTCAAATTTGGGCTCATGTGTGCTGGTTTCCAAAAGGTCCATCAGTGATCAGTCAAAGTTCAGTCTGTGTGTGTATCAGCAGTCCTCAACTCTCAGACCTGACTCCCTGCAGTGTGGACTGAAGGTTGTTTCTGGCATTGCCACATGACTCCAGGGCCTTGTTGTTTCTGTGAAGGATAAAACACACACACACACACACACACACACACACACAGTTAGAGAGTCAAGTCTACACATCTTTAAATGATCAAAATTATATATCAATTAAAATAGTATTTATCTTAAGGGTAAATGGAGATAGTTTCTACTGTTATTGATATATTGTTGGTTTTGGTGTTTCATGGGAATAAGTTGATCCATTTATAAAACTATTGTACTAATGTACTGTTTTACTTTTGATTGAATACCACTAAAAACTAGCCCTGTGTGAGCTGTAGAATCCTTCAGGTTTCTGGGATCCACTATATCCCAGGACCTAAAGCGGGAGCCCAATGCTCAACCTGCCTCCGGATATGCTGATCCACTTCTACACAGCCATCATCCAGTCTGTCCTCTGCTCATCCATCACTGTCTGGTTTGGATCTGCCACCAAAAAGGACAGGAGGAGACTACAACGGACAGTCAGGACTGCAGAAGAAATCATTGGTGCCAACCTGCCCTCAGGACTTACACATTTCCAGAGTCAGGAAACATCACTGTAGATCCATCTCACCCTGGTCACAACCTGTTCTAACTTCTCCCCTCTGGTAGGCCGCCAAAACCAACAGACTTAAAAACAGTTTCTTCCCACAAGCCATCACTCTGATGAACAGCTGACTCTGACTCACCCTCTACTCATGTCAGGAACCATTCCTGTGCAATAACCCAGTAACTCTGCCACCCGTTTACAGGCTACCACTTACTATTTATTCATCATTCTCTATTTCAGAGCTGTTGTATACACTGTGTACCAAATCCACCAACCTCATGTACATAACATCTGCACATAATACTTATTTATTCCAGCATTCACTGCACTCAGCACACTGTGTACATGTATGCTTGAAAGTGCCCCTGTATACCACATTCACCTCCGACACACTGTTATACATATTAACAGTAATAATAATTTTCTCCTGCATCCTTTGTACAGTGCTCATTGTACTACTGTCTCAATCTGTCTGTTTTTGTGTGTGTGTGTGTGTGTGCGCACACACACACACACACACACACACACACACACACACATTTTTCTTCCTCTATACTGTAGCCTGTGTTTGATTTTATTATTAACTTATTGCATAAGTAAGCACATCATGAGCAATGTATAATCCAGAGTCAAATTCCTCGTATGTGTACACCTGGCAATAAAGCTGATTCTGATTCAGATTCAGATTCTAGGGGTGGGAATCCACGATACCATATTATCACAATACGATATTATTGCGATTTTAATCATAATGTGATATATTGCAATTTACTACCTTTTTTCCCCATTTTATTATCATAGTATCAAAAAGTAAAATTCTCATGTAAAATTTATATAATAAAAGATCTCCATGTATCAATACAATATTACCACAGAAAATATTGCGATTGCGATCCCCCCCACTTAAAAACTAGTGTCCAGCTGTTTAAAAAATTGCCAGTAGGAACAAACTGCCCTGGCAGTGAGAGCCACGGACAGGTTAGTGAAAGAACTGAGAGATGGACTAATACATTGTTGTTTTAATTCTTGCAATAACCTTTCTATGCATTAGTTTTCATTGTTAGTGGCAGAGTCCACCATTCCTGCGCTGGACTCAAACTGCCTCACTCTGTCTACTGTTTACTCTCCTAACACTGTATCAGAGCTGTATTAACTTGTCACTGCAAACCAAATGTTTCCCCCTGCTGTTGCACATTAAAAGCATTCAACTGCAGAAATGTTAGTGTGGCTTTTATTGTTAATCACTCACGCAGGAAAAGCAATGCACTTGTCACCAAGGTCAGCAATGACCGCAAAAATGCATCTATAAAACAAGACAACAGAGTAGTCGCGGTGAGCTGTTAAAAGGAGACAGGGGCGGACTGGCCATTGTGGCGTTCGGGAGCAATCCCGGACCGGCCAGGGGTCAAGAGTTTATATTTTTCAGTTTCTGTTTTACTTTATGATCCGCGACCGCACCGGCCTTCCAGTCTGCTGCAGTGAACGCTGTATGTGTGTTTGACTGGGCCAAACCAATACTTTCAATATGGAGGTGGTGTTCGAGCGGCCCCTCCCAACTTGGACCGACGTTCGGTTTTGCTGAAATCTGATTGGGTAAACAGGGCCGATCAAAGAAGTTTATTTTCCATTTGAAGCGAGTTCAATCTCCAAAAGTTTTGTCGGGGCTGAAGTCAGCACAGGGTTGGTTGATAGGCTCAATACAGTAAATGTGGAGAAGACCGCGAAAGAGGGAAACGGAACGTATGATGCCGAAAAAAAACAGAGTTAAGAAGAAAAAATGTTTGCATAAAAGGCAGGTAAATGTGCCAAATTGATTGAGGAATCTCTGTATGTCTTGTATGTATATTTATATATATATATATATATATATATTATATTATATTATTAGCTGTGGAGGTGATGCAAAGGGACAGGGTGATGATGACCCCAGTCATGTTGATGAAGAGGGATAGAAGCAACAGGAGGAGCAGCAGGACGAGGAGGACGACGACAGGGAAGAGAAGCAGCAGAAGGAGAAGGTAAATGGAACCAGACAAAACAGTGAAAGTTTTTTTTTTTGTTTTTTTTTTAGAATGACAGAAGGGATTATTGTAAGTCATATTTATGATTGAGTTTCTTCTTGTGCATATGTAACTGTACAATCAGTAAAAGCAGATGGTCAGCACAGAGGAAGCTGAGCCAGGGAGAGGCCTACTTAGAGACAGAGGAGGGATTTGATTTTTATGCACACACATACACACTGCTGTATTTTACGGGAATGTATTGTAGTTTTTGAGTATATTTAAGTATTTTAGCCCTCTGACTCAGGCTTGCCTGACCTGGTCTTGTTCAGTGCAGAGCCTTGCTTATACAAACTGAAGAGGCAGGTGTCATCCTAAAGTTTCTTGAAGGTCTTCAGCATAATCTGATTTTCTGTATGCAACAAAAACACTAATACATATTAAAATTAGGGTTGAACGATTAATTGCATTTGCGATATTATCGCGATGTGATAAAATGAGATTTTCTAATTGTAAAGGCTGCGTTTAAACTCTGGTCACATGACACCCAAGAGTAAAGCAGTCTGAAGACAAAGCATCAACTTCGCACCTTATTAGTGATGGCAAGTTCGACTCTTGACAGACTCGTTCATTCAAATCTAGTTCATAAAAATGAACTAATCTTTTTTTGAGTCATTTCGTTCATTTGAAGTAGGCTGGTTATTGCGGCGCTGCAGCCCTCTAGTGGGCGATTAAAAAACAGCGCCATTCTCAAACAAGGAAGGCTGCCTGGCTTGCTTTATTTAACAAAGTATAATGCACAAATTCACCTCTTGATTACTGTATATCATTATATAACCCCCCCGGGTCCATAACCAAATTCAAACCATGTAAAAACCACATAAATATGTTGTCAATATGTAATCACCACTACACCGCCTAAATCCTTCCATTTTCACAATCTTTCCTGAGTATACAACCAGACCAGCCATATAAAGGCTTATGTATATAATTACTATCATTATCTCTGAAGTACTCATTCGTCCAGTAGCCTAACGTCCCTATCCATGAGTAAAATATTAATATCAGATTTGCAGTAAATATACTGAAGTAATAAGCTTGATACACTATATGAATAAACACACTCTTATTAAAATTCAACCAATTTAATAATAATCTGGCTCAAGCCACCAAGTTCTTAAAGAACTCCAGCACAGAGAGAGAAACAAAGAAATAAACCCATATAAACGCAGCAGTTTGGCAGGTCTGGACGCAGAATGGGCCACATCAGGTCCGGACTCTGCAGACAGAGAAACACACATGAGCACATCGCTCTCAAACACTGCAGGTTGTTCACCAGTCACAAGCTGTGACACAACAGCACGGCTCTGTTGGTAAATAAAAAAGGAAAAAGTTGTGTTTTAATGTTTTAATGACCCGGTCTGTTTGCTTTGGAGAGGAGACGACCTCTGAGGTAATTCGGTTCCCGGTAGAACCCTGTCAGGGCTCTGAAGTGGAGCAGACCCAGAACAACTCTCATCAGCTGTTGGCTGTAATGTTAAACACCAGCAGGACTAAAGTTACGTTTAGTAACTTAGTACAACATCACTGCGCTGTAATAACATTATGCTTTATAAAAGGTCACAAAATAGATATTAGATATAATGTCAGTCCAGTGACTGTTACCTGACAACCGACCTGCCTCTCACTCTCCGGCGCTGGCAGTCACTCAGAATGAACAAAAGACTGAGGAGGACCCATGTGAGCGGTGAACGAGTCGTTCATTCCTGCTTCACAGTAGGAGCTGTCACGTGACAAATGAACGACTCAAACAGACCCACAGTTGAGAGTCGTGAACTAATCAATTCTGTTTCCTGTGCTGACGGAGCCCATGCTGCTGCCGTGTGACGAGTGAACATAAGAGTCCAAGATCCTTCACGCATGCGTGAAAATGAACGAATCACTCACTGAGACAACCCGTTCCTCCCGAGTCATACACACGATTAGGTCTTATGAACGAAACGTTCTTTGAACGACACAACACTACACCTTACCTGTACCTTGACTTGTTGTTGTACAATGGCCTTACACTTGACAGAAGCCGACAAGACAGAAACTTTATTGTCACACAGGGAATGACAGGAGCGCCGCCACCCGCGGGTAACTTGGTGGTGGGTGAAATCGTCGGGCCATCCGCCGCTCTGACGGACAGGAGAAATGCACAACTGAAAGACACGTGTTGTAAGGTAAGCGCAGTGTGGCGATCGGCGCCAGCGTCACACACAGCCACCAGTCAGCTCAGGAAATATCTTTATATCTATATCTTTAGTTTAAAACTAAACGCACAAGTCCCAAGAGGCCCAGTCTGTCCCAAGGTTACAGCCAGTGCGCTGCTCACCAGCATCGGAGGCTGTGGGTTGCGGGGGGTGGGTTAACTCCGTGCTTATTAAGCTCTTCTATTAAATAAGAGGTGTCACTTGGTTTTATTTTCGTTGGCCTACTTTTACTACTACTTACTAGGATACAGAAAGATGGACACCTAGGAGATTAGAACTGAGATAAGGACTCATTAATTGGTGGTTGAGAGACCTGTGGGTTTTGTTCACCACACTGGTAGTTCTTGTGATCTGTAGGTAGGCCTACCTGATGATATTAGGCCTATATCATAAATTTATTGCATGACTTGATTCAATTTAAAATTTGATATTTCTTCTCTACCATAGCTCATAATAATTCATGTAATTCATGCATCACCTAATTTCATCATAACACAGGCCTGACCTACAAGAAAGAACGGTGTGTGTTTAATCTAGCTAATATTGTGTTGGTCATACTATACACTGATTTACCGCTTGTCCATTCTGAATAATACAGAAGCTAAAGAGCTAAAAAATTAATCGCATATTAAATCGCAATTGGTAAAAAAACAAAACGCAATTAGATTACATTACTTCCTGCTTTCTTACAGTGCAGACGCTTTGCTGCTTGCTCTTGCCTCTGCTTGCATTCTTTTGCTTAAACTCTTTTTCTTCCCCTGCTAGAAATCAGCAGCTCTTGGATACTTTTAAATCACTGGGACTGTCAGATAAAGTAGGCTCTTGTCATACTTTAAAAACTTTTATGATAGTGCTACGTGAGCGCGCGGCCTATCAATAGCACTAACCTGTACTGCAGTGACTGGAGCTATAGCTAATGCTAATTAGCAACAAGATGCCCCCCCTTCTCTACAGATGACTTCTACAAACTTCTACAGAAAATTACTGTGCTGGAAACCAAGATCCACAGTTTAGAAGTGAATGTGGAAGTGAATGGACTATGTGGCAATGACACCACTTTACCGTGGAACCAGAACAGTGGACAAGAGCATGCTAACACACAGCTAATTAGCGCCAACAAGACTACCAAGGAGCAGGAGGCCTGTGTACTGGGTAATAAATCTAAAAGTGGGAGTCCTCCCTGGAATGCTCTTGGTGCAAAGCCTAAGAGTAAATAATTTCCTTGGGAAATGAGAGGATGAGTAACAGGCAGAACCCAGCGCCCTGAGATTTGTGATGCGACTGGCTGGCCTGCATTATCATCCAGGTAGAGCACCTCTTCAACCCCTGTTCTTGGTAGGACACAGCCGTGGAGCGTTAGCAACAAACCTCCCCAACAACCGAGTGTGCAACAGCAGAACAGATTTTCACCACTATTGCAGGACCCTGGATCTCCGTCTGATGACCTGGATAACATCCCATCCTCACACAGAAGGATAAGGACAGAGTAAATCAGAAAGTAGAAGGCTGCAGGGAAAGCTAACGACTGGGCCTCAAACTCTGATTGTGGGTGACTCTGCTGTAAACGATGTAAGAAGCATGTGCAGTAAGAACACCAAAATACTCTGCTTTCCGAAGGATACGGTGTCTGACTTGGCAGAAAGAATCCTGCATATCGTGGCTGAACATCCTACTGTGAAAAACATACTGCACATCGGGACCAATGATGTTGTGAAGCAACAGTCTGAAGTGTTGAAATAGGACTTTAATAATCTGTTGAACACAGTCAGCTATTTGAATGCTGAGGTGTTTATCAGTGGCCCTATACTGCCAATCCGAAGAGGAGCTGAGAGATTCAGCAGATTGATGGCATTGAACACGTGGCTCTCAAATGCACTGAATGGACATGTACTGTCCATTCAGTGCATTTCATCGAAAACTTCTTTTTAAGGTAGATGGACTTCGCCTTAAAATTGTTCAGCTCCAACCTATTTTACTTTCTGCACCACTCATCTGTTCCCTCTGCCAAGGACAAGAGGAATCTAAACAAGAAGAAGACATAACACAACACGCCAGAAACCTTAAAGGAGAGCCACCTCACCCCCACTGGAAGAGAGCTCTGATCATGGGAGACATCTGAGCCAAGAGGAAGAGCCTCCACCTCCCTCACTGAAAACCAACAGTGAGGATTCACCATCTCTACCCCCCCCCCCCGTGTCACAAATACAGCGCCCAACCCGCCCTCCCGCTCCGCAATGGCGAGAAAGCCCAGTAAGCTCTGTCTGATATGTGCTGGGTCCAGGCTACAAGGAAAATAGCACTCATGACTCTTCCCAGGACTAGCCGGGGGCCCAATGTGCTGGTAGTCTTCTCCATCCCTGTCTTGATAGGTAACAGAAAAAGCATGGTGAATGTGTTGAAAAACAGGAAGCACTCAACATATCCTGCAAATTTAGTATTAATTCCTCGTCAGCCGCAGCCGGTCGAAAAAAAGTGGGCCAGATAATGTTTTTAACACACTAAAATTAGCTTTGTTAAACATTAGGTCTTTGGCAGGAAAAACATTTTTAATCAATGATTTTATAATCATTCACAATCTTAATTTCATGTTTTTAACTGAAACTTGGTTGGACCATGATAACAGTGCAGCTGTCCTTATCGAGTCTAACCCTCCCAACTTCAGTTTTATAAGTGAAGCTAGAGTGCATTAGAGGAGGTGGAGTTGCCATTTTGTTTAATGACTCCCTCTAATGCAAAAAGATGTCTTATGGGAATTTTGCTTCTTTTGAATATGTGGCTCTTCAGCTGAATTCCTCTTCTCGAGCTATTTTTCTAAATATGTACAGGCCCCCTAAATACTGTGCAAACCTTTTTGATGACTTTGGTGAACTGCTGTCTATAATCTGTATTGACTTTGACTGTGTGGTTATTGCTGGTGATTTTAACATCCATGTTGACAACCCCCAGGACAGAGGGACTAAAGAACTGTTTTGTGTTCTTGATAATTATGGACTGACCCAACATGTGACGGAGCCCACACACAATAAGGGGCACACTTTGGACTTGCTCATCTCCAAGGGTCTGGACATTTCCAAGGTTGTGGTGACTGATGCTGCTCTCTCTGATCATTCCTGTGTTTTCTTTGAGAGCGCTATCTGCGTGCACACAAATGTTAAAATAGAGGTAATCACAAAACGGCATATCACTGAAAACACTAGTGAAAAATTTATTGAGGCTTTCTCCTCGACACTCGCCCTCTCACGGGTCTCAGTCAATGAGCTTGTAGATAATTTCAGTTCTAAAATTACAAATGTTATTGATGCCATTGCACCAGCCAAGGTGAAAGTGGTTACTGGTAAGAGAAGATCTCCATGGAGAATGGAGAAATGCCACGCTGGTTAGAACTAAAAAAATAAAAGAGTGTGTTGAAACGCAGGTGGCGGAAAACAAATCTCCAGGTTCATTATGACATCTACAAAGCGAGACTTCGCATTTATAATTTAGAGCTGAAAAATGCAAGGCGGTCCTTCTTCTCTGATGTCATCACCAAAAACACTAATAATGCACGTGCCCTGTTTGCTACTGTCGACAGGCTAACCAACCCTCCTGTGTCTGTAGCCTCTGAACTTCTATCCACCTTTACTGGGTGGTTCAAATTCTGCAATGAATTTGCGTCCTTCTTCACAGACAAAATTCAAACAATTAGACAAGCAATCAGTGCCTCCATGTCAGTAACAGGATATGTCTTGTCCCTGTGTCCACTTAAAAACAATTCATATAGCATGAGACAATTTGATTCTATTAACCATAAAAACCTTGAGGACATAATACAACATCTGAAATCCTCATGCTGCCTTGATATTCTGCCAACAGGTTTTTTCAAAAATGTGTCTAAATGCATGGCCTCAGATCTACTACAAATTGTCAACATGTCTCTCCTCTCAGGTTTTTTCCCCCCCACAGGCCCTGAAAACTGCAGTCATTAAGCCACTTAAAAAAAGAGCAATCTGGACAGTTCACTAATAAGCAATTATAGGCCCATATCAAATCTCCCATTTTTAAGTAAAATCATTGAAAAAGCTGTTTTTCAACAGCTTAGTGCTTTCTTGGCACTAAATAACTGTTTTGATGTCTTCCAGTCAGGTTTTCGACCATACTACAGAACTGAGACGGCTCTTGTTAAGGTCTTCAATGACATCCATTAAAGACAGTGGCAGAATTTCAGTCTTAGTATTATTGGATCTCAGTGCTGCATTCGACACAGTCGACCACAACATATTACTAGACAGACTTGAAAACTGGGTTGGACTTTCTGGCACAGTACTAAAATGATTTGAATCCTACTTAAAGGACAGGGACTACTTTGTGTCTATAAGGTAATTACACATCTGAGCTGACAAAAATGACATGTGAAGTTCCCCAAGGCTCCATTCTGGGGCCTCTTTTGTTTAACATTTACATGCTTCCACTGGCTCAGATTATGAAAAACAACAAAATGTTACCATAATTATGCAGATGACACACAGATTTACATAACCATTTCACCAGGGGACTATGATCCCATACGGATGCTGAGTAATTGTATTCAGCAGGTCAACGATTGGATGTGCCAGAATTTTCTCCAATTAAACAAAGACAAAACTGAAGTTATTGTTTTTGGAGCCAGGGAGGAATGATTGAAAGTCACAGCTCAACTTCAATCTGTTATGTTAAGAACCACAAATCAGAAATCTTGGTGTAGTCATGGACTCAGACCTGAATTTGAGGAGCCACATTAAGACAATTACAAAGTCAGCCTACTATCACCTGAAGAATATATCACGGATTAAAGGACTTATGTCTCAGCAGGACCTGGAAAAACTTATCCATGCATTTATCTTCAGTCGACTCGACTACTGTAACAGTGTCCTTACAGGGCTCCCTAAGAAATCCATCAGACAGCTGCAGCTGCTCGAGTCCTCACTAAGGCCAAAATGGTGAATCACATCACTCCAGTTCTGAGGTCTATACATCGGCTTCCTGTATGTCAAAGAATTGATTTCAAAATCCTGGTGTTAGTTTATAAAGCACTAAATGGTTTAGGGCCAAAATACATTTCTGATCTTCTGCTTCATTATGAACCATCCAGACCTCTCAGGTCGTCTGGGGCAGGTTTGCTTTCTGTCCCAAGAGTCAAAACTAAACAAGGAGAAGCAGCGTTCAGTTATTATGCTCCGTATATCTGGAACAAACTCCCAGATAACTGTGAAAAGATAATGACAGTGAGATTGAACAGAGTGAAGGAAGTGGTCTTAAATCTCGCGCCTGAGTGATTTGCAGGAAACTCTGTCCACCTGTAAACGCGCAGGTGGGTCCAGAGTATAAATGGATCAAAGTGGCCTGTGGACAGACATGTCCTGGTTTCTCTGTAGTGTCCAAGGGTTTTTGGAGTTTCAGTGGACCCAAAGATTGCTACGGACCCCGAGTACAGACTAGCTAGAGAGAGTAGATTAAGTGTACTTCTCTGTTTATTCTCTTTTCAAAATAATTGTAACTCAATTATTTGCTCAACCCCTCACCCCGTTTTTATTTTCCATTAAACTCTTTTAACCCGGATTGTACACTGCACTGTAACCTTTATTATATTTTAATGTGTATTTTTTCCAATTTCCCTATGTTGCTTTTAAACTTTTTTATATTTCCCTGTTGCTTTTATGTTTTATGTAAAGCACTTTGAATTACTTTGTTGTTGAAATGTGCTATACAAATAAACTTGCCTTGCCTAGATTATTTTCCAGAATCGTTCAGCCCTAATTAAAATAACAAAAGTATTTATGCCCGCCCCCAAAAGGATGCTCCATCTCAAACTCCCGGGCTGAATTTCAGTCCCAATACATCCGTGAAAGGAGACCTGCAGGCGATAAGCTGCCCTCTTCCAATTCCTCAGCACGGTAACAACTCATTTTACTGTGCCATGCTACTGTGATTAGTGTTGCTCATGGCATAAGGGGGGAAAAAAGTAAGAAACAAGGTAGCGTGTTGCCGGTGTTCTGACAATCTATGCTGCCTTGCCGAAAAATGCTACCATAGCGCAAATCGATAGACTCGACTCCACTCGGCCCTGCTCTGTTTTCCATTGCAGGTAGTACCCAGAGATAGTACCTAACTTGTCGTCATAGCGACGCCACACACACACACACACACACACACACACAAACAAACCTGATGCGACGTAATGTTCAATACAACACACACAAGCGATCCACACAGCTTTCTCTTTTTTAAGTTAAAACGTTTCAACATTCCTCAGAATGTAAAGACATAAGCGGGTATGAAAACCTTCCAGCTGTTACATGCACAAAAAAAAAAATATCTCATAGCATAATACCACCTCTTTAAGGATAAATAAAGTCCTTTATCTTAATTTATGTCAGAAAGTTAAATATTTGTCCATTGAAACTAAAGTGTTGAAATATAAAAACATTTAATAACAAAAGTTAAGAAACCCAGTCGAGCACAAAAAGGAGGAGTCGCCAACGTGTGTCCATCACCAAGTGCAACATTCATGTATGTGCTTTATTCCTGAAGACGGGGTGGCAATCGTATTTTGTACCTGCAAGCTGCATGCTGATTGGCTCATTCAGTCACGTCCTTACCGGGACATGAAGGCCTCCAGCACAGCCACGTTCTCTTTGGGGAAGTAGTCCTGTCGAACAACGTGCTCCAAGGTATGGAGGTGGCCGGGAACCACGAGCACAGGCTTCACCTTGTCTTCACTCTGAGCCGCCAGTAGCACCGGACAGAGGGACGGAGGAGAGGACAGAAAAGAGAAGAGTCTTAAAAACAACGGACAATGCAGTGAAAAGACAATAAGACATCAGAAAGTGTCAGAGAAGACAGACACATTTCTGTACTGTAGCAAACATTGTTGATTATGTTGCATACCTTGATAAGTCCAAGCAGCACTAACAAAGATGATACAAAGTTGTAGCCTTGGAAGGAAGGAGTGGCAAAAGCTTTCTTCAGAAGGGTGTCTGTAAGGGACAAAAAACCTACTTACAAACTTATATTTTCACACAGTCAATGATATATAAATGATACATAAAAAACCCACAAAATAACTACAAGACACTAAGTTAATTTGTAAGGTTTCCTCCCTCTCGGTCAGGCACTTCCGTCAGAGAGGGCAAACACTACAGCAATCAAACCAACGGATGCAGACAAAAGTTTCTCACCAATGCTGTCCAACACTGCGTTCTTTACATCATTGTTCTCCTCCTTATACACAGATGCGATCTTGAGGAACGCTTCAGCTGTTTTTGCAGCATCTGTCACATCCACCTAGACACAGAAAGAAATAAACATTTACTGATGGCCACCCTGCTTTACACACACGCCATCAAACTGATGCATCCTCTGATCGCTTTTGTGTCAAACACACACATTTTAACTTCTGAGCTGAATTTCCTTCCTTAACTACAACCCAAGACTCTTCTTTTAGCCTTTAGTACCTGTCATTAACAGATAACTGCTAATCTGTGGGTGAAAACTGCACTGCCATGCACATATTAGTGGAATCTTCCTTGTGTCTACCTGCTGCTCGATAAGCAATGCTCTTTTGGCCCCAAGTTTGAGCAGTTTGTCTGGGGACGGAAAGCTGAGGAAGGAGGAGACGTCTGGCGGACGGGGTGCTGATGCAGGGGTGGACAACTATGAGGGTAAGGGGAGAGAGGCGACAGTCAGCCAAACACACACATTCATACAGCAGCTAGTGTGGCCTTCAGATGACTTCATGTCAGCAATATTAATACAGCAACATCTGTCCTTCTAATTAGTGGGAAAGTAAAAAAAATAATACAAATACATAATGATGTTACCATTTCAAATTCATGTGTCA
This sequence comes from Micropterus salmoides, assembly GCF_014851395.1. Classification (NCBI taxonomy): domain Eukaryota; kingdom Metazoa; phylum Chordata; class Actinopteri; order Centrarchiformes; family Centrarchidae; genus Micropterus; species Micropterus salmoides. The sequence goes on along the minus strand of NW_024040041.1, from coordinate 9,826,116 downwards.
TCGTTTCTTTTTCAGTTCAGAAGCTTCTCTAAAACTTGGAGGAAATGTTGGTGCACAGTCCTGCTAAAAGGTCCAGCATTAAAGCTCTTGTTAAGAAATCAGAAACGCAAAAATGAGAGCCTTGTCATTAATTAATTAATGACAAGGTAAGGTAACTGACATGTCAACTGTAATGAGCAGGCGCATGGAACACTGGATGCTTTCAAACAAACAATGGTTTTACTGATGACAGTGGATTTACATTTGGGGACTCACAATAGAATAGAACAATCTCCCAGTGTCAAAACATTTGGATTAGCCTGGAAAATATTTACAATTTGAAATCAATTTTATGTTGTTTAGTCTTTCTAGAAATTCAACAGTCAGCAGTCTGTTTCAGGGGGAGATTTCATCATCACCACCACACATTTTTCTGACCTTTATTCCAGTGCTTTCCTCTTCCTCCTCTTCTTCCTCTTCCTCCTCCAATTCCTCCTCATCCACTTCATCCTCCTCCTCTTCCTCATCTTCATCGTCGTCATCATCTTCTGGCTCACCCTCATCGTCACTGGGTCAAAATGAAAACACCGCTCATTAGTGAGGATTATTTTTCTGCTGTGAGGTGCATCTTTTTGAAAGATTGTGATATTTAACAAAACCACATGCTAAATCACTGAGGGGTAAAATGCTTGTGGTTTTGCAAGTGTGTTGCACTCTGCCGTGAATTCTTGGTGCTAGACAGGTTTGAAGTCGAGGGTTAGGGTTGTGTTTAGTGAACAGGTTGTCTTATAGTAAATCAGGTTGCCAGTCACTATCAAGTGTAAAGTCTAAATAATTTGGACCAACCAGATATGCTCTTGGACGTGTAATTTGTCAGATTTTATCCTCTGCCCTGGTTTTACGTTACAAGGCACAGACGAGGTACAGCAACAGTGAACACACCACCCCCGATTTCCATCGTTTCAGTAAGCTACAACTATGTCATTAACAAGCCTCCTCCACATAAGGAGAGGGTGGGAAAGAGAGACAGGAAGAGGCGGGGCAAGCCGATGTGTCTGCAGGTAGAGACGAGAGGTGTAGGTGTGTGTATGTGTGTGAGTGTGGGGAAAAGAGAACTGAAGGGAAAAGTTAGGTGAGCACATTCAAGTAGTGAGTAAACACTAAAATAAAGTGGAGAATTAAATAGAATTAAAATAGTGAAATAAGAAATAACGTACTACAAATAGACCCCACTAGCCCTCCATGACACACAACAGGATAGACAGGAACAGAGAAAGGATGGATGGATTTCATTAAATACACCACATGAGCTTAAGTACAACTTGATTACCTGAGTGATCCTAGAAGGTCACCCATCTTCATGCTGTCCATGGAGTCTTTCAGAGCTTTGCAACCATCCTCTCCTAGACAGTTACCTGAAAACCAAAGAGACTAAATTCTACAAGGGAGCCATACTAAAACCAAAATAAAAATCTCCAAATAACATCTCTATAAATCAAACACAAAGCAGAAGCATTAGAGAAGAAAAGTAATCTCCCCGTCTAGAACCACTGAACTTTAAAGCAGATCTTTGCACTTTCAAAGGATAACAGCTCGTTGCACGTTAGTTGAAATGTGAATCCTCTATATTTTTTCCCCCAATACTGAACAAAAAAAAATTAAGAGCAGAGTTAGCTGGTTTGTACCATTTAGGTCCAGCTTCTCCAGTTGGTCTTTGCCCTTTACTGCTTGTGCCACTGCCAGAGCAGCTTCCGCTGTAATCTCGCCAAAGGACAGATTGAGTTCCTGTTAAACATGACAAAATATTTACTAAGAAGGGAAGAACAATGTCAAACAAAGGCCAACATAAAGACAGGGAAATAAAGACCTTTCCTTTGACCTTTACACTCAGTTACATTACTAGATTGTCCATACATACAGGGTCACGACAGTCAAGCCTCTGGCTCTTTGCCAACAACAATCAGTCCAACAAATGATTATTCTGGGAGGCAGTGACAGCGTAGGTCTGATCAAGACCAGTCACTCACCTTGAGAATGGGCAGTCCCTCTGTTAAACTTTCTGCAATAGCAATGGCTCCCGCTGGCCGCACCAGACAGTCTCCAAAGTTTATCACCTGGATGCTGTGCAGGTGTTTCAGGGCCTGTGAAGGATACAATACTATTTGCTACTGCTTCACCAATTTAAAGGCCTCATTAGGAAGAGAGTTATTAGTAGAAGTAAAACTGATGGTGACGGACCAATCAATGGGTAAAAAGCAAAGTTCTCAGCAAGCTGAATTCTTCTCCACAACGTACAAGGTAGATTTATTTATCATTTAAACAAGTCCATCTCCAGCATGTTTATACAAAAAACAATTCCTTATTTATTGCTCTCAAAAGCTCCACAAATCACTATTTTACATAAACAATGGCTCAAATCACTTTGGAAAGTGATCACACAACGAGACTATAAAAGCTGATAATGTGTTTGAATTTGTGTTTTGTAGCTTGTTGCAGAGTTATTCTACCCATGTGGCCAAAAACAATAAACTATTTGTTTCAACAATCATTTTGGCGAGGACCATTTCATCGGCCCCTAAATTGCAGTCATGATGCTGACATCTGACGTCTCTGTACCTGAGCCATGGCGATAGCTCCCTTCTCGGTGAAGGTGTTGTCATTGAGGTTGAGGATGCGGAGGCCCGTGTTGTGCTGCATGGCTGTAGCCAGGGCTGTCACACCAGGGTGATTGATGCCATTCTGGGGCATGTGGACCTCCTCCAGGCTACCCATCAACTGTAAACACAAACTGTAGTTTCAAGATTGCCTGCCACCTACACAGCTACACAGTATTTTCACACATAACTGCAACAATTTGCCTACAGTAACAAACTAACAGCTTTGAACAATGATGGTGAAGTTGTCAAATACCCGACTATTTGTGTAAATAGTCAGGTATTTGACATTTGGTCTGAGATTAATTATGTAAAGTGCTTCAGCAAGGCAAGCTGAAGTAAAATCTCTCACAATAGTCGTAGCGTAATCTAGCAAGACAACGTGGCATTCTTCAGAGTAGTGCTTTTTAGTCTGCAAGTATTCAAAGCTCAACGAGTTGTTAGCCCTGTACCTGAAAGGCATGAGCGAGAGCGGTGGCTCCATCGTTCTCCAGACGGTTCCTCCCTGCAACAAACACCTTCAGGCTCAGGGGGACGCCGTCTGCGCTGGATTTTTTGTGGCACTGGCTCAATGAAGCAGCCAAGATCTGAGGAGTCCATATAAACAGAGTATTCAATTCTGATGACATTTATCATCAAGCATCAATGGACATATAGTGAAATTAAATGGGATCTACTAAGCATGTGCACACTTGTCAATTTAGTTTCTTTATCTCTTTAGTCCTTCGTCATTTTTAGAACCATTTCTTTTGTAAACTCTTTTCATTGCAGCTGTTACCAATAAATCAATAATCGGCTTCACTTCTGCTTTACTCACAATTAACTTAAACACTTCAGCACTTCCATTTTATACTGCTTTCAGTATTTCTAGTTTCTTCAACTATTCTTCAATTTAAATATTTCAGTAGTAAGTGCATATACGTTGTATTCATGAAATTTAGCCTTTTCTGGTTTTATAGAGAACTTTACGCGGATGTACACATGTACATTCTAATGTAGTCCAATATAACAGCCCTGTACTTACATCTATCTTACAAAGCTCATAATGATCCATTTTAACAACACTGTCATACATCTCTGTACAGGCGTACCTAATAGTGTGACCACTGAGTGTATCTCACCTAACACCACCTTATCTTAAAAACACGTTTTCGTGACCTACCTTTCCACCGCCGATGCCCATGCCACAGTTGTTGAGCCGCAGCTCCTGCAATGTGTAGCAGGCGGTGCTCTTGAGCAACTTCTCGATACCCTTCACCCCATCAGGTCCAAAGGCGTTATCACTGAGGTCTAAAACAGTCAACCTGGCACCCGCCAGCATCAGAGCATCACCCAGTGAATTCTACAAAACAGGGAGAAAAAGAGTTTGACAGTGTACCGAAGCAAAGACAACAGACATGGTTACAGCTGTGTAATAATTCAGGAGAAGAGCGAGACTGGAAAGCTTGCAATAATCCAACAGGTTCTGAAGGCTTAACTTGTTTAGATATGGACAATAATGTTAAGGAAGAGCAGCATTACCAGGGCAGGTGGGATCTCACAGCGCAGGCGACCTGTGAACATGTCACTCCAATAACAGCACTGAAACAGAGAGAATAAAAATGTTGACACGGTGTCAATGTAACCCACGAGACAATCTTGAATATATTCATAATCATGTTTAATTTACTGTATATTAGATCTGAAACAAGAAATGAGTCTATCAAGAGAAAAATAAGCCTTTTTCATAATCCATTAATCATGTCTTTTTCGAGCAGAAATGCCAAACATTTCAAAGCTGCAGCTTTCCTGTCTTATGTGTTACTAAACTGAAAATATATATATATAGTTTTGGATTGTTGGTCGGACAACAAAAAAACTGACTTTATGATGGCTGTTTTTCCACTGTGTTATTGTTATGTTTAGGGCCAGTTGATATTTATCAACTAAAAATACCAGACATATCCTGGTTACAACGTAAAAAAGGTGATTAACTTGATTGCAAGACTAAAAATGAGAATAATCAAAACGGTCAAGAGTAAACACTCCAAACCTTGAACTCCCTCTTTGTCTCCAGGGCCTTGGCGATGGCTTGCGCTGCCTCCACACCCACGGTGTTTCCCTCCAACCTGAGGGCCTGCAAACCCTCGAAGTTCTGGATCTCCTTCACCATCTCCTGCACTGGTGAGGGGGGACAAGGGGGTTACAGGTGCAGCCCAATCCTCAGTTCCTGCTTGACATATCAGCTGCCTTTGACACAGTCAATCACAGGATCCTTCTATCCGCTCTCTCAGCAATGGGCATCTCAAGTAAAGCACTCCTGTGGTTCGAATCCTACTTCTCAGGGCGTTCCTACAATGTTTTGTGGTAAAGACAATTATCCTCCTCCCACTGCCTCTCCACAGGGGTGCCCCAAGGCTCAGTGCTAGAGCCCCTTCTCTTCTCAATTTACACCACCTCAATGGGGCCGATCAATCGCTCTCACGGCTTCTCTTACCACTGCTACGCAGACGATACGCAACTCTACTTATTAGGGCTGAAATGATTCATCGATTAAATCGATTCATAAAATGCTTCGACACAAATTCTTTGCATCGATGCTTCGTTTAATCCATGTATCTATACAGCACAGTGCTCCTAGGGACATTTATTACTGTTGCATATCGCGTTTACGCTGTGAACACGACGTGATTATGATGGAGCTGTTTGCAAAGTGGAGGAAGAGAGGGAAAATAACGAGGGGCAAAAAAGAAAGTGTCCAAAGTATGAGATTATTTCAAGCTAAAGAAAACAACAACTCTGTAATGTTACCGTCCGTTCACCGTAAAACGAAACTTTTGTCGCCTCTGCAACAGCACGATGGCGCCTTATCAGAAAGCAGCCGTTGTTCTGCCAGCGGACCACAGACAAGGTAACAGTAACTTTAGCATTTAACTGAAATTATGATTGATTGTTGAGTTGAAGGCTAGCCAAAGTAAGCCGCAGTCCTCAGATGAAAATGTGCACGCGTGCGTTTGTTGTTCTCTGTGAGTTGTAATCTCACAGTCATGAGTTAACTGGGTGTCGGGAGCTGCACCTTTTAACTCCCCTCCAGCTCTCTCTGTTGCGCAGACAATCCCTGCTACCTGCGTGTGCTAATCCATCCTTTCACCCAGATTCTGCCGGCAAGCAAAAGTACTTAAACGACGCATCGATGAATCGTTGAAATAATCTATAGAAGCTTTGAATACTAAAATCATCGTTAGCTGCAGACCTACTACCTATCCTTCCCGCCAGACGAGACGACCCCACCGTCTCGGCGCGGATCACGGACTGTCTCTCAGACATATCTGCATGGATGAAGGCTTGCCACCTTCAACTAAACCTCTCTAAGACTGAACTCTTGGTCATTCCAGCCAAGCAATCTATCCACCATAACATCAAACTACAAATTGACTCCTCATCCTTCACTCCAACCAAGGTGGTGAGAAACTTGGGTGTCATGACTGATGACCAGCTGTCCTTTTCAGACCATGTTGCTGCTGTCTCTTGGTCATGCCGCTTTGCTCTATACAACATAAGGAAAATCAGGCCCTACCTCACCCAGTATGACACCCAGCTTCTGTTACAAGCCATAGTTATCTCTCGCCTCGACTATTGCAATGCCCTCCTAGCGGGTCTTCCAGCTTGTGCGTTATGCAAATGGTTTAGAATGCAGCAGCGCGTCTGGTTTTTGATCAGCCCAAAAGGACTCATGCCACTCCATTACTCAGTGACCTCCACTGGCTCCCTGTGCCTCCAGAATTAGATTCAAGTCACTAATGCTTGCATACAGAGTGACTACTGGGTCTGCACCCATCTACCTAATCTACATAATACAAACTTACGTTCCTTCTCGGCCACTGCGCTCCTCCAACGAACGCTGCCTGGCTCTGCCATCCCTTCACACAAAGCAATCAGAGTCCCAGCTGTTCTCATCCACGATGGTGGAACAAGCTACCACACGCCATCAGAGCAGGGGCATCCCTCTCTAACTTCAAGAAGCTCTTGAAAACTCATCTCACTTCCTCGTATAACACCTATAACTCCTAACCTCTAACATGCACCTCCTGTGCTCTTCTTCTATCTCCTTACAATTATCTTGTATAGATTGCACTTTGTTAACTCTTACTTCCTTCCCTAGGTATTTACCCCATTGAAGTGATATGAACTATGACCTCTAACTAGCATTTATTGCTGCTCTTACTAGTATGTATTGTCAGTTGCAGATCTGTATTTGATGCTCTGTTATACTTGTATGTTGTTCCTCAAATGTAAGTCGCTTTGGATAAAAGCATCTGCCAAATGAGTAAATGTAAAATGTAGAAACAGGGATGCGAGAGTAAAGTGTGATGGCAATTTAAACAAACAGCTGTGACGTAAAAAATTTAAATATTCAATCCAAGTCTTTACTGAGTTTTTACAAGCATGCCTCACTTGCTTATAGGCAGGGTTTCTTGCACAGTCACAGCTGCCACTCACCTGATTGGGCATTATCCAGCTTTTTTCCCTGGCCTTTGTAGCTCAGCTCTCCTTCTGCTACTCCAGTCTTGGCAAGAGAGTCGGCCAACTGTGCAACAATGTCTGTCGCCATCGTGACACCTGAGGGACAAACACGTGATTTACTTTTTATTTCATCTTCACGACTATCCTGGTTCCTGACACTAGGCTAGTTCTGCACGGGGACAGAGTTGGTTTTCTCTGCCCCACAGGTAGCAATCATTACCAATAAAGAAGGAAAACACTGACCACAATACTGGCTTTAACGTTAGCTTGCGCGTTTTTTTCTGGAAAGCTTAGTCAATCTTTGTGCTAGAGAAACTGCTGAGAGAACGGTTTTCACTGAGGGGCAGTCCACCCTTAAACAGTATTTACACGTGCGGTCTGATATGCAGCTGAGATTTAATTTACGTATTTGAATATGTCACTGTGTACGTTGAACAGTATACAGATAGCAAAGATGCAATCTAACGTTAGTTTTCAAATGCACACAATGAACTAACTTGAAGTTTACTCTGAAACACTGTTTAGCATAATAACTTCAACAAAATTAGACCTTGTTTAAGTCAAGTCATTAATTCCGTGTAACTTATTTAAAAAAACATGAGTTTAAGTTTTCACTCTCACACAAGACAGCCGTTGGGTTTATACATACATGACTACAGTCATCAGGATTTAAAGTTGTTTCGGGGTAGATTATCTCCTGTTAGCAGTCGGTGGCTAGCGTTAGCCGAGTGCTGCTAACGTCATGCTAACACGTACGAACAGAGCTGGAGCTGGTCAACTGTCGGTGACAACACGTGCTTGCTAGACATTTAACAAACTTAGTAAGGTGGTTGTAGGATCATATAGCGGAAACATGTGTCTACTAACGTTGGCTAGTGCGTGAGAGAAGAGCGTGGCTTTTACTCGGCCTCTCTAGTCGGTCATCTGAAACCCGCTGACTAACGTTAACGTTACCTGCACTACAGTTAGTCTGCCCTCTCCCGGTCCTCGGATTAAAGTCGTTATTATTCTAACTCATAACACAGTCTGCTCCCAATAGAGATGAAAGTCACCATTTCCACAACACTGCTGTAACTTACTGGTTGAATCCAGTCCAGTCACACACTCCCGCTCGCTCCTATCGTTCAAAACCAAATCCAGCACACTAGCCGACTTGACGACCACAAAGCTGGGTGACAAGGGATTTGTAGTTCAAGTAGACTACAGCGGGACGTACTTCTCCAAAATACTACCAGGCTTCTTCTTCTTTAGTGTTGTTAGCTTAGCGGTGCACTGCCGCCACCAATTGGACTGTTGTGTGGAACAAGCGATTACACAGAGAAAACCTGTAGATTATTTTAGCTGAATGAGTTTCTTTTAAAAACATAATGTCTCGGGAATGTCTTCCAATCTCCAAACTCACAGGCAGCCATGCTTCATGAACTTTGGTTCTTTCCCTCAGTTTTTTCTGCTGCACCGCTCATCTTCATATTTACCACATATCCCAATATCATGTCTACACCCTGTGACCAAATGTCCAACATTTTGCCTGATGACCTAACATACACATATGTTTTTGTATTCTTATAATCATTTTATTTTTTTATTTTATCAACTTTTATATCTTGTATTCTATTTAAATTGTGTAACTGTTTTCACTGATATGGTAAATGCATAGAGAAGAGGACCAGGAGGGTCCCAGGGTTTGTTGGCGGAAAGTCAAAGAAGAACATCTGGCCTTACCTAGACTGTTTTTGCCAGTGATTTCCATTTCAATTTAACTGTAGTACGGTCAGAATCTAGACTGTCTACGGACTCACTATAAAGAGGGAGGTTTCCTTTATTCCGGGCAGATCCTGTTAGTGAACTAAACCGAGATTCTTTCATTTAGGTTCAGTAACATTCTCTCGTTGTGGGAAAAAATACCAAAATGCACCTTGTATTATTGATTCCTTGTTTGTTTAAATCTATTGTACTTTATTCTATTCCTCAATGCCATCAACAATCATTAGTCCCATCATTAGGTCAAAGTTTCAGTTTGTCCTATTCTCATGTCTAAATTCCTACTAAACCAATAATATTCCCACCAGCCTCAGCTGTACTTAATGTTTAGTGGTCCTTTAAACACAGGGCTCTCCCAGTCATCACTCATTAAAGTTTGGGAATCCTATAAAGTTTCTCTTTGAGGAAATGTATTGTCGTCCATGCAGAGTTTGAAATATGAATATATTAATTCTAATTATTTATTTTAAGTAGAAACTTGATTTTTTTAACCGCTTGAATGTAAATACATTTTGTTTAATTGTATTTACCTATTTATATGTTTGTGTTATTTTTTAAATTGTGTGTGACTGTAGTGCAGAGCTTGCAGAAGAAGTTGTAGGTGGGGTTAATGGTTTGTCCACAGGAAGTGCTGCCTGAAAGACTGTACTCAGGGCCAGAAAGCTCTGAGTTTCATTAAAGGGCCAGTGTGGAGGTTTGCAGCTGGCTCGTGGATGGACTGGTGTTGCTGCGAATCGAAACCTAACCAGGGACAGAGAATTCAGATACGAAGCCTCAGCAGGCTCCTCTCTCCTGGCTCGCTTTTGATCAGCGTCAGCACGGCCTCTCACCTGCTGAAACTTTCTTCGTCTCTTTCTCCCTCAGCCACGAAATGTCCCCCTTTTAAACTTTGCTTCGGTTCAATGAACTTCCCCACTTCATCAGGTAGGTGTGTCTGAAGTTGGGCTAGTCGCGCCATGATGGCCCCGAACATAAGCAGTATCAGGGGTTTGCATGCTGGATGTTATCACTAATTCGTAAAGAATCAACACGAACCAGTGTTGTCTTGTCTCTAGTTTACGATTTGTAACTTAACTTACTGTGGTGTGCTAACATTACAGACCCTCCGTTTTTTGCACCTCTTACTGTTGCGAAATATTTTAGGTAACGTTAAAGCGTTAATGCTGTCTAAAACCCACTTTCAGATTTCCAAATGTAATTTGTGAATTTAAAAAAGGGGGACATTTCACTGTTTTTTCCTCATCTGGGCCACACTAGACCAGGTCCAGATCAAAAATCACTGTACCTAGTCTGGTGAAATCTGGACTACATTATCTCAGAGATTCTTTAATACACAGTTTCATATTTGTGAAACCTTTATTCAGGTAGTATATTTTTATTATACGGCGTACCTGGGTGCCCGCCAAAGCGACCGATCTCGTATCCTGCTACTTATGCTGCATTCAGGCAATGTCGGCAGAATTAGAACAGGAAAAACACTCCTTAGTCCGACTCCGAAGAGTTCAGGCATTATTGCAAGGTTGTTACAGCTTGTGCGAACATTATAGTCACAACACATGAACAGCCTGAGGTGGCTGCTTTTGTTCTGTTACGCATTTGTTGTTGTTTGGTATCGAGTAAAACCGGATTAAACCAACCCGTGTAAGTGTTACAGCTGCCATAAAATGAGCTGAATCCATTGCATTAGTGTTAACATTGGGTTTTATTTGGATGTAGCTGTCAGTCGAGGTGCTGCAGCCATTCTACCAACAGTGCGTTGACATGTTGACTAGGCCACTAGTGTTTTGCATTTCTTAGACTAAAGACTAAAGGATTCACAAATCTGACATTTTGCCTTACAGACTCTCTGGCTTCTTTTGGATAATCTAATTCAGATTTGACCAGTAGTTGTTTTTTTTATCTGTACCTGGTCTAGTGTGGTCTAGATGTGAAAAAACAGTGAAATGTCCCATTTTTGCATTTTCACAAATGGAATAAAGGTCGACACTGGCTTTCAAGCAGCATTAAGGCTTTGCCTAAAATGTCTAACACACTCTCACAAGGATCGATCGCTCAGCAATGTAAGTTACATTTCCCTTAACTACCCTGTTAACACAGAATTGGAAGCTGCAAATCTGAAGCCAACTTCAGCATTGTGACAAAGGTCATTGTTTCTTACTTTGATACTTTTAATGGGAGTGGGCGTAGCCACAAGAAAGTCACAGCATCGTCAACAACGTCAGTCAGTATTTGCTACTAGTCCACCCGTGGTCTTTTTGTCTTCTCCCCAGTGAACAAGCATGGAACCTGTCAGACAGAAACGCAAGGAGGAGATAAGCAAAGCTCTGACATTTATACAGTGAGTTGTGTTTTTTGATTTGATTTTTTTATATGAGGGCAACCTGATGGAAAGTGAAACTTACCCAGCCCTGAATGACTCATATCCTTGATAACTAAGCTGTCTCAGGACTTTTCTAAGCAAGTTTACATCTTGTGTTCTAGGTCTTCCCTGGCTTATCCAGAGCCCGAGGGCTACCAGGTACCAGCTGTTATTACAAACACAATGTTATGTCTGTCTCCACTTTTTCTTCACTGTTGGTTTCATGCCTGTGATGATATTGAAAATCCCTTCATCAGGAGCTGTTGCTCTTGATTTCTGTTGTGTGTCGTCCTTACACTGCTCTGTCTTTTCTTTCCTGCCACCGCTCCATTCATTTCTGGCTGCATGTTAAATAAACGACTTGCCTATTCTCTTATTGGAGGCAATTTTATTTCTACTCATAGGTATTAAATGTTTTTTAAACTTTTTTTTTTCAATTCTGTCTGAAGACTCACAATATTTGCTGCTGTGATCAGTCCTCCTGACACAGTTATCCCTATGTAAGGCGACTACTAAAGCTAATAAAAAGCTAATCTCTAGGCTTCCGAGAATGATAAAAGGCATTTCTCAAAACATGAAAAGGGAGATCATAGCTGTGGGGGCGTATTGTGACTACTTTAGTCATGATAGGGCCTGAGGTCTTTGGGATCAGCATCTAATTCACCTCTTCTCCCCCCTCCCTCCTCCCAGGACTTCCTGACTAAGTTAGTGTGCAACCTGCTCGATGAGGGCAACGCCTTGTTCAGGGATGGAGACTGGGAGCAGGCGGTGAAAGAGTTCAGTGAAGGCTTGAATGTCTCGTGCTACGCTGCAGCAGAGGAGCTCCAGATCTCTGAAGTTTTGCTGGAGAGCCTGTATATCAACCGGGCTGCTACCTACCACAGTATGGTGAGATACATTTGGTCCCGCATGTTTCTGAGATGGCGCATCATTCCGCAGTACACTATTTCAGTGAGCGTCAGAGCGCCTCAGACAGACTCTTGTGAGGATGTAGACAGCTGTTTTGGAAAATGAAAAGTGGATCAACCAATAGTAATTACTGGATGAATTAAAAATTCCATCTCTTAATATCCAGTGGTTAATCCTCTAGAGTTTCTTGTTGCTACATTTAAAAACACAATCATAAACATTTTTGAATATATCAATTATGTCATTTAAATGCAAATAATAATAATAATGAGCAATTTGTGTTTTTCACAAAAACATAAGGCTGTTGTACTGGTAGTCCTCGTATTAAAAGACCTGGCTTATAGTTTAAAAGTGATCTCAAGTTTCATTCTTCTGTTTTCTGTTCCTTTTCTTTTTTTTGGCCATCATGAATGATAAAAGCAATAGGGAGGTTTTTAGTGTGGTTCAAGGGAAGGCCAAGTGAAATCTGGGAGAGGAGTAGATCTTAGACTATTATATTATAGTACAGAGCAGTGAGCACAGGATTGTCATTCGTATTAAGATAATGCTTTTATGAAGAAGACATGACAAGTACATATTCCATCCACAGTGTAATTACATTTTACTCCTCAGGTCTAAACTGAAATATCCCAACAGCAATTGGAGAAATTGAAAAGCCATGAAAGTTTGTAGCGTCATTCATGGTTCCCAGAGGATGAATCCCAATGACGCTGGTGATCCCCTGACTTTTGCTCTAGCGCCACCATGATGTTGACATTTGTGTTTCAGAGTGAAATGTCTAGACATTTGGTTCCCCCCAGGAAGAACTGTAATAATTCTAGAAATCCCTTAATCTTTCCAACATTTCAATTTGTCCAGGACTTTGGTTTATGACCAAAGATCTGCAAAACTAATGACTTTCCCATTAGCTGTATTTTGTGTTTAGTGCTAATTGGCAAACGTTAGCATGCTAAAATGGTTTAAAATGGTTAAGTGGCAAAAATTATGCTAAACATAATTTTTAGCAGGTATATTGCAATGACAATGCATGTCATATCCATATCTAACCTTTTTGAGACTGTCATCAAGCCCCACTGAGGCAGTGAAGGGTTAATGCGGCTGACCGAGAATCTACACAGATACATATCCCCAGTTGTGAAAAAAGACAAAAACACTGTGGTATGTTGAAGACAAAAATGTAAAAATCAAACTTCTGGTTTTATCCATAGTTAATTTATCTGATATTCTTAAAAGAAAATATCTATTTTAATCCACAGCTGGAATGAGAAAACCCAAAGCTTTGACCTACAACAGTCAGGAGCAGTGTCTGATGTACTGCAAGTGACAAAAAGGAAAGAAATACCCTTTACATGTGCGTTCAGTCAAAACACAATGCAGCGTTATCTGTAAATCAAATAATATAGGTTCAGCTCATGCTAAGAAGGCGATGGGAAGAGAAGAAATTAAGAGAAACTGCAGTTCAGAAATATAAGGGTGTGATTCACAGTGTTGTCCACTCATTTTCCAACAGGTATTTGGACTCATTGATACTATAAACTCAGTCTGTCACTTGTCATTTACAACAAAGGAGGCTTTCTGTCCTCACCACTTTTCACACTTGATCTATGAAGCAGCTTCCAAAAACAATACCGATCTGGTTCTCTAACCCTAAAGGAATTTGACCAGCACTAAATCATTTAGATGTGTTTATCATCAGTGCCAGGTCACTGAGCTTAAACCTGCATACCACACTTACTTCACTTGCAAGCTCCTCATTTGAACTGTTTTCACCATGTCCTTTGCGTTCATCTCTTATATTTTCCACAGGGGGATTACCATCGAGCCCTGGAGGACTGCAACAGAGCTCTGAAACTAAAAGAGTGCAAGGAAAACCCCAAGGCCCTGTACAGGAAGGCACTTTGTCTGAAGGAGCTTGGGAAGTACAGGGAGGCCTACAACTGCACCACCGACTGTCTGCTCATCAGTCGTCTGGTAAAGGAAGGAGAGAATTGGGAGTCTTACAGCATTCATAATGGATGGAGTTTGACATTGAGTCAGTGACACAATCTCCATCATTTTATTTTATTTTTCATTTTTTTGGGTCAACAACATAATTCTCTCTCATCATGGAGTGGATTGCAAAAATGTGTACAAATTTAGGGTGCCTCTTTTTAGCTTTGGTTATATGAACAGTAAATGCAAGGCACAAGATAAATTGTGTTTGTTTATCAGTTTCAAGAAAGTTGGTTACACTACACGGTAAATGTCACAGACTTGTAGCTTTTACATTGGATTCATTTGTTCTGCTGTTTTAACTCTTGACAGGACAAACAGGTGAATGAGCTTGCACAGGAACTGGCCGTCCACCTGGGACTAAAAAATCGGAAACCCTATGTCAGCGCAAAGGTTAGTAAATTTTTTTATTTTTATTTTGTTCACTGAGGAATACAAGTGAATTGTGTTAAAGGGTTTTCTAAGTATTCAGCTCTATTATGGTCAGATAGGATGCAGTTTATATTGTGATATTGACATAAATCATTGATTTATTGGGTGCTGCTTATCCAGTGAATGCAATGAGTATCATGTTATTTTATCACATTGAAGCCAAAATCCTGTAAGTTAAATATGCAATTCAATGGTCTAGTTGCATACAGCAATATTAGAAATAGCTACAACGGTAAATACAGATAAATCTCTTAATGTTTGTCTATCTTCTCACAGTACACATCGTCATATTGCCTAACTCTATTGCAGACATGGTGCAGATTTGTTCTTATTTAGTCCTCAGCCTGTTTCTTATATCCAGTCTGTTATCTTGTCTTACCCAGAAAGACGCACTTATCACAAGAGGTGTCGCAAATGGAAACATGACAGCTGAAACGATCATGGCAAGTTCCATATTATCTCTAACATTCACTACCATATATTTTATAAAATTTTACTTTTACATTTACTAACAGACACATTTTAGTTTGCTTAAATGCAAAAAAGTTTCAGCTGACAGTGATTTCATGTCACAGAAACAGTAATTATGCATGCTTTCCTGTTTTGCAGATGTGTTCTTGTAGAGCCTTTATTCATCCTCTTCTCAGACATTTATTTTATTTGGGCTTGATTATACTTTTTTCCCCCGTCTCACTTCCAGGTATCTGGTGCTCATTTAGGAAACGGTACCAATCCTCTGAGTGGCCTTGCTCCAGGTGTGAATTCTTGACTTTGACTTGATCTGAATTGTGGTGCGTTAACATACAGTTAACGTTTTGTGTCTCCACATCTGTTTTCATGATTTAAGTTCTTGAAAACATTTCACAAAATCAATTACAAGTAAGATCTAAATAAATTCCCTCCTGGTTCTCTTCAGTCCGCTTTCCCAGCATGTCTCAGCCGTCAAGTCCCTCCACAACTCCCAGCTGCCACCAGCCCGCTGTCTTCAAAGTACCTGACACGGTGGACACTCTGGAGGACTCTGAGCTGATGGGAGATGACTTGGACAGCCTGCTCGACTGCTTCCCTAATGAGCAGGAGCCAACTGAGGTAATAACTGTTTGTTACGTGTTTGTCCTTGCAGACCAGTTATTTAACTTTTTTCACTGATAATGGAAAGCAGGTGTCGATAGTTGTAGACGATTACTGAACTTTAAGGTGTGGAAGAGCATGTAATAATACATGAACATTGTCCAACTCTTGGGAATTTCACACATCGAATGGAAAAACAAACATCAAAGAAAAACATGTTTGAACTCATTTGCAACAAAGTGCATACTTTCTTATTCATTTCAGGCAGAAATGAATGTCACATTCACTTGTCATAGTTGAATTTTACTTTGGATAGCTAATCCATCGCTGAAAACATTCTTTCTCCTTTTTGTCTCTTCTAAAAACAAGTTTTTATTATTACCTATTGATGCAGTTGAAATGTTCTGAGTGGGAAGTTCCAGTATCTAATATTTTGAGCTACAGCTGCTGACAAACAGCCTGAACAGCCTGCGAGTTATTGAAAATGAAACCCAGAAGACCACAGATATAAACAAACATGAAGGTCATGAATGAACCAGATAATATACATTTGTTTGCGTTTTTCATTGAAAAAATTAAATCTGTCTCCAGTAGAAAAAGACACAGAAGAGGTCAGACTCTAAAAAGGATAACAAGGTTGTACATTTTCCTTTAAAGCTGCATTAATAATTTTTTTTTTTTGCCACCTGTGGGAAACTGAACGATCAGTCCTATCAATCATTGCCATTAGTACCATAGAAAGTGGATATGCTGACATGTTCGCAAACAGTTGCCTCTTTACACATTAGCATTAGATTGGAGTTAGGTTTCTGTCCACTATTTACTCCCTTTTATGGTCTATGTTAATCTCCACCAACTCTTGAGGGAAAAAACTGTCTCTTAAACAGCTAGATGTTCCACTTTCTTCACCAGCTAGTGTCTTGTCTATTTGCCATTGGTGCTGGTAAAGTTGTGTACAGCAGGTTTATTAGAGCTTTTCCACTGGAAACAGCTGCCTGTTTGCTAAACCAAACAAAGAGCTCTGCAGAGCTGAGTGAAGCTGCGGAGTCAAAACATTAGATTAGATGTTGCAGCTTGAAGTGTGTGTATTATGTCATAAATAAAAGCTTTTATGTAGATGTACTTTCTCATATTAAGTTAATTGTTTATCATGTTGTTAATGGTTATAATAAATGTTGGCTGACAATAGCAGGGCAATTGTCAGCCAACATTCATTAACACCTTCAAATATATTCATTTAATTCAGGTATTGTCTTCTTGTTTTCCAGACCCACACCCAGGCAGCATCCTCAGTCCCCAACAAGACCTCCACATCCCCATGCACAGTTCCTTTTATCCTGCCCGCCCCGACACCCCAGCTACCCCCGGCCTTCTTCAGCTCGGCCGTCAGCCCACTCAACACCCTGGACTCCTTTTCAGGTGGTGGGTGCAGCACCACACCTGCAACACTAGATGCTCTAGACGACCTCTCGCCCTCCGGAATTGGTGGCACAGATGCTCTAAACCTGGGAGTGACCTCTGTGGCGCTAGATGAACTGGATGCCCTTGATTCCCTGGATGACTTCTTGGAAACGACTCCAGGTGCCGCTGCTGCTGTGACTAAGTCCAAAATAGAACTGGACGTCGGGAACAAGTCCCTTGATGATTTGCTAGATGAACTAGATCCCCTGGAGACTGTCTCTGATCCAGGAGGTCAGAGTGGTGTTGTCCCTAAGCTTGGTCTGAAAGCTGTGGACCAGGTCAAGTCCCTTGATGCCCTGGACTCGTTTCCCTCAGTGGAAGGTGTTGGGGCAGCTTTGCCAGCAATCTCCTTTGGGGGAACAGCCCTGGACTCATGCTCTGATTTCCGCTCAACTGGTAATTATGAACATTGTTAACATTATCACAGCATTGTTTCCCAACCTTTCGGCCTTGTGGCCTTTTTAAAATGTAGCCTCTTGAGTTGTGAGCATCATCAACATCAAGTGAGTTTTTTTGGTTCTCACATTGTTTCATTTGAAGCACTTGAAAAAGTGGAAGTATGCAGTATTTTAAAAGAAAAAAATGAAAACTAATTTTGTGTAACTTTTTTTTGTTTTGCCTTTCACTTTAAGATTTTTTTTGGGGGGAGGTGGGTTCTAACTACTGACCTACAGTTTGTTTCATGAACCGTCTGCAGATCTGTTTTATGATGCATATAGGGTACAGTGGGAAATGAGAATAAACAAAATACAGTAAAGCCTGACACCAGATTTTAATTTCAGGTTATTAGTGCTCCCCTTTTTTAAGACCATACTGGCGTTTGTACATGTTTTAGCTCATTTACTACAAAGTGTGTGTACACATTACACAAATACATACAGTAGTTTTTTCATTTACTTTCTCTCATTGCTCCTCAGGTATCACAGGCTCGCACAGTGCTGCAGCTACATTAATGCGATCTCCAAAGAATAACTACAAAGTAAGACTGATTATCTGGCTTGTCTTGCCTTCTCCATTTTAGCCTGTTTTGTTAACATTAACTGAAATCTTATTCTTACTGTGGCAACACAGGAGAGGAATTACAAAGGGCTGGTTGCAGCTTCTAACCCCCTGTCTGCCACCCATGAGTTCTTGCAGGCGTGCTCTGCCTGTTTCCCTCGGCAAGGTATGCTAGCAGTCCAACTGTGTCTCAAACTAACTCTAGTGTAGCGAGAAATCATAATGATCCGGTTACTGGTGATGGTTTTACTATGCAGGCAGTTTAATGCCGTTTTAATGTTCCCTGTTTTGGGCAGGTCTGCATCCTGAATCCCTTCTCTTAACGTAGCTGAATGGGCAAAAACCTTAGTGAAAATGTGAAGCCCTGACCAAAATGCAAAAATCTATTCAGAATACACCAGTTAAGATAACAAAAAATGTCTTACAAGCTACAAAAATCCATTACTGGATCTTTACAAACATTCAAAAAGAATTCCTGCTTTATTGTTCTGTTGAATATCTTCAGTCTTTTTCGTTTTCAGGTCAAAAGATTTGTAGTTTTGTTCATAAGCCAGACCTGGTCCACAGCTGTGAGCGAGACATTCTGTTATGTAGACGAAAGGCAGATCGTCCTTCAGAGTGGACCAGAGTGCGGCCGCTTCCTGCCTATACTTCCTTCAGTGGGCCGTTTGTACTTTGCAGGGGTAAGGATCTGAAAATTAAATGGACGACTGATGTCATTATATTTTCTGGTTTATCGGTATACACTGTCTGTTACTTGTTATTGTGGTTAAACATATGTGTGTAGTGCATGTATCATGACAACATAGTGTTTGCTTTGTTTTGTGTGTGTCCGTGCGGTATGTAATGCCGAAAAGAACACACCTGCAGTACGTTTTAGCATTATAATGCTTACAGTTTATCAGGTGTCACTTCTGAATAAGACTGAACTTTATGTTTATAAGCATTTCAATAAATTAAACATAGCTGCTTATGATTATACACAGTATAATTAATTTGAGGTAGATTAACATGTGCTAAAAGAGTTTTTAGTCTTTAATCTTTTTTTTCCTACCTGGTAATGGCAGTGCAGAATAAAAGATTAAAACAGTTCTAAAAAATACAAAAAAATCTTTATTTGTCTAAACTGATCATGGTCAGATGTAACTGGTGAGATGTAAATGTTTGTTCTATAGCTACAGACAAAAATGTATATGTAAATTTTAGGATGTTTGATAAGCTGGCTCTGTGTGCTCTGCACATGATATAACGCTGGGTATCGTTTAGTTTTTTCAATAAAGTAGCTATTAAATTTATCAGTAAAAGATAATAAACATAGAAGTACTAAAACACATATACAGCTAGTCCAGAGACCTGCTGCCTAGGGTAGCTTCGGGCGTCTGGCTTCGGGATGCATGATCATTTACACAGTGTATGTTTCTGTGTTTTGGGGAGTAGAGATCCTCTCCCAGCCTTGAAATGAACATTCAAGTAGAGGAGAGGAACAACAAGAGAGGGAAAACACCAAAACAATCTCATGGCTCTGACCTAAACCCTAGTAAATTGGACGGACTAACATAAGGAGTATAGAAGAAGGAGAGGTTAAGAATAAAAACACAATACATATATATCTATAAGCCATAATGATAATAGTGATAATAATAATAATAATATTAAAAGATGTACATAAAAGATTAAATGTAAGAGGACACAATTTTCTGCCATAACAGCCGCCAGGCGAGCATTTTGATGCATGTTACATAGTGACGCAGATAGGTTACAGAAGAAAAGGCTGGACAACAATCGAGCTGTTTTTGGGCAGTCCAGAGCAGTGTTATCTGTGGGACATGGTAACTTCCTGTAGGGTGGACTTTGGGCTTTTTCACTCTGCAAACCCATACATGCACAAAAAAGACATAATGCAATAAGCCTAGAAGCATAATATGACCTATTTCAGATATCTAAGTTTCAGTACTGATGCCTAAGAGATACTTTAGGCATATAATAATAATACCTAATGTTAAAGGTTCTCAGGCGGCAGCTGGCTCCCACCATTCACTTAAGAGTTTGCTCATAGAGCTGACTCATTCATGACTGACACATCACTACCCCATAGTTTCAGCTGGGAGATGTGTGCATATTTTCCTTATTAAACTGAAAGGGAAAAAAAAAACACTTTCTGAAATGTATCCCCCCCCCCCCCCCCCAAACTAATTGTCTAGTTATCTCATCGTAAAACACACTTCATTCAAACTCGACAGAAACAAAGTACAGCTTCACAGAGACGCTAGCATGGCTGCAGACTCTTTGGCTTTTACTGTTCTGTGAAAACAAAGACTAAGTTCTCCAAACCCAAACAGTCATACAATAATACAAACTATAAAATACAGTAAAAATTATAACTTTAGGGCGCTCGTTAGCGCATCTGGTAGAGCGTGCATACCATGTACAAGGCTGAGTCTTTACCTCAAGAGCCCAGGTTCGAGTCCAGCCCATGGCTCTTTTCTCCTTGTCATCCCCCCTCGTTCTCTCTTTCTCCCACATTTCCTGTCTCTCTTCCTCGGTTTCTATCAAATAAAGGTAAAAGCCCCCAAAAATTATCTTTAAAAATGTATAATTTTAAATGAGGAAATACTGGCTCCAAGAACAAGTTAAGAGAAAGAATCTGACCAGATTTCAACTTTCAGTATTTTACAGTTTTTGATACTGTTGTTTTGTCTGGTAACGATGATGAAGTTTGACCAAGAACTAGGAAAATAAAAACCTCCTGTGGACGTGTGACAAAGTGTGTTCTGTATTGTATGTCCAGAGCTGCTGAAGTTCGGGAACTGTCAGTACAAAGAGAACTGCAATTTTGCCTATAACCAGCTGGAGATTGACGTTTGGACAGCGGAGAGGAAGGGGACGCTGGACAGAAAACTGCTGTTTGAAACAGATGCTGTCAAAATGGACCCTGTAATCAACATCATACGCCTTCTACAGGAAAACAAGGGCATGTTCATGTTCCTCTGTCAGGTTAGCGCGGTCATACAGTTTTACATAGTATTATAATTGTCAAACACTTATATAAGTCATGTTTGTTTTACTTAATTTTACTCTTAAAGAATATGTATTTTTAAATATTTTGTTATTCTCTTTTATGTTATCATATATTATGTTTTCTATAATGTTTTTTATGTACTCAGGTCTCCCTTAAATTATGGAAGGCAAACCATGACATATCCAAATTACATATCGAATAAATACATTTTTTAAATTGCAGAAATCTACTACTGTTGTCGCTGTCACAGTTTGATTGTTTTTGTATGAGAATGAGGTATATAGGTTGCACAATCTTTAATAAGATGTCTGTCTCTTAACATTTACACAACACTCTTTTTACATCATAATTAATTATTAATATTCATTTAAGGACAGCCATGCTCTTAGTCTAGAAATGTGTCTCTTTGTCTCAGTGTGTCTTTTTCTTTCTTTCTTCCTTTACGTCCTGTTGTTGGTCTCCTTTTCTTGGCTTTCTTTTATTTTTGTCTCTCTGTCTTTCCAGGAATGCTATGACAGTAAACCTAGAATCATCAGTAAACGCTGCAAAGACGATCACACCATATGCTCTAACTTGGATGCTCGCCACACCTTTGATGCTAACAAGTGAGCTTGTTTACAACATGTGTGTCACTCATCCTCTTGTTCTCGCTCATTACTCACACTCTACCTCTTTAACGCTCATGTTTTTCTCTCAAACACACTTTGATTTCTCCCTCTGGGCTTGTCAGGTGCCTGGCATTCGTGGTGAGGACCCACAGTGTGAACTACAGAAAGGTCCGTCCACTGAGCGTCCTGTGCCACTTGGATCTGTGCCGCCAAGCCATCCGTTATGGCTGCCAGAGAGAAGACAACTGCCATTTTGCCCACTCCGTCATAGAGCTCAAAACCTGGAGAGTGCAGCGGGACACAGGTGCAGTCCATCAGACACGTGCAGTGGAAATAGTAGAATCAAGAGCAATTTGTATTTTGTTTGTTCCCTGGAATAAAATATCAAAACATTGAAGATGTGTAATCTAATCAATTTACAGTGAGATGGCTCATTGAAACAGGATTAGCTCTAAACACATTCGATTCATTTTAAAGCTGCTCTAATCAATATTTTTATATTAACAACAGGTCAAATGACTATAGGTAATGTGAAAGGGGGGGCTCGTAGTAACAAATCATTAATTGACTCAGCTCCACAGAGCTTTTTAGTGTCCTTTTAAACTCATTACCATTTCTGTTTTACTTTTTGCAACTTTACAATTTTGGTTCACTCTCGACTCTCTCATCAGTGTCGTTCCCAGAAGCAGCAGCAGCAGCAGCAGCAGGCAGCTGTATTCAGCAGCAGCCACAGAAAATAACTCAAAATAAACTCACTTTACTCTACCTACTCAACACAAAACAGCACATACAGTCACAGTTAGCTACTAGCTGGTGAACATTTTGTAGCAGTTAAAGAGGCAGACATTTCCCTTAGAGTGGAGACCAAAACAGAGCTAAAAGGAGAATAAATATTGGATTGACATTCATAAGGTGGACAGATACATGAATCCTAATGCATGATGATGTTGCTCTGTATCTGCTGGATGTTTGTTAGCTATATCAACTTACTAAGGCGACATGTCAGAACAGTTTGTACCGCTGCCCTCAAGAGGCCAAACAAATCAACAAATACTATTAATACTGCTGCAAGTTATTTTTCAGTTATTAAATCCAGAGATTCAATGATGTAAAAATAATAATTGGTTTAGGCATTGTAGTAGTATCCTACTTCAGTTTTTCGAGTAGAAACCAGAAGACAGCGGTAGCTTGTAATGTTTCTCTTAAAATGAGTGGCAATTTTATTTCTGTTGCTTTGTGTTTACAGGTATCAGCCCTGATGAGATTGTGAAAATATCTACAAAGTATCATGACAAGCAGGAGCAAACCTCAAGCAAACACAAAGGAAATAGAGTAAGGAACCATTTTTAGCATTGTTATTATAACTACACAATTTTCCCCCTGCATATAGACCTGCCTGTTTGGTTTTTGGTCAACTTGTGCACCGAACAAATCTGTTTGTTCTTTCCACATGTTGAACCACCTCACTGCTGGCCTAGTTAATGTCTGTCGACTGAATGTTTCACCTTTTGTAATTTACAGAGCTTTTTATCTAAGGACTGTCACATTTATCATAAATATTAATTAAATGTACTGTGCTCTCAGTAACCACTTTGTACATACAGACCCGTGTAATTATTGGTTTGAAAATGTGCTAATCTTTGAGATTATTTTGTATTTGATTATGGCAGATGAAAGTTAAATGAAATATAACTCTTATCTTTGTCAATCATTTAATATTAAGCAGTTGTCTTCTGGACGTGGTGGAAGCAAAACTAGAGAAGGAGTTGGGAAGAGTATGAACATGAACATGAAGTTTGCCTGTGCTCAGTGCTGGCGGGACGGCCTGATCAGTGAACCGGACAAAACCCTCAAGTACTGCACTGCCAAGGCCAGGCACGCGTGAGTACAATTATATATATATATATATATATATATATATATATATATATATATATATATATATATATATATATATATATATATATATATATATATATATATATATATATATATATATATATACACACATTTTCTGCGTCCTGTCTGGGTCTAGCAGCTGTCTCATTTTCAGCCTCTGTCATCTTCTCCTTGTGTTTTCATCTTCAGGTGGACTAAAGAGAGATGGGCACTACTGGTGAAGTCCTTGGAGAGAAGCAAATGGGTTCAGGTCCGACCACTACCACATGCCAAGAACTTCCCTGCACACTATGATGTAGGTGTGCTTCCTCTGCTCTTATGCACTTTAATATAACAAGTAGTTTCAACCAAGCACTCCGATTCATCACTGACAGATATTTCTTGCCTTTTCATGTTAACTATGTTCTGTGTATTTTGCACTTTAAAGACTAAATTTGTCTAAAAGTGTTCCTGTTGGTGCTGATTAAGGTGTTTCTTGAACGCTTGTGCTGCACATTATGATCTGTGTTAAACAAGTTTTCTCCTGGCAGATATGTACACAGATTTTGGCGAAACGGAAATGTAACTACACTGGGAAATGCACCTTTGCTCACAGCCAGGAGGAGAAGGAGATGTGGACGTATATGAAGAATAATGACTGTAAGTTATTAAAGTAATGCCTTAAAACAGTACTTCACTGATTTAGGTTGCACTCCTGCAATGTTGGATCCACGATGGACAGTTTTAAAAAATAAATCAAAATTGGTGCAGTACGATGTTTGATCTCTTATTATAGCATGTTAGCATTCAAACATTTGCTAATTTGCACAAAACAAAGTACTACTGAGGCTGATGAGAATGTCATTAGTTTTGCAGGTATTTGGTCATAAACAAAACTTTGACCTCACGATGGCATAATAGGAATGTCTATTTTCTGTTTAATATTAAATGCAATTTACTTATGATTGTGAAGTGAATAATACTCGAAAGCTGATGATACACAGAGCAACTTTTAGAGCAATGGTGCTGGGCAATGTTGCTGTCAATGGTAATGAGTAAAGATTACTACCATAATCCCCTTCTCCCGCCACTCCGCCACCCTCCCTGCACCGCCGCTATCCGTTCAAAACATAGTCGGACTTGCCACCAACAAGATTGCCTAGCAACATTGCTCTAAAATTTGCCCCGTGGATCATCAGCTTAAGACTGATAGGCAACGCACCCTTTTATACCAGTGTGAACATGCCCGAAGTCACAGCTAAGGGGTGTCATTAAGTGACGGCTTTTAAATTAGTCACGCACACAGCATTCAAAGTCACAGAGCAGCATCTAGTGGAGTATATTGTGATTATACATTGTCTCCCTCTGTTTCCCTCAACTTGGGTCACATTTGGCTTCGAAATGTTGTTAAAATGGGCAGAAATCTGTAAACAAATCTCACTTGAAGAGCACTGCGCTCAGTCTTTTGGGCCTTGATTTGTTGTCGGACTTCGGTGAGCATCCTCAGAGTAATAAAAGGTGTATATTTTTGTCTGTAGTGCGGGACATGCAGCAGATATATGACATGTGGCTTAAATTAATCGCCCACAACCACCAGGCAGATGGAGCCATGCTCACCCAGCCCGTCCCAGAAGAGAAATATATCGTCATGCCAACTGACTATGCTGAACCAATGGTGGGTATACATTTGCTTTATGGTTCAGTAATGTCAAAGACCAAAAATAGCTGCACTGGCACCAAACTAAAACTTGTGTTTCCTGACTATGTGTCTATAAGAGTTATGACCATGATGCTTCGTTTCTGTATTTCAGAGTGGTTTTCACTGCCGTCTGTGCGGTAAGCACAGTAACAGTATAAGGCAGTGGCAACAGCACATCTCCTCTGAGAAGCACAAGGACAGAGTGTTCAGCTGTGAGGGAGAAGATGAAGCGCTGACGTGGAGCTACCGTTTCCCTGGGACATGCTTTGAACTCTGCCCCAAGTAAGATCTTTTCCTGATTAAGTTGTTGGATTCAGTCAGTTGAAGTCACCTGGTTAGGGATCCAGCATTGGTGTGTTGTTGGTCTGAATCACATACACAGCCCACAAAACTTAAAGAGTAACCTAACCCTTGAAAATCAGTTTTGCTCACCTACAGGGGGTCGACTCATCACCTTTCTGCAGTGAAAAAGAAATGCACTCAAATCTAGCTCGGGTCCTTTGTTGCATGTCATCCCCTCTCTCTCCTGCCTTTCCTCCCTCTCTTCACTGTCTGTACTCCAGGTGTGCGAGTGCACTGTGACATCACTGTTGTGCGTGATTAAAGGTGCAACAGAGCACACTTCTGACCATACCCAGATAACACACGCATTAGTGAAGATGGCTGTGGCCACAAGTAAAACAGAGTTGAAACTGTAAAACTAGGGAGGACCTTTAACAAAAAATATTCTCCACAGCTTTTGCCAATATTTCTAACTACTTCCAATAGTAGACTTGTCAGCTGCATTTGGCCACTGTAGAGTTGGGCCAATGCAACATAAATAGGCACTAGTGGTGTAAAGCGGGGCTTTAGTCTTGATCTGTTCATTTCACAAAAAAATGATCTGTCTTCAGATTTATACTGAAAGTTGTTGGAAATCATATGGACTACCACATTTCCATGTGTGAAGATTATATTGGATATTTGTTCATTCAAGCCACATGCAAAACTTTCTACATAGAGCCAGTCGGTCTGTCTGTAATGAAACCAAATAAAGATAATTTCGACCTTTGGTTACCTTGCAAATTGATAGCAGTGCATACTGATCAAAATAGCTGCGTCAGTCACTTGACCAAGCAGGCGGAGGGGAGTACAGAGTCTGACCTACTGTTTTGGAGAGTCACTGGCTGTCACCTTTGGCTTACTTTAGCTCAGCAATTGACCCTGAGATGACCTGGGGAAACAAGTTTTTAATCGATATTGAAAACTTTATTTGAGATAAGACGGGAAACGTGGGAGAGCGAAAGGGGACGACAGGCAGCAAAGGGCCACGGGTCGGACTCAAACCCAGGCTGCTGAGTCAAGGACTCAGCCTTTGTACCTAATCGGCGCCCCGTGATAACATTTTTGGCCATTTCGCCCAGTCCTACTTGTACTGTTTCTGACTAAACTTTTGGCAGTTTAAACTTTTGACTTTGGTCCAGGAGATTTTATTATTATTTTAACTATTAGATAAATATCTACTGAATAGAATTATGACAAACTCTGAAGTTCCCCTCACTTCCACAGAGCATCTTTTAGGTCATTGTTTTGTTTTACAGCCCAAATGTAAATTTACCTTTTTGGTTCACTCATAAGAAATGCAGGCTTTTTTTGTGTGTGTGTGTGTGTGTTAGTTATGAGTTAGTGGAGACCAAAACAAAGCTAAAAGCCAAATAAGTGCAGGTGATGCTCTGCATCTGCTGGATGTGTAAAAACCAACTGTTTGCTAACACGTTAGTGATTTCAGCTTTATAAGGCTATAATACTAAATGTCCATGTTGGGCTCAGATCAAACATTTTGCATTGCGTTAATGTTCGACAGGTTGGGTGGCAGCTGTCCTGACGGTGTGAGCTGTGACTACGCCCACAGCAAGGAGGAGCTCCAGGAGTGGACCGAAAGACGGGATTTTCTGCGACGAAAGCTGGCCAGAGCTAGGGAAGACATGCTCATCATGCCTGATGAGTTTGACTTTGGGAAGTTCAACTTTCTACTTCAGGATTAAGATTTTTTTTGACTTTGTGAGACTGCCAAACTAGAATTTCAAAACCAAAATCAGCAGGTGATGTGGTCACATAAGCAGTGTGTACAATTTACCAAAACATCACTTGGAATGTAAGGTGTAATGTATTTGCCTTCCCAAACATGCCAAATACTATTTACTTTAAACTGGTAGATATTTTAATTTCTTCTAACATTGTATTTTTTTCAGAGCTATTTGTATTTTCTGTTCAGCTGAAACGTCAGTAAAAAAAAAATAGTGCTGTGAAAGTAAGGCTCATGTTTGTGCCATTCATCTCAGATTATTCATAATGCCTTCATATATAACCAAACATGACCCATGTGACATCTGTTTGGTTCTTTTCTGTCCATTAAGAGGCTGTTCAAAGTCTTAACTATGCATTAAAAAAGTCCCCAAAGATTTCTCAACATTTAACACAAAAAAATTTGGTATGTTCCGTTATGATTTGTAACAAGTGAAGATGTGTTTTTGGTGGTATGACTCAACTTTTTGTATTTCTATGTGGAGCATATGTGTGTTATTCTGGGTCATATATTCATCACACAAGGCAATTATTGCCATATTGGCCAAATTATTTTGTCTTACAGTTGTGTTCATTGATTAACTAAATGAGAAGTAAATCACGTGAATCACTGTTTCTCCAGTTTACATAGCTATAAATACCCAATGATGAGAATAATATAGAAATAATAATATTAAAAAGGTCATGGTGGTTGAGTGTTTCCCAGGTACAGATTTTTAGGTACATGTAATTTACTTGAGTAATTTATTTGCATACTAGTTTATACTTCGACTCCACTACAATTCAGAGAGACATATTTACTTTTTAACACCAATACACATTAATAACAGCTATTACAAGTTACTTAAGATTTTACATTCAAAAAAGTGTATAGAATAGTTCAAATTAGCTCAACCAGCTACAACGTTCAAACACACTGTGTGTGAGGGGGCAATGTTCTACATGAAGTACTTTTAATAAGTAAAATTTGGTAATAAGACTTTTAGTGAATTAACATTTTGTATGCAGGATTTTTACTTACTTGTTATTACAGTGTGATATTTTTTACTAATAGCTCCTCCACCGCTGTGAGTAAATTTGTCATTGCGCTCCATGCAGTCACCT
This sequence comes from Micropterus salmoides, assembly GCF_014851395.1. Classification (NCBI taxonomy): domain Eukaryota; kingdom Metazoa; phylum Chordata; class Actinopteri; order Centrarchiformes; family Centrarchidae; genus Micropterus; species Micropterus salmoides. The sequence continues at coordinate 9,797,624 of NW_024040041.1, read as the reverse complement.
TTTAGTGCACTACTCAAACACATCACTAGATGGCGCGTGGCGCTGAGGTGGACCTGGCCTCGAGCCTCCTCTGAATTGCACGTGCCGGTGTCTTGCGTGGAGATAAATGTGCTCGGATGAATAGGGTTGTTGTGGCCATCATTAGTTAGAGCCCACCCCCGCTTTCTCATAGGCTCTGCGGTGACTGGCAGGCGCGCGCCCAGCTGACATCGCATCCACAAGGCATAGGGGGCGTGGCTCCCTTCAACTTATTATCATACATGTTGTTTGGACACATGCAGGCGTCCCCGTGATGTGACCTGCTGCAAAGTTGGCTAAAAGTGACTCAAGACAGCAGCTGAGAGCACACAGACACTCACTCACAGCCTGAGCGTTTCTCACTTATCTCACGGACATCAGTAGGTACTTTACACAAGTCGTTCATGATGTCTACAGCCAGCCAAATGTTCTTTGGAGATAGGAGCGACGTTCCTGATCTTCTCAAGTCCTTGGCGGACTATCCCTTCTCCTTTCCTGGCTTTGATGACGCCGGTAAGAATGTTTTCTTATTTATTTATTTTACAAGCAGAAGAACAGGCTTGAAACTTTAGAGTTGCACAGACAAACAAAATTGAAATGTATTTACTCCTGACAGTAGGATTTTAAGTTACTTATACTTTACTTGAATAATATTGAGTTACTTTATGCCACTTATACTTCACTACATTTCAGAGGGATTGTACCAATTTGTATCATTTACTCGACTAAACAAATTATCCTCATAGTATGGTTAAACTGGCTGAGGTAACGTTTAATCTTATATTTATATATATTTACCTTAATAATATAATAATCAAATCATATAAGAGTCTTATGACGGTGGTTATTCTGCTGCTTAATCAATACTTTCATAAATGTCCTTTTACTGTTAAAACTACTTTTTAAACTGGTAAAATTGTTTTAAAGATGCTATAACTAGCTGACAACTTTAATCCTGATGTGTTAACTGCAAAACACCTCACAGCCCTCATTACACTGGTCTCTCTGTAGTTCTTTCTCACATGTTCTTGTTAGGGTGAGGACAGTAACACTGATAATGTAGAGACAGTAGCTCAGGCATCAGGCCAGCAGATATCGGTCTTCTCTGGGAGAGGTTGACAAGGTTGGATCTTCCAAGAATATTTACCAGAAATGAATGTCTCCACAGTTTAGAGTGCAACTCAATGATAGTATTAGATTCCAGTGTGATGTATGTAATGCATTGGAGTCTAAACATCAGATAGATTTGTTGTTCAGGTTAGGCCAGTTAAGGATGACCTAAGAGAGAAAACCTACAGGCACTAGGGGGAAGACAGAAACATAAATCCTTCATATTTGGTGTTGGCATTGCATGTGTTTACACGTGCTGACTCTGTTTCTCTTTGGTCAAGTATCACCAAACTTTGCTGTGTAAGATTTCATCAGAAAACCTTCTTCCTTGCTCCTGACTGCTGGCTCACAATATTTAGTCAACAGTCATCACATGGACACCTGGAATAAATCTGATCATGGTTGTATGTTGAGGTGTACTGTAGCAGGTTCAGGCCTATATGGAAATGTGTCCAGCTGCTTTGATCACTCACGTGCACAGTTGATCAAAGGCAGTGAGCTGCATTTTATCAGCAATCCGTCTGTGCTATGCCTCCGTGCAGACACAACACAGCAGCCTGCAACTGATGCAACAACCCTGAAACATTCCTCACTCAGAGTTTCATCATTAAGTGCTTTGTGCACTCGGTTCTTTGTGTGTACTTTCTTGCTGACTTTCTTGTTTTTTAAAGATTATTTTTTGCCATTTTATTCGATAGTTGAGACAGGCGGAAAACATAAGGAGAGAGTGACATGCAACAAAGCCCCCCCCCCCCATCTGTAACTGAACTAGTTTCTTTGGGATATCACGTTATCATAACTTGGACCACTATAGGCCACAGGTGTGACCCTTTCTTTCTTTGAGTGTTGTTTTTCTCCTCACTCGCACGTACTCCACATGTCAAAACAGCACTCCTCCAGATGGCGAGGACAGTATTGTTAGTACATTATGCAGTGTGCTCAGTTTACTGTGAATGATCAGACTTTCACAACCAAGTGAAAGTGACGCTTTGTAACACTGGAAAAATAACTTACTACTTTTTATGCGTTTTGACTTTGCTGCCAACATGTTTCAACATTAAATTAGATAAATACATGTTGCACTCTGAACTAACTCTAAATTTCCATTTGCTAAACTTTTCTATAAACTGCTGGTAATCAAATTAAGAATTTGTACATGGCTGCATAAATTCTTCATCTGGGTAGATTTGACACATTTATGAATTAATAAGCCAAGCATATTTTGCAATAAATGTGACAATTTAATGCAACATAGTTGCATGTTTCATGTTTCAAGCATGACAAAATGCACGACAGTTTTTCTTGATCTGACTGGCACTTGAAAAATGTGCAGTTCTGCATATAACCTAAAACATTTGATAAAACTTGTAAAAGCTTGGCCTCATGGCTCTTGACCTCCTCATCAATGCCAAAGTTATAGCATACTAAGATTATGAGACGTGAAGCATGAAAATAAACATGATTAATTGAAATACCCTGAAAATATGAAGCTTGTGACATTTTTATGTTATAATTCAGCAAGTTAGGCCTTCAGCAGCACCAAGGAGATTTCACTGATGGCTGTTACTTGGCCCATCAACAATGATGTAAGTCATTCTTCGAACCTGTACTTGCCTTTGGTTAATGGGTTTACTATTCATTTAGACACACATACTCTGGACTGCCAATTTCACCGTCTTGTTCGATGCGTCTGGTAATGATCTATAACTCCAATGGGTCACCTTGCTGGGTGCCCTTTGCTTTAGTTGTGGTCAGTAATGATTGCATATTCTCCTAGTGACAACGAGATATTTATTGCGTCATATCAAATTCATGTTATTTGGCAGTATATTAGTGCAAATTACAGAAAAAGTCATCTTTCTTTCTGCTTAGTATTATTATTTATTTTAACATAACGATAAATCAGTTACCTTATAAAATGTGCCCCCCTTTAATAAAATGCCATTACATATTTTATCATTTCCTGTATACAAAACAGTAAAGTTCACTGATTTCTAATTTATTAAGTGCAAAAAAGTATGCTCCAACACTATGTATCACTATACACGATCAGCTGTAACATTATATCCACTGACAGGTGAAGTAAATTACACTGATTATCTCGTTACCATGGCACGTCAGTAGGTGTGATATAGTATTCCGCAAGTGAACATTTTGTCCCCATAGTTGATGTTTTAGAAGCAAGAAAAATGGGCAAGCGTACGGAATGGAGCGACTCTGACATGGGCCAAGTTGTGATGGTAAGACGACTGGGTCAGAGCATCTCCAAAACGGTCTGCAGTGGTCAGTACCTACCAGAAGTGGTCCAAGGAAGGCAAAGATGTGAACTGGTGACACTTTCATTGATGCATGTGGGGAGCTAAAGCTGGTCAGTGTGGTCTGATCCAACAGACAAGCTACTGTAGGTGTGATTGTTGAAAAAGTCAATGCTAGTTCTGACAGAAAGGTTTCAGAACACACTGTGCACACTCAGTGGAGTCTATGCCTCCATGGGTCAGGGATGTTTTGGCGGCTACATTATGACCAGCAGGTGGTGATAATGTTATGGCTGATCAGTGCATACTGTAGTAACCTACATACTGTTAGTATGAAATAGGTACAACTGATTACCCAGTTAACACTTTATACAACAGAGAAATGTTTGTTCATTTGCCAAAGTGCACAAGTTAAAGAAAAAAAATTGGATTACAGTAAATGTTTTAAGAAATTAAAATACATGGTAAAGTACTACCAAAGAAATTTGGAGTTTGCTGCCTCGGTTAAGGGTCCTTCTGAACTGTTTATAGGCAGCAACCTCTCTGCTGACTACATCTCTTACTCTTTAGTCCCTTCCCTGTGCTCAAGCTGCTGCTGCAGGGATTTCACTGGCTTCCTCTCTGCCGGGACACTTACAGCAGACACCGTGGTTACTGTGGTGAACTTGTGGGAAAACAGCGATTAGTGGTGTAGACTAGGTGCTGTGCGGTTTGAACATTGTGTTCCTGAACCCAAACATCCTGCCGAAGAGAGTTCGCGTGCGCACTGTCGCGTGCAATACTGTGTCGCGTGCACAAAAACGTGAGATTTTCTCCTTTGCTGTGGCCGCTGCGAGTATTTGATGTGGGGGATGTTTCATTAAAAATGACGGTTGTGGGAAATAATAGATGGCGTGCTGAGTTCATACGATAGGACCACGTGCAGCAACGCCTACAAAAAATACAAACGTTGAATTTTAGATGATTACTGTGAAATGGATCTGTGGAACTATAAACGAGCATGTGGTCGAAACATAGTTTTGTTAGAATACAGTGAATACATACTGGTAAATTACTCTAAAGACGCTGAGTAGTTTCAGTCAGAGCTGTCTGGTAAACAACATGTACTCTATTACCTTTGGGTCCCGTGCCAGGCGTTAGAACGATGGGCTCGTGCCCGCTTCAGCTCTCCGCACGTGCTGAATGTCTGAAGCTACGCCCCTCGACAGGTTGTACTTTCACGTGAGTAGGATGGGGGCGGGGTGCACGTGTTTGGCCACGAGTATCTTCTTGTCAAGGGTAGGATGCGAGCGTCAAAAAAATCTTTGCACGCGCACACTGTCTTATTTATTGGGTGTATACAGTTTGTGTGGGAGCAGGCTTGCAGTCAGAGCCTACAGTTTAATCTGAGGTCATGATGAGAGTGTGTGAATGTGTGATTTAGTATCCCTTAGCTGGATACTCCCCGCATCATTTCCTTGCACATTGTATGCGCGAGTAGTGACACTTAAAATATACTAATACGCTGCACGAGACTGTATGTTGTTATTGCAATTCACGTCCCACACGTTCGGATGGACTGTGCAGCTTTTTCTATGCAAAGAATCGTGTGAGTTTACAGCCACTGTAATACACATTTATATGAACAGCACTGACAACCAATCAGCTGCTACTATTCCACGAGTGGGCGGGGCTCATGAATATCCAAGAAGCGCTTTCTTTGGGCGAGGAAGAACAAGGGGTTAGTGTAGTATTGTTGCTCCCAAACAGGCCTGGCAGCAGCAGGAGTAGTTAAACAAGCTGAGAGCCGCGCTTCGTTTCGTTCCCGTTGTTTCCCGGTGAAGGAGACAGCTTACGGTACCGTCAGGAACATCGCCGCGACGTGCTCGGAGCTCGGCAGGGAACAATGCCAGGCAAAGCCGCGGTGACAGCGGCGCTTAAGTCCAGTGCTAACGCCGTTACAGCGACCCCGCAGAAGTCCTTCCCTTTTGTTTTAAAGAAGATCATGGACATTCCTCCTCCTAACATACTGGAGGAAGGCGACGACGGTAAGATAAAAAATGCAAACACGAGCGCTCAGTATTCCAGTGTGTTTGTCAACGGGTTTTAAAATGGAGTTATATAGTAATCTAGATGTGATGGCGTTAATCTCCAAGTGTGTGTGAAGGGCTGTCTATTGTCTTTGTATACATGTATGATCGTTAATTATTTAGTGCGAGATTAGTGCGGACATGCCATATGTCGTACGAAGCCAGTTTGATCCAAGGCTGCGAGGAAACAAAAAAAGAACAAAAAGTTCCAACTCCTCTCTGCGGCTCTCCAGGCAGCGCTCCCACACTGGAAACACACTTAAAGACCAAGACATGGTTTGGCTTCTCATTAAACACATTGGTCTAGTGGGATTTTGTCTCTATAGTTTGTGGGGTTGTGTTTAGAGGCGCATGTGTGGAACAAGCAGGGCTCTGGCTCCCATGTTACTGTGCCTTTCTGGTTTCCACTGAAGCATCACTCTTGTTGTTTTTTTTGTTTTTTTCATCTAATGTTAGTGATCTACTTTCTCTCACTCACTGACAGACTGTTTGGCTCTTACCCCCTTCTTGGCAGATGTGCACATTTCACTCACAGCAAGCAGCCATCTCTTAACCACTGTTCCCTCTTGTCTTTAATGCAGACATAGAGAAAGAGAAGCTGTGCTCATCAGAGGATGTGGAGGGAGGCGAGGCTGGAGCAGCCAGTGCTGGTGGAGGTTCGAGAGGAGGAGGAGGAGGCGGCGGCGGCGGTGGTGGTGGAGGGGTATCAGCCTCCTTGACCCCAGCCATTTGGGAGAAGACCATTCCCTATGATGGGGAGACCTTCCACTTGGAGTACATGGACCTGGATGAGTTCCTCCTAGAGAACGGGATCCCTGTTAGTCTGGAGGAGGAGGAGCTGCAGAAGAGCCTGACCTCAGCGCTAGGCAAAGGCAGATCCATCCCCAAGGTTACTGCCACAGCTACTACTACTACACTCGCAGCAGCTGCAGTCTCCGACTCAGTATCTTCCCCCTCTGTCTCCGCCACCTCTACAGTCCCGTCAGATCCAGAGGAAACAGTCACAGTCACTACGTTACAAATAGCTAAACTAGAGGAGGAAGAAGAAGAAGAAGAGGAGGAAGAACAACAAGAAGAGGAATCTTTGTCTGAGGAGGTGACAACAGAACTGGAAGTGAAAGAGAAGAAAACCGGTGAGAAATTTAGATTTTTAGGGAATTCTTTGGATTTACAGTTCCTCTTTGTTTATATTTCAAATATCTCACTATTTTTTTATTATTCTATCATGTTCATCATGTCATCTTTTTAAATTAAGAAAACAAATTTCTGCCGACTAAGATTTCTAAATTCTATATCTAGAAGCTGAATACTGGACACTAAAGTTTGTCATTTGTTGCAGCTGCCTGTAGTTGGCCTGTAGTTGGCCTGTATAGCTGCAGCATAGTTAGCAGTTTAGTGTAGTTTTAGCCACTCTAGCCACACATGGGGGGGGGGCATATGAGGTTCCACTACACATCACTGTAACCTGTAAAGTCCAAAATCATCAATTTTCCATAAAAACCAGAAACCGACTTGCTGACCAAAACATCTACGGAACATCTATGAAAAATGTTCACTTATGTACACCCAGGGCACACAGAAAGACAAAATGTGCAGCCATTAAGACATTTCTGAGTTTCTAACTGTGTTAGAACTCAGTATGAGGAGAAAAAGTATATTTTATATATATATATTTTTTTTTTTAACAAAACCTGAACATTATGGGCTTCACAAAGAGAGGATCATTACAGGATGTTTGTATTGATTTCAAATACAATGTACATTTTTTTCATCTTCTTGTCTCTAGGAAAATAGCAACACTTAATCTCCTCTGTGTCTAATGCAAACATAAGCATACATGTGTAAATTCTTAAACCCAATGAACTGAACTAAACAGTAGATGTGGTTGGTTTTGTTTAGTTGGTGTGGCCTCTTGTATCCAAGCTTACTTTTTCTCTCCGTACCCATAGATCGTAATCCTGCAGAACGTAACACACCTTCCCCCATCGACCCAGATGCCATTGAGGTGGACGTTAATTTCCAGCCGGATCCCACAGACCTGGTCCTGTCCAGTGTGCCGGGGGGAGAGCTGTTCAACCCGCGCAAACACAAGTTCTCGGAGGAGGAGCTGAAACCACAGCCTATGATCAAGAAGGCCAAGAAAGTGTTTGTTCCTGATGAAAAGAAGGTAGGCTATTTAATCATATGTATGTTATTTTGGTTTGGGTCATTCCCCTCTAGCCTGCTGAGATAAAAAGGAGTATTTCTGTTTCTCCCAAAGACCCCCCCCCTTTCTTTCTCTTTAATAATAAAAACTATTAACAATTTATTTAAAAACCTGAGTGACAGTATATTTGACTACAAAAATGGGTGACTAAAGTTGCAGTTTGACTGTAAGGCAGCTTAGTTTTCTGGTCCATCCTGGTAAAGATTAAAGCATTTACAAACAGAGTGGTGGCTGGAGGATTAGAGATCAAAGATGTTGGAGGAGGGGGCAACACAGATGTTCGTTTGTTTCAAATCCTTTGCTAATGTTGGTTATGTCCACTCTTTCCATCAGGATGAGAAATACTGGTCCCGGAGAAAGAAGAACAATGTAGCTGCAAAGCGTTCTCGTGACGCACGGCGGCTGAAGGAGAACCAGATCACGGTGCGCGCCTCCTTCCTGGAGCGGGAAAACACGGCACTGCGGCAGCAAGTGGCCGAGATGCGGAAGGACTGTGGTCGCTGCAAGAACATCCTGGCCCGGTATGAGGCTAAGTACGGCCCACTGTAAAGAATTCAATAAAACCCACAAAGTCAAGAATCAATGAGACAAAAAGACAGAACTCCCTTTCCCGCAGAATTCAACTCCGACACAAACACCAAGCGAATCTAAATTTGCACTGTTGTCTTTGCTGACCTGCAGTCCCTGTGTCGAGCTCCAGTTGCTGTTTCTGACTAGAGTTTTAGATACACACTGGCAGGTAGTGAGGTGTGATTGGAGTGGTGGTCACAGGAAGGCCTGTGGAGAGCGCCTGGCTCCTACACTCCCAAGAGGAAGGGGGACGATTGTGGATACTCCCATGGTCAAACACACGTGGACAATATGGTAATGTCTCAAGGTGGCTTCAGAAAGTCAGGAATTATGAAAAGAGCAGACGGGTACAAAAAGAATCATAGGCATTTTCAATACTACGCAAATCAGTTTGATTCTCTGCACAGCACTTCTTAGTGGACCAAAGCATGAGAAGTGTCGGTTAGAATTTGTTTTTAGAATGGTGCACTCTTGCCGTCCCTCACATTTTCCTTGTATTGCACTTATGTTTGTGTCTATACTCTTTTAAAATCCTCTGGCTGAGGCTCAGAGGGAGTACGTTGATTAACTCATGGCAGCGTAGGAGAGGAACAGATGAATCCATGGAAAAAGGAGAATGAGACAGATTCACAGTGATACTTCCAGGCTGAAGAGAATAAAGCAAAGACCTCAGGTCAGCAGAGGAGAAAAGAGAGTCCGTTGAGTGGTGTTATTCAGTCACAGTTCTTCCTTGCGCTGTATGTGTGTGTGTGTGTGTGTGTGTGTGTGTATATATATATATATATATATATATATATATGTATATATATATATATATATATATATATATATATATATATGCACCACATAGATATGTGCTTGTGTGTTGTGTTTGCACTTTTTCTTAAAAAAACATGCAGGTGTCTATCTAATTTGCCACAACCACCATGGGAGACCCAGTATTTTGTGAGGGAGGAAAAAACATGCATGACCTAAAGTTTAAAGCTACTAGTTTCCTTTTCCACCAAGCTCAGATCAGCTTCCAGAGCCTCACATGACATTTAGTTAAAGAAGACATATTGTGAGGTTTCCTTTAAAAGACGATGATTTTACAAATGGATAGAGAGAGTAGCTCTATCTGTAGGTTACCATTGAATGCATATGTCTGATGATCTCCGGGGGCCCTCACTGGTGGAGGGGTATGTTCACATGTAGGGAAGTTTATTTTACTGCACACGGCAGGTAGAGGGCGCCAGAGCCACTGCCTGCCTGGTCATGGTGTAGTGATGGCTGGATTGAGTTTGAAAAAATTTTAAGCAGGCCCAAAGTTGACTGCTTCTAAACTTTGTAAATACATGATTGTCTCATGGTCTTTATTTCCAAGATGGGGATATTCTGACTGTGTCTTTATTAGCCCAGTACTATTCCTTACATTTGCCAAATAGTCAATGAGTGCTGTATTTATTCTGATGGTAATAATGCATCTGTTGATTGTGACGTATAACAATATGTCAGATAACTCTATTTCCTTTGAGGAACAAAACTTCTAATGAAACCAATGCAGGGAATTCAATGGTTAAACTGTGCTTTTGGATGTTTGTTTTAAAAACAGATTTATATAGTTTTATGGTGTTTCCTCTATATACATACAGTATGTGTCTGAACACAAAGGACAGTGCACACTCCTATTTACCTCATCCAACACTTCCTATTTTGAATGGTTGAAGGTTTAGTAGGGCTACGAAGTGGTGTTGGTTGAAGCAGAGAGCACACAAAAAGCAGCTTAGTTCCATTTTGCAAAACCTTAAATCCGAGTTGATAAATTGAGTTCTTTTTGCCAAAGTGGCTGAGTCTGTGTCTAAAATGAGTAAAAACATTACAGACTGTTATAGGACTCTACATCTCAAGTGTCTTTGGCCGATGCAGATCGGTCAACTTGTGCTCATTATTGCCGTAATCTTGGAAAGAAAATAACTGTGGCAATAATACTGTTATGTAATGCTTGTTTTATTTCTGTAATGATGTTGTATGTAAAATTGCTATGATGTACTAAATAGAATTGCCCCAAAGTCATTTGTGCTTCCAGTTTAGATCCTCCGTAGTCTAGGATCCTAATGCATGAAACCCAGTTTACTTGTCTTTTTTTTTTTCTTTGAATATTTTACACCAAGTGTACTTAATGTCTGTAAACCATCACTGAAAACAAGCTATGTTTTTGGATGGGTAGGTCTCTTGTACAGTCCTGTCACAAGAACAAGTAGAGCATCTTTGCTGTGAGGCCCTGTGTTTATGACTTGCATAATAGCGCCACCTATCCTTGTGCAGCCAGTGCTTGACCTTGGGGCGAACATCAGCTGAAAACAGCATCTTTTGATCACTGTATGGATTGTTTTATATTTACTAAAGGTTGATCTATATCTAGATACACTGGATCAGTTGGTGATTTTGTGTTTTCTTGATAGATTCTGTGTTTGTTTTTGTTTCCTGATGGTGTAGTATAACAGACATTTCTTAGCAATGCGTTAGCAATGTTTTTATTTTGCACTGACATTCAAACTTTGCATTGACTGCATTATGCTGTTTATACATCAATGTAGTTGATGAATACAACCTTTAGTTCTCAACTAAATTAAAAATGTTCTGCATAAGGCAGATGAAAGGTACTGGCCAAGAGAGCAGTTCCGAAGACGACAAATCAAGATCGTTAATAGTACTGCATACAGTATGTAGCAAATGCTTTTTTTAAATTTGATGCATAGCACCTCAATCTACTGGCTTGCACCTCACAAACCTGCTCATTGATGATTGATTTAGCAGACTGCAAATCCTCCAGGAAGGAAAATATTAGCAGCAGGTTAGATCTGCAAATGTAGATATGTCTGTCGCCACCTACAGACAAAGATGGTAATAGCTGCTGCACTTTTGCCACCTGTAGGAAATAAATGTTACAACTCAATTTTTTTTTCTTGACAGCAGCTGTTTTCTCTGGGTTTTTTTAATATATTTTTTAATATAACCCTATTTCAATTGTTAGCTAAAAACAAAAGGAACATAAATGTTTCACAGTAACCGCTGGTAACAGTAACCTCCTGTATGGCCGCAAATTAAGCATGAAAGTATTAATTGACCTGTCCAGCGTGAACATTTTACCAATAAACAACAGATGTCATGAGAAATAAAATCACCAAGTCTGATGAAGGTTTGCAGGTTCAAAATGTTAAAAAGTAAATGTCACACACAGCATATTTTTAAAAATACAGCTGTTACACTCTACTTTACCTGCAGAATGTGCAAATTAAAGTCTACATCTGATTGTCTAAACTGCTGTTTTCAGGTTCTGGTCTGAAACTATTGGCGCTGACTTTGAGCGCTTCGCATCAATGACACTATGTCCTTGTTTGATAAGTCTGTATTGTAAAAGTTTAAAAAAATGTTGTTTTGCTTTATTTTCTCTTTTTATATAAATGTGTTTTTGTATTGTCCTAACCATGTACAGGATACATGCAACTGCAGTACCATAGTACAGTCATACCTGTACCTTGTATCATGCATATGAAATAAATTGGGATTTAACATGTGGGCTCCTGGTTTGACCTTGCATGAGTCATCGGCCAGCTGCAGCAGCTCTAATGGGAGCCTTACTGGTGCTGAGACAAAGGAAGAATAGATAAAAGAAGCACAGTTTGGTGGACAAATGGAGACGTCTTCCTCATCCGTAACCTCATCCTTGATACGCACAAATGCACAACGTGTGATTCTGTTTCCTTTCAGACGCCTTGTTGTTTCCCTGTCCCTTTGTTGCCTTGTTCCTGGTGCTCATCAGTATTCCAGAGGAGTAGGAGATGTTGCGTAATGATCACGTCGACACACTGGGGAGCAATGTTGTGTAAGAGCAGCAGCAGCCTCAAAGACCAGCGGGATGGGTGGGGGTGTGTGTGCGTGTGTGGAGGATGGTGATAGGGAAGCAAGGGATGGGCTCTGGGAACCGGGAGGTGGGGGACCAAGGAGAGGAAAGGATCAGGTGGATGGAAGGATGGATGGGAGAGAGAAAAGGAACTGGTGCTGGTGAGGGGGAGGAGGTGGGGCAAACAAGATGGCAAGGGGATGGACAGAGAAAGATGGAGAACAGGGATGCAGTTAAAGACGTGAGCCGAGGGAGAGAGATGGGACGCAGTGAACTGACGATGAACATGTGGAGGAGCCCAGCCATGCACTTTGTCACACCACTACATGTTACTATAGAAAGCACAGCCCAGTGTGTTCCCGAGCGATCCAACCATACAGCTGGCTGCATTGACAGAGGCAGTAGCACAAGACAGACAGAGAGAGCGTTGGATGATGAAATATAAAGTAATATCTGCTGGGATGGGTCCAGCTGAGGTGGGTGGTGAGCAATCTGGCTCCTCACCGTATGAGAATTTCATCTTAGCTTTGAATTATTGATCAAACATCACTTGAGTTTGTTTACTGCAGTAAGAGGACACATTGCGCTGGCATTTCAATCTGAGGATTTTCACAGGAACGCGAGGTTCTAATTTTCATAATCTTTGATCTGCAATATGATCAACATTAGCCGACTAAGACACAGACACTAAGAGGTGAGAGCTGGATTCATGTCATGCCCCATGTCTGCATTATCCCCCCCCCATTTAGCCGCATGATGTTTCACAGCTCTGCAGATCCAGAAACAATGAGGACAACACAATCAGCTTATTTTCCATGCTTATTTTGCCAATCTGTTTTTTCTTTTTATTACAAACTTAAAAAAGAATCTGATACAATAAGAAACTGCAGTAGTAACTCCCCATTCCCGAGGGGCAGCACAGAAAACAGGTCATTGCATTTCAGTAGTTAAAGATTCATTACACATCTACAGGGTGTACAGATCAGATACAAAATAGGAAAAATAATAAAATACAGGCAAGAAAGAAAGCACTATATTTATACATCTGAACTTTTAATTATATGTATTTTACTCTTTAATGTTAAATTTTACATAGAAAATAAACTTCTTTTATGACAATGAAATATTCCAAAGTGCAAAATAAAACGCACACATTGATATAAGCAAAGGACATCAGAATACAAAATTCTTGTTTTTCACTCTTCATTAATGTTCAACCCTGATTGTAGAAGAGCCTGCGTTTAGAGTTGATTTGCAGTGTGTTTACAACACTAATCAGTTCTTTTCAAGTGTTAAAACACAAACCAGCATTTGGGTCTTAAAGATGGGAGGGAAAACCAGCTTTTACAATAATCCAGTCACATATTTTGATCCCTCACCTCAATTTGTATGTGGAGGAAATTTAACAAAACACCTCGTTTGCACTTCAAAAAAAAAAAAAAAAAAAAAAGTCCACTTGGACATTTTGGACATGCATGTGACCTAAAATCTCTAAGACTTTTAAACACAATAAGCGGTTTCCCACTTTTATTTTCCACAGGCCATCTCAACCAGGGTTGACTAACAGATCAGTATCACATTCATTTCCTTCAACCTTCCAAACCTGCTCTAACACCGTCTTCCCATTGAGGAGCTATATTAGATTTTTTTTTCCAGGGTGGAGAGGTAGTAACCCCTTGAATCCATCAGGGTAATTTAAGTTATGGCATTACATTGCACTGGAGAAAGGTGGGCATCTGTGTAAGCGAAGACAGTCTGGGATATGGCTATAGGTTCAGGACCAAAGAACCAGGCTGATGAGTAACAAAAAAATAAAATGAAAAAAAAATCTGATGTAAAATATGACATTAAGATGGTTAAAATAAATTGTGTTTATATCAGAATATATCTGGTTGAAGTTACCATATAGGTGAAAACTGTTGTGAAGTGTTGTATAGTTATTTTAAAAAAAAAAAAAAAAAAAAAAAGGGGGGGGGGGGGCACAGTATACAGTGAATTCACAAACGGAAGCTGGTCATTGCACTAATCGTAATAAAAGCGGAGATTTTTGGTTTAAATGTACTGCCTATGGGAGTAGTGTTGTCAGACTGCCCTGGGAGCACAGAAAGTGATAATCAGCCATCTTTTCCTACACAAACCCACTGTAAACATTCACATCTTAAACTCCAAATCCAACTTGAATGAATACATTTACCCGTCTTATTAGACAAATGCTGTACAAGGTAAAATACACATTCAATACTTTATTCTGTACATCTTTATTTTTGTCTCAGTTTGCATATATTCATGTTATTTTCTGAAAAAATAACCTCGGCACGTAAGAAACTAAACAAAGAATCTGAACATAAGAACATTTTATATACATATTCCTGGACTTGTCATGTCTTACTCATACAAATGTAAGTGATCATTTGCAAAAACAAAAATATAGAAATATTGGAAATAAATTACAAAACAAAAAAGTTATAAATGCATCTTTCCCTCACAATCAAAACATTTAGAGAAATGTGTCCCTCCCCACCCATTCCCCTTTGAAAAGAAAAAAAAAAAAAACTTGCATGCATATGACAAGCTGTCATATTGCAAAACCAGCATGAGCACAAATCAAGGGTCCTTGGGTTATCTTGTACAAAAACATTTATGGATGCAAGAAAACATTCGAATCAACGGACAAGACTGACAGCATCTCCTCACCAGCGTGATGCATTTGAGTACAAATGAAGCTTCTGTTGGAATCTCTAAAGTATTTCATGACAGCTGAATAAAATGTGCCACTACCAAACAGAGGGCAAAAGGAATAGTTTAGCGCTCATGTCTGTGGGCGACACAGAATCAGGAGCCCAGTAATAAAGTGCTGGACAGCTCAAATGGACATCTGGGGGTTATTCGTTCCTGTAGTGACTAACCAGTCACATGGACACAGCTGGTAAACAAACCATGTTAGAAACGGCAGACTTCCGGAGATCTGACAAGCTATCCACTAAAAGTGACAAAAGCCACATATCAATAAAAGAACATTCATCTTTGTCTGCAGCACTGCATCTGGGAAAAGATGCAGAGCAACTAGAACTGTATGTATATTTTCTTCGTTAACAGCCAGAGGAGCACCGGTCACTGAAGATTTTCCAGAGTAGGGAGAGAATAGGGTGAGCCTCTGTCTTCAATGCCATTTAAGCTCACCAGACACATGCACTGGATTTTAAAGTGCCATTCTCTAAGCCAATACAGCCTGGACACCACCAAAGCAACAAAACCCTCTACCCGTCACCATCTCATTTCCTTCAGTCTTCCCTTCTCTCCCCTCCATGCAGAGGAAAACCTCTCCTTCATAGTCAAAGTCATGCTAAACCATTTATCACAATCCCTGCTGCTTAGCTGCTGCATCCCCTCCCCTCCTTGTCCGCTTGTTCACCTTCTCTCACACACACTCACATACCCCCCCCCCCCCCCACCCACCCCCTACTGGAATCATATGTATGTGCAGACATCTTCGTGTGTTTGTGTGAATGTCAGTCTATTTGAATACATGTATGAAATCATAACTTGCATCCCTGTGTGTATGACTGAGGTATCAGCACATGGTTATTGTTTTTAAAATACAAGGATTGATTTTGCTTTTGTTTCCCCGACCTTCCCAGCTGCAGTTTCCCCCTACAGGTACAATACATTCTACTACATCACTCCCTTATATTAAACACCCCTATGCTCCGTTTCTGCTCCCTCCACTGATCTCACTTCATTTAAACCCACGTCATGTACACAATCCAGCTAACAATAAACTGCTCCCAATGTACACTGAGTCAAATTGTGCCTGTGCACGCATGTGTTCCAAGGGTAACAGGGCCCACCGTACAAACAAGGAGTCTCTCAATCACGCTGAGCAAAAACAAAACAGAGCAGGACCACACACACACGCAGCAGAGCTCCCCCCTCTCTGTATTTGTGGCAAGTAGGGCAGAGCAGATTGCAGCGCAAAGTGCTGAGCTTTCCACAGCCGTCGTTCCCTGCAGGACTTGGCGAGGTCCTTATTCACAGCATGACAGTGCAGTGCAAAAAATGGAGCTATACTTGAGCTAGAGGTCCATTAAACTACAAGTCAAGAGGAAAAAACACAAAAAAAAAACACCACACGCTAAAAAAGTCCCTCACATTAACATTCAATGCAAAATAAACATAAGAGATTGGCGACTCAAGGTAGAAAGGAACTCCACCCACCCACTCCTGTCAAAGCTAACACAGAACGTAACGAGTAACAGCAACGGACAAGAGGGCAGGGTGGGGTCGGGGGTTATGGAGGACCAAAACAAATCATATTAACTATTCAGTGGATGTGGTATTTATTTAAATCTTTGTTGTAGTAAAACTAATCCTTAACTTGTATTAGAACAATTTGTTAGAAAAACTGAAAATATCTGGCGCATCATTGTCCTACACACCCCCTCCTCCTATAACAATTCTCATCATTACAAATGAAGGCTTAGTTGGCCAGCACAACAGGCTGGAAGGACTGGCTAGGATATTGCAGATTGTAGCTTCCTAATCCCTCGACAAACGGCGGCTTCTCCATGTAGGAGATTCCTCCATTGCTGCCAATGATGCCCACACTCTGGGCAGGAGGAGGGCTGGAGAAGGGGTCAAAGGACGGATGAGTGTGGGGGGGTTGGAATGGGCTGGCATGAGGCTGCATGGGCTGGGTGTCAACATCGAAGTAAAGGGGGCCTGGGGATCCTGGGTAGACAAACTCTTTGGCGTTGGGAGAGAGCTGGCTGGCGATGGGACCACCAAGGGAGTGCAAGGAGAGAGACAGGGGCTTGTGCTTGAGCAGCTCTGGTGCCGAGATGGTGGTAGGAGAGTGGGAGAGCATCCTCTGCGCAGGAGGTATGACGACTGCAGAGCCAGCTGCCGACCCGGCCCCACTGCACTTCTTCATCTTGGTCGAGCCGAATTTAGTGGCGGCGAAGCTGGCGGTGGTGAAGGTGATGGGTTGAGGACGGGCAGTGGGAAGAGCTGAGGGCGGCTGCTGAGCGGAGAGGTAGGGCAGCCCACCGCTGGGAGGAGAAGGGGTAGAGGTGTTAGAGGAGTGGACGGCAGGCTCAGTGGGCGTGCTGGAGCTGGGGTAGCTGAAGAGCCCGGGGCAGGACTGGGCAGACAGAGGTGTGGGAGAGCTAGAGAGCGATGGCATGAGGGCGGGAGACGCCTGGCTTCCAATTGGCACAAACACCTGAGCGTCTGGGTTGAAGCCCAGACTCCTGCCCTCCTCCACCTCTGAGTCTCCTTTACCCTCTCTCATCACCCCCTCAGCCCTCTCGCTGTCACAGCCGAGGCCTGGAGGGTCCTCCAGGTAGAGAATCTTCACCGCCCCCTTCTCTCCAATCTGGTAGGATACCTCATAAGGGTCAATCCACACACTGAGCTCTGCAGGAACATTTGCACGCACTTCCTCCGTGTCCAGTCCGCTTCTTTTGGCGGCCAACTCCACCACAGGGTCCCTCGGTGCGCCAAGGTGAATGCAGCGGAAGGCAGAACCCCTGAGGGGGGCTTCAGGGTACCAGTGACCCTCAAAGCGAGACATCAGTATCCTCTCCAGCTCCTCGCCAAACAGGTCGGCTCGACGCCGAGGCAGCTTGTTGTACAGGTAGGACACGATGAAGTTGAGGGCGACCTTAACTTCTAGATGCATGGCTGCAGTAGGTTAGCGCCGGTCGTGTGAGCAAAGTGATCAAGATGATGCTGAATATGAGGCGATGCAACTGGAACAAGGAGTTTTCCCCTCTGGCTTATTGTAAAGTGTATGATACTTTTAGTGTCACCATGGTAAAGGCACCTCAAAAGGTGGGGGCAGCAGGTGGCAGGCTGTTTGTCACAAATATGCAACGATGTTTTCAGGTCCCAACTGTGAAGAAGAGAAAACACAAGAAAGTGGTTATTTTACTGGGCAAGAACCAGGTGAAGATTTGAGGGGAGATGGCTCAAAAGTGAAGGGGATCAAGCTGTAGACAGTCAATCACACCTATGGACATAGAAAACCTCATTGTGCGGGGACGGAGAGTGCCACCAGGATAAGACATTTTCAGTGATTAAACAGAACTAATTTTGTGCATTTAAGCATTATTTACATGTTTGTTTTTTGTCTGAACACCAACATCACTAAAGCATACTGAAATATTTAGTGTTAACCTCAAGTCCTTTGAACAATCAATTTTCCAAAAACACAATTAAAAACAACCTGCATCACATTAACAACTAAAACACTTTTCAAATCTCAGGACATCCTGGTGAAACGCTTTAGTAAATGTATCATTTAAGTGATTTATATAATTATTTGAGTGGCACACTCCCAGCCTCTGGAGAAGTCATGGCTCTATTGAAAGAGAAAGAAATATACACGCCTGCAGGTACGAGGCCAGTGAAAGTGTTACAGCTTAATATGATATGGTTTGAGACATTTCTCTAGTGACCTGTGAGGGCAAACATTGACTCAAATAAGAAACTTGAGACTTATCTAATTGTTGTGAAATCAATTTCGAAAAATTCTGTATATTTCTTTGATGTGTGAATACAGTTCCACTGAATCTACATAATGTATATGTTTGTTAAGGAGGTGAGAAAGGCTATTTACACAGCTACTGTTCTCATTCAGCAACACACAGGAAGTATACATGTTTTATATTTTGTATTTTGGTTTTATCAACTGCATGGTGTACTGATGGATCTAACAGATGCTGTGTTGTGGGCTTCATAAATCCTTTATAATCTGAATCCGAGCTCGTGGAGTGCTTCCTGCTTAATGCCTTAACACCGGAGTCACAGAGTCCATTCATCATGATGTGGAGTCAAACTGAGTGAAATATCACATGCAGAAAGAAAAAAACCCACCAGGCTCACATGGGAAGAAGTGTAAAATGGCAGGACAGTTAGTCGACTTCCCAGAACACCATTTCCCACCATGCAGTGCGTGCGATCACCCCCCCCCCATGCACACACAAACAATTCACTCACATTCACTACCCTGCCAGATGGGGATTCGGTTGCTAAGATTAGAAAGACGCCTCTGATTAAAGACAATTCTAATGTTACAGATAAAGCCGCACAGGCTGGATGCAGTGACAATTCTAGATGAGATTTACATTTCCCCTATCGCATGAAAAAGGTGACATTGAAGGAGAAGATGGGGGTTGGTTAGAGTGGGCTATAAATAGGGCCCCATTTTGCATCATCTATGGTGCAAATTCCTCTCCACAACCTGAGTTAAAAATTAGTTAGTGTGACTGTGGAAGAGGATCTCCAATCCACTGATCCGTCACCTGCCAGTATCACTAAAACCCTTGAGTGCACACACAGCTAAGCTACCTGCACCATCTACTGCATTTCATACCTCTCATTATAAAAAGGCAACAGTAAGATCCACAAGATTAAATTTCTTTAAAGGAATAGCTCTGTTGATATGTGCAGATTTGTTGCTTTGTGCAATATCATCCAAATCTTTCATGTTCATAAACCCCCTCGCCGTGTCCATATGCGTGTTCTTCACCTGCAGATCTGTTACACAGCTTGAAGGAGCTGGATTCATTTTTAGAGGCCTGCTGTTTTGCGGGTCAGTACCGAAGGCAGGATCTATAGTGCTATTTTTGTTGACATGCACTCATTATCAGAGCTGCAAATGTTTTGGCACTGTGCGCGCTGCATAGCATAGCATCCACTACAGGTCAGGTTTTATCTATTAAGCACCAGATCTTACAGGAAGCACAAGCTACAATAGACACATGAAAGCAAATGCCCCTTCAGAAATCTAAGTGAGAGCAACATACAGGCCTGCCTGAACTAAGTAGTCAGTGCACACACAAAATCTGTCCCACCCCCTTTGTTGAATTCAGTTTTCTCCCAGTTGAACTTTAAACAGATTAATATTCATAGACGTCTTTGAATTGGGAATATGTTGCACACCTATTACATGCCAAATAAGGGGAGGTAAATTTGCAAGGAGAGCGCGAGGCTGGAGAAATGTCAGCCAGGTTTGTGAGATGACAAGCTCAGATAAGGGATTACTGCCATATGTCAGCCAAAAGGCACTGGAGCAGAAAGGACACTGGTTTAGCTGACATGCAAGTGAAATCCCTTCATGGCAAACTGTCGCTGTAAATTAAACGATAAGGCCTAATTAAGTGGTGAACAGCCTATCGACAGAGTGTGCACTAAGCAATGGAGGAGAGAGTACCTCCTCAGCATAAACAACCCCGTCAAACAAGAAATAAAAAGGAAAATAAACATGACAGCTGAGCAGGCTTTGAGAGGGTCACTTCAGATAACGGGTTGAGGGGAATACTAAAGCTGGCTCTTTATATTAAATGGCTGAACCCGTACAGTCATTCATTATGCCAGCGCATTTTGATGGCTAGCCAAAGCTTCTGGAAAGACAAATACCAAAACACATCAGCATGCGGTTGTAAATAAAGACACCTAGAAGGATGTTTTAATACAATTAACCTGTTTCTTGCATGCACCGGCTGATATTTAATTACTCACCTATTGTTACTGATGCCCTAGCTTGACTTGTAGCCTACTCTGTTTTAATTCCGCTGTGTTGTCTCGGATTTAAAGGCGGATCTGCCAAGTCGTTGGTTCAGATGTTGAGAAGTAGAGATCCTGCTTCTTAGCTGATTTTTTAAAAGCACAGCCTTAGTGCTCAGATGGCCGAAGGCTTTCCCAGTTTGTCTTCAGCTGACAGTTTGCATGGAGGTCCAGAGAAACTTTGCTGTTTGACAACCCGGCGTATTTATACAGTGTGAGTCGCCCACACGCCCGTGACGACAGGAACTACTTTCTTCATATTATAGAAGCTGCTGCTTTATTATAATGTTTTCCAGTCAACATTATTTATGCACCTGTCCTCCTGTCAACAAACTCATAATATACTATGGATGCCAGACGTCTTATCACCATCAAAGCCATCCCTATGGACAATGTCTATTTTATGATTAACCCCCAGACTAATTTAAAAACAAAAATAAATGCGTCATTTTCTAGACAATATGTCGATTAAAAACACAGAAAACGAGGACGCTTTTTCCTCATATAAAATCCAAGTTTACCTAGCGGGCTCTAGTTTAATTGGCGAAGGAATATTTGTAGTTCCCTACGGTGCTGAACAATTTGCTAAAAATACAGGCGGTGATAGCAACAGAGTCTCTATTGGCTGAGATGGGGGAGGACCCACATATTATTGGGCTGCAGCCTCCGTTCAGCAGCAAAAACAAGCTGACTTTTACCAGGGACTTGTGGGAAATGATGTTCTTATCACTAAGTGAGGTAGACTAAAGAGAGTATTACATAATAAGACGTCTGGCATCCATAGTATATTATGAGTTGCACTGTGATTATGAGCTTTATAATTAAAAAACAACATTAATAAGATTTTTAATCATATGCATTACACGAACATATTAGGTAGCCATATTTTACACAACAGAACAGCCAACATCGGTACAGAATCGATATTGTGGATGGGAATTTTGAAACAAACAAATTCAAATGTTTGTCCTATGACTACATTTAAGCATTTTTACTTCATCACTTGACTATTTGACTGTTAATCTCAGACATGGATAAAATTTAACCAAAATATAACTAGTTTGTCTACTTGTTTTGAAAATTACACATTAAGGGAACAAAGCCTATAAAAATGTCCAAACACATTTGAATATTTGTTTTCTTCAATACTGTCCTCCAGCCAGAGCTATGTAAATGTTTTTTATGTATTAATCTAAAGCGTACTCTTATGTAGGCCCTATATCATATTATATTATACGTTATGTATTAAAGAAAGCCTAGCCTATATGGTGTAGTTCCCGTGGTGGAAGAAGTATTGAGAAAAGTAACAATACTACACTATAAAAATAGTTGATTAAAGTCCTGCATTAATTTACTTAAGTGGAAGTACAAAAGTATTAGTAGTAAAATGTACTTATAGTATCCACATTTAAAGTGCTGGACATTCAGCAGAATGACCCCTGTTAAAGTATAAGTGGATTATCATTAGGCCTACTGACATTTTATTAGGTGGAGGTGGAGCTGGTTTTATGTCCTGGCTACTTTGTGTGTAGCTAACTATATTATATAATGCTGGGTAGGCTAGTTAAATCTCACAGTGCATCATGTTTTATTAAGTGACAGATTTGTAAAATCTTTGTAAAATGCCTTTGTTTTATTACATTATATCTTTTTTAATATATTAAAGATATATTTAAGTATAATGTTTTTCTCTCAAAACATTTATTTAAATGACAACATAATAACAGGGTTAGACATCACAGCAGGAAGAGTAACACTGTTTAAGAACACCTTTCATCATAAAACATCATTATAATGGAAACTGCTACATGCATGTAAAAATAACAACATAGAAATTCTGGAAGTAAATCATAATATAACACGGTGAATTTATAAAAATGTATAAATTAAACAAAATCATAAAGGTAAAGAAAAAGAAGGTGCACTAAATAAAGTAATGTCATAATACTGAAGATTCATAAATTTATGAATTGGATAGACTCAAAATACTTGGAGTTCTATTCTGAATAAATTGATTGATGGCCGCGGGATCTTGAGAACTTACGGCTGAGGTACTTACCTAATAAGATAAGTGAATTAACCATCCTACAGATTTTCAGACTTTTGTTTTCATAGTGTAGTATTACATCCTTGGCTTCTAGTTTAATTGAATGGTTAGTTTGAGTTACAAAGTAGTCCTCGTTTTCCCCCAGAATCCCAGTATAATAAAGTATAAACTAACGAGCTGCTTAAGCCGGTGACGTCATACCAGGGCGACAATCATCTTTGTCAGTGAACAAAATGGCGTCTTACTGTTTGACTGTCACTAGACTGCGGGTAAGAAAACGTTATCTTACTTTTACAGAGTTTTTAACTGCCTTTCTATCGAGTACATATGTGATAATAGATATGTTCTACCGTGTAGTTCATCCGCCGTCGCGTAAGGTGAACCGACAGCGGGTAGATGTAGGGGAGAGTGCGCAGCGAGCCGTCAGGTCACGGTGCCCTCGTTCGACTCCCACCAGCGACGCGACGCAGTGATTATAAACCACGCACGACCTGACAGCAACCAATATTACATCGTATTATTGTTAATAACAGTATTGAGTTCAGTCAACATCAGCTTAATAGTGGCTGCAAACGGTCCTTTGTGACCTGTGGTTAGCAAGGTGATCGCAAGGTTACAGAGTTATCTTAACGCGCACTTCACTCCTGACCTACAGTCTATGCTCCTGACAGCTGGGATGCACAGCAGTCTGTTTCTGGCCTTGTGTTGGGTAGCGGATTAAATCAGATAACCTAGTATATGTTTATATTGGATCGTACAAGGCGGGAGAATATACCTTTTAAATTACACATAACGTTAGTAATGGAGATTCTTCCAGTTTTGAAGGTTGCCAGAGTAGTTTTCTTATAAGACCATTGTCTCAGTTCTCAGTCTTCCATTAAATGTTGAGTTTATTATTTGGATCAGTAGCACAGCATTGTATTGAGTTGACATTATATAAATCATATGCATTCAAACAAACCGAAACTCAGCATGGTGGCATATGGTGATGCCACACTGCAGTGTCAGTTTAGTGTATTTAGGCCAAGTGCTTAATTTAATTTTCTTTGCAACATAAACTGTCCCCAATATAAAAACAAATTTTCTACAACACATCATATCAACTATTTGGCATCTAATTTGGTCAATTCTGACATATCTACTACATTGCAGCATATCCTGTAAACATTTATAATGTTTTCTGCCTACTTCTCCATCTTCGGCTAACTATCTCACTAATTTTAAACAGACAAACATTAGCTAACCTGCACCAAATACACTCACTATTTTGCAGTTCTCTTTAACTCAAACTATTCAGAAAACACAGATAGGCTGAGGCTACACACCTAGGCTACTAAAGAGAGCGATTGCACTTCTTTGACTGGGCAATGACAGAGAAGGCCAGTTCACATGAAATGAGGACAACATGCAAACAGTGATGCAAAGCATTTGTTTTTATGCTGTTCATGTGAGAGAAGGAATGCATGTTTATGATTGGTTGTTCTTGTATACACAGGAGCACTCTGCTTGTTTGAAGGATTTATTATGGCAAAAAGATTGTTATTTGGATTAATGTTTTTCATCTGTTTTTAAATTTGATTTATTTGTAGAACTGATCTGCCGGAGTTGGCCTGCAGGCCTCCAGTTTAATAGGCCTGTTTTAATTACATTACAGTTTGTATGACTATGATGACTGCTTATGAAATAGTTGAAAAAGACCAAACAGACCATATTTAGCCTATTTTGGAAAAAAAGCAACATTTTCTGGAGCCATGAGAATAGGAACATTTTTCACTGCTGATGGTTTATTTACACAGATCTTGTTTGTTGTTATTGGTGCTCTTCTGGTTTACTTTGCTTAGCCGTACTCTTTGTGTACACTGGACAATCACATTGCTTATGATTTTATGATTATCATTTGGTCACCGTAGGCTGTCCGTAGCATCATATCAGATTTCTATGCAAAGTACATGCTGTTAAGTGTATCTCTCATAATATCTGAATCAAAGTAGTTGATTTACAGATGACAAGTACAGGCATTACGGTGCTGTAATTGTTACAATACTGATTTTATAGACAGTATGTGTGTACCTCTAGTTCTCATGCATAGTTAACAGCGTAGGGGAGTGTTGAATCCACTCAGACTGTCAGTGAGACTAAACCCTGCAATATGAGCTATATAAACTTTCACCCAATTTTCTCTGAGCACAGTGACTGAAAATCAACACAAAAGGACTAATATTAAACAAATGAACAAAGCTGGCCTAGGATCCCGTATGGCAGGTTTTAAATCCAATCCTACAATGGCTTATTTTTCAGGCAGTAGCAAAAGACGTCATCAACTAATAAAAATGCCTCAGAAACATGACACAGTGTCCTGATTAAATTTCTAAATCAGTTGCATTTCCAATTCGGTCTAATATTGGGTTTCTGACAGAAAATTTATGCAATATTTGTGTATGTAATGATTTTACTAAATAATAAAACTGTACATTGCACACTTTAAGTACATTACTTTTATTACAAAGATCTTGCAATGCTTTATATAGTGTCTACAAAGAGATAAGTGTCAGTCTGTTGTTGTAGCAGGAAGGTTTGGACAGCCTGTTTTTATTACCAGCAAAAAGAAAAACCTGACATTTTTTGCTAAAATGGAGGCAAAGCATGAAAGCTTTGGACCCAAAGTGTCTCCACTATCTTTGTTGGCTGAAGCACACTGTCTGTGTAGATATGTTTTAAACAATTTGCTGTTATTTACGTGGCAAAGTCTTATGTTAGAAAGAGTCCAGTGGGGCATTTTGGGCAGCTGGTGTAGCCGGAGCACAGTGGGATAAAATCAACAGAATAACAGAGACTTTGAATTATATCACATTTGGGTCTGTTCCTGAACTTGTAGCTCGGGCCATTCAAAGTTCCCTTTCTGATCTGAAGTCAATGTGACCAAAATGGAGGATTCTTCTTATGTCTTTTTACTGGTGCCACTTTCAAGGTTATGTTTTAACTATCCTCACATTCTTGCATAATTTAGCTGCCTCTCTTCCTCTTCTTCTGCGTAGTTAATATGTAAATCAAAATGCAATGTGTTAGTCCTCAACAGTAAAATAAACTTTGTTTATGGTGTTATTCCTCTAGCTGGCCTTTGGAACCGGGGCAAGGCGATTTCATGTCTCCGCAGCCTTTAGCGCCAAGGCCAAGGTGGCCATGAGCCGCTTTGAGCCCGACTCCAGTATTAACTATGAGAAGATGCACGAGAACATCAACATTGTACGCAGGAGGTCAGTAGTTTCCCTTCTCTGAAATGCACATGAACATACACAGAGTCCTTGTTGATTGCAGTTTGGCTCATGAGGAATGACTGGTGTTTATGGTGTTTCTGCAGCTGCACAGTAAATCTTGTGACATTTACAGTGTAGACTTGTCAGGGCCAGCAGAGCCCTCTGAGCTAATGTTGGATGACCTGGTCTTGACCTTACCACATGCCGTAATCCAGGAATAGAAAAGGCCTTTTGTGTGGTTGTTGACTATTAGATCAACAGTTAGCTGTTCATGATAAACCATAGTTATGTTGGTGTTCAGGGCTTTTCCATGATTATTGGCAATGGGTGAAATAAAGGACAGACAAGAATTACATCTATTTTTATTATTATTGTTCATATTTATTGTATCTGAACGGTACAAACACTCAGTGTTCAACACACATCACAATTTCAACCACATCTTTCCATTAATCCACCCCATCAGGCTCAACAGGCCTCTCACTCTGTCGGAGAAGATTGTGTACGGTCACCTGGATGATCCAGCAGGGCAGGAGATCGACCGCGGCCGCACCTATCTGCGCCTGCGTCCAGACCGCGTGGCTATGCAGGATGCCACAGCTCAGATGGCGATGCTTCAGTTCATCAGCAGTGGTCTGCCCAAGGTGGCCGTTCCCTCCACCATCCACTGTGATCATCTGATTGAGGCTCAGATCGGAGGGGTTGAAGACCTGCAGAGGGCTAAGGTGAGGACAGACAGCGAGAAGAAGGATAGAGTATTGTATGTACTGTACATATATTTTTATGGTAAAGTCATTGCAAGTAGTTGCACATTACCACTGTCTGAAGAAAAAAATGGTACTTTGATACTTTTGTAATGTAATGAGATACAGTTGATACCATAGACCAGTGGTCGCAAATAGGCAGCCCGTGGGCCAAAGCTGGCCCACCAGCAATATCTGGCTCGTGGCTAGATTACTTTGATAGCGGAAAAAAAGAAAAATGATAGTCATGACAGTAAAAGTGATTTTGCCTACAAAATAAAAGCGTGAGATCGTTTTTGCAGCACTAAGCCTACTTTATGTTCTGTTTAATTGAGAGCTTTACTTTGAAAAGTTCTGAAGGAAATTCAAAGAGCCTCGCTTGCTTGACACATCTCTGATAAAGCTGTATTTCCCTTAATGAGAAAAGCAGGTATTTCCTCTGCCCAGAGATACTGGGGAAATGAAAATAAGCTCCATAGCTTGATGTGGACCAATCACCGGGATGCACACTCCTGCACATGCTTAATTGTGCTTGATGTAAATCGATCTCTTCATGATCAATTTGTTGAAAATGTAGGAAAAAAATACTAGCAGCAAGCAGGGATTGAACACCACTCCTCGAACGGGAGTCCTGTGCACCGAGCTAAGGAGACACACGGTAAATGATGGATCATAAATGATCACTTGATGATGTTCTGGCCTGCCATCTAATGACTTGGAAAAGATTAGGCAGATGCCAGACTTATTTACTGACCCCTGCCATAGACTGTACATAAAGATACCAACACTGGATCTGTAAACTTGCAAAATGTGTATCTCATACCAACTACAAACTATTGAATGTGTTGGCAAGATGCCGTTTTGACAAACTCTACAGCCTTATATGTTTCTCCTCTGGATTTTGGCTCAGTTTCTTATGAAGTTTTGTCAATTAACTTGATGAGTGCAACAAGAGCCAGTTCCTATTTTAGGTAGTGTTTATACTGGAAAATTGAATTTTAAGATAACTTCTCAATATATTGGAGTATATTTTGAGCTGATAGTATTGTATGTTGTCTTGAACTCACTGGCTAAGATTTATTAAAAAAATTGGTGAACATTTTAATTAGAATGTTTTTGTCCGTGCAAAGGCAATGCAAATTCAGGCAAGTGTCATGTGGTTGCGGAGGCAGCATCCTTAAACAGTTTTCTGTGGCTACAGGGAGATACCATGGTTTGGTTCAAAATCCGACTGTTTGATCAAATTGTCTGACTTAACCACATTCCAGGAGTCTGAGTTGACTAAAAGGATTCAGGATAAAGTGCACCCAAGTTTATTCTTTTATGGTTACATATACATGATATATGAAAAATATTAGTCTTCAACAGAAGCCCTAACTCTTCCCCAATTACTCGAACACAGGAAGTGAACGAGGAAGTGTACAACTTTCTTGCAACTGCTGGTGCCAAATATGGAGTTGGCTTCTGGAAACCCGGATCAGGGATCATCCATCAGGTACAGTACACCAGTATTTATAATGGTACTTTTTTTAATGGAAGAACCATCTCTGGCTCAAATTGTTATTCAAAGTGGAGTACTTGTGTGTGTCTTAAAACATGTCTGCAGGGGGATTTTTTAATAAATTCTTGTCAGAGGATTTGTACATCATACACTGTCTGCAGTGAATCAGCATGCAGTTCCTGCCAAACAATGTTTGTGCCATAATAATTAATATCTTGACTAGCGCTTTCAGAAAATGACATTTCAAGAGAAGTAGTCCATTTCAAACAGTAGTCTAAAGAAGTCCCAAGGGAAAATTGTGTGACTGACTGTGAATGTCCCTTTCTTTGCACAGATCATCCTGGAGAATTATGCCTATCCTGGAGTGATGCTGATTGGTACAGACTCCCACACTCCCAATGGCGGTGGACTGGGGGCCATCTGTATTGGAGTGGGTGGAGCTGACGCTGTGGATGTCATGGCTGGAATCCCTTGGGAGCTCAAATGTCCCAAAGTGAGTTAACATTTGATATGTTTTCAAAATGTTTTTTTTCCTTTTCATTAATAGTTTCAACTCTATTTACAGCCAATAAATGTCTCCACAAATGTCTCTATCTGTACGTTTGTTTCAGCCTTTGTGCGTTTTTCCTTCAGGTGATTGGAGTGAAGCTGACAGGAACGTTGTCTGGCTGGACGTCTCCGAAAGATGTCATCCTGAAGGTGGCTGGCATCCTGACTGTGAAGGGTGGCACTGGCGCCATTGTGGAGTATCATGGGCCTGGAGTTGACTCCATCTCCTGCACTGGTAAGGATGACTTACATTTCAAGACTTGGAAACGCTGATGAAAGACATTCTCTGTGTTTTGGATATTAAAATCAAACAAAGGAAGAACAATGGCAGCTTCAACAATTTATTTTTATTTATACAATGCCAATTGATCACTGAAGTTATCTCAGGGCACTTCTCCTATAGAGCTGGTCTAGACGCTGGTCTGCCGCTGCGTCTCCCCCCCCCCCCCCCCCCCCTCCCTCTTTTAAATTATATTCTGGATTTTGCAAAGAGCCAGTGCAGAGAATCTAAAACAGGAGAAATATGATTTTTCCTTTTCTTGTCAATAAACATACCGCAGCATTGTGGATCAGCTGTAGATATGTTATTTGAGCAGCTCGTTATTAAGGAATTGCAGTCATCCAGCGTAGAAGTAACAAATGCGTAAACTTGTTTGTTTTATGTGGGAGTTAAAGGACATGTCCTGATCAAAGGCAACTCCGAGATTCCTCACGGTAGTGTTGGAGGCCAGGGTGATGCCAATGCGTCTCCGAGGTTTGTGAGGCCAAGTACAATAACTTTAGTTTTATCTGAGTTTAACAACAGAAAATTGCAGGTCACCCAGGTTTTTACTTCCTTAAGGCACACTTGAACTTCTGCTAACTGATTGGTTTCATCTGGCGTGATCGATAGATTGGGTATCCTCTGCATAACAATGAAAGTTAAGTTCATGGAGTGTTTCCTAATAATATTGCCTAAAAGAAGCATATATAAGGTGAATAGTATTGGTCCAAACACAGATCCATGTGGAACTACCATCCACATTTTGCTTGAATAGATAATACATTTCTTCAACTAATGCAGTAACTTTGATCTTTCAGGAATGGCCACTATCTGTAACATGGGTGCTGAGATTGGAGCCACCACATCCGTCTTCCCCTACAACCACCGCATGAGGACGTATATGCACAAAACTGGCCGTGCAGGTCAGTCTCTTACTGTTAGTCTCTGTATGTTTAGTCTTTATTCACTGTGTCCTACCTTTAACGTTGTCTCCTTCTTCATCCCCTCTCAGAGATTGCCTCTGTGGCTGATCAGTTCAAAGATGACTTGGTCCCAGATAATGGCTGTGAATATGACCAGGTCATTGAGATTAACCTGAGTGAGGTGAGTCAAAACACTTTTTCTTGACATTAGTCATTTAATGAAAGAAATTATTATCTGATATGTCCCAAATCCATAAATACTAAATCTTTACATGCTAATTGTCATAGTACACTGGTTTAGCAGAATAAATATCAACATACTTTACAGAATTGATAAAATTAAGATGTAGTATGGATTTGGGACACACTGTACATCCTACCACCATTATACGTGGTATGAGGCTGACTATGTTGTTATTTTGTCATGTGACATCAGTCTGTGTATGGACACAGGAAGTCAGGAGTTACAGCATTATTAAGTTATAAAGTAGATGATTTGATTATATTTTGAAGCACCCTGCTGCTGAAATATGTGTGCTATGTTAAGACTAGCATTTCAACCTAGAAACCTGCTTACTGAAACATTCATTAGCTTGATGAATGACCGAGGTGCTGAAGTTGGGCAGTAAAGCAAAAACGTACAGATTCATGATCACTGACCTACCAAATATAGCTTATGTTGAGTAAAAGCTTTCCTGGGGTGATTTCAAGTGGTGTCCACTAAAAAAACTACGGCACCAACTTCTCATGTAGTCACACACTTCTGCTTTGTCTTGTTCTGTATCATGTGATTATGATTATCAGCGTTCCTCCTTAGAAAAACAATATTTATAGCATATATGCAAAGACAACCCAAATTATGTCCTTTACTGTGCCTTGTTTCTCTCCTCCTATAACAGTTGAAGCCCCATATCAACGGGCCCTTCACCCCTGACCTGGCCCACCCTGTGTCTGATATCGGAGCTATAGCTAAGAAGAGCGGCTGGCCCCTGGAGGTTAAAGTTGGTCAGTATATGTGACACAGCTGTATTATCTTACAATTTTTTTTAATGCTTTGTCTAATGAAATTTGATATTTCTTGCTCTTCTTTGTTCTTACTAGCTGTGTTATTGAGCACATATGATCAGATCACATTTACACCCCTGTCATGTGATCTTAAAAAGTGGATATCAGAACAAGTGCTGAGCGCAGTAGATTTCCAGTCATTGACAGAATGAGTAGAGTATAATTATGATGAAACAAATATATATAATTACAGACTTGCTTGTCTTTTGTGTCTTCTTCAAATGCAAGATTTGTTATTAAAACTGCCACTGTAACTGTACACTTCCTCACGTTAGTTTCCTTGTTCTCCTCTTACAAACATAAAACTTGTCTCTTGCAGGTCTGATCGGCAGCTGCACCAACTCGAGCTACGAGGACATGGGTAGAGCGGCCTCTCTGGCCAAGCAGGCTCTAGATAAAGGTCTGAAGTGCAAGGCCCAGTTCACAGTCACCCCTGGTTCTGAACAGATCCGTGCCACTATCGAAAGGGATGGATATGTGAGTCAGAATCTCACCAACATTTAGAGAGATCCATATCATGTGGGCTTTTTCTCCCAGTCTTTTGTTTTCCAGCAGGTTTTTAGACAAATATACAATTTTGTGTGGGGGGAACTGATTTCTTCAAATCCATGCTGTCTCTCCTCTTTCAGGCCAAGATCCTAAGTGATGTTGGTGGAGTCGTACTCGCCAATGCTTGTGGCCCCTGCATTGGACAGTGGGACAGGTGTGCACCTAATTTGTAAAGATTAATTGTGGGTCACAGCTGTTCATTAGTCTGTTCTGCCAACACTTGGTCCAAAGTACAAGACCTCGACAACCACTGGTCACATTATAGTATTCCCCAGGAGATGAATTCTGACAACATTGGTGACCTTTTATCTGACACTACTTTCAGATCAGTATTTCCTCTTTACCAAAACTGGCTCATGAAACTGGAAAGGAAAGGGAGGGAAAATTTATGACTAGGTTTCCATTAAATTAAATGTGAATATTTATTTTTAGGATGGTGTGTTTGTTCCAACACCCGTATTGTTGGATATAATGAATTACTAGTAGTAGTCTTGTAAATTGATTTGAAACAGGTGGCTCAATGCGCATCATACTAACATCCTCCCGGTTTTTACATTTTTCAGGAAGGACGTGAAAAAAGGGGAGAAGAACACTATTGTCACGTCCTTTAACAGAAACTTCACTGCAAGGAATGATGCTAACCCAGCTACTCATGCTTTTGTCACCTCTCCTGAGGTAAGAAGCATTGCAGGTTGAATATCAGCTCAGTGATTCATAGTTACATGGGCATCAATAGACAGACAATTAAAACTAAATTATTATTCATGTATTTTGACTATTTAATGCCTATTATGTGATTCAATGTAGATTGTCACTGCCTTGGCCATCGCCGGGACCCTCGACTTTAACCCTGAGACTGACTACCTGACCGCTCCTAACGGAGAGAAGTTCAAGCTGGAACCTCCAACCGGTGACGAGCTCCCCTCCAAAGACTTCGACCCGGGCCAGGACACTTACCAGTACCCACCGGCTGAGAGCAGCTCAGTCCAGGTGATTTTCATTACCGATATCTAATCTCGACAATCCAGAAAGCAGCAAATACTAATGAAACAGACTCATAACCCAATGAGACTTTGAACCAGTACATGAAGAAGTAAGCACGTGTAAATTAACAGCATGATCAAGGCTTGTTTAGATATAAATGTGTAGTGACAGTTGTTCAGACAGAAAATGTTTTTGGTGTTCAAATGAAATTGATCTGGACGCTGTCAGCCCCACTACCCTTTGAAAACATTCTTGAAAGAACCTTTAGGTCTTACCCTGATTTCATGTTGTTCAGGTGAGTGTGAGCCCCTCCAGCAACCGCCTGCAGCTGCTGGAGCCCTTTGACAAGTGGCATGGAAAAGACCTGGAGAACATGAGGATCCTCATCAAGGTGAGCAGGAAATGGAAGGAAGGTTGTGGTGGATGTGTAAGTAAGGGTTGTGGTGCAGGTTACAAGTCTGGATTGCCTGTCTCAGACAAATGTACTGGATCTTAGACTAAAACCCTCAGGTTGGCACATAATCTGTGTTTATGCCCATCAATATGGGTCCTCTACTTTAGTTCAAGCAGTCCAAAGATGTGTCTTCACCTCATTGTGAA
Source organism: Micropterus salmoides (assembly GCF_014851395.1). Taxonomy (NCBI): domain Eukaryota; kingdom Metazoa; phylum Chordata; class Actinopteri; order Centrarchiformes; family Centrarchidae; genus Micropterus; species Micropterus salmoides. The sequence continues at coordinate 9,764,468 of NW_024040041.1, read as the reverse complement.
CTAGCCAGACGCTGCCACAGTTTTCAAAAATGCATGTTGTTTATTTTTCTATTAATTCTTTCTAAGAATCATAATTTTGTTTATTTTTTACAAGTTTATTTTTTGTTCACTATTTGGCTCTCTAGATGTGTGTGTGTGTGTGGTGCGCTCACCTTATGTCTGAAGTACCAAAGATGTGGTTGAGAAAAGAAATGTGAATTAACTTTAATTAGCTCCTATTAACCTTGTGGCTCGTGTGTATCGATTCTGTGATATTTTAACTCTTGCCGTTTTGTTGCATACATACACCACATTTGTCTGAGCCAGAATGCTACACAATTGCACCTGAAAATCTGCTTGTGGCTTAAGGGAGAGCTAGTAGAGCTGAAGGGCACAGGGTGAGCCAAAAAAACAGCAGAGACACAACTCAGACCAAAACTAACAATGAACTAATGTTACTAAGAAGTAAGGCCTATACATCTTATTCCTCTGTGCCATAGACCTCCACTGTTGTCCGAAACAATTAAAAACACATCAATGAGCCACACTGTTGAACTGGATGACATGTTCCTTCATTACAATGAAGACACACACTGTAGTTTATTTTGAGTCAGTCCCACACACACCGTCCTGCTGCCGGAAATACTCAGTGCACCAAATGTGGATCAATCCTTGGCTGAAAATAGACCCCAACAAATGCACTGTTTCCTTTAACATTTGCTAAATACAGTAACTAGAGTGTGCAGATGTTTTATATATGGAAACATATATCCCTGACCAGATTTATGTCTTCTGTAGGAAAATTGGGAATTTTAATGGGATTTGTGGACAGTAAGAAAAATCTTATTCTTTCAAGGAGGAATGGGAATAATCTCTTCTCTTTAGCTTTACTAATACTGAAGGCCCATTTGTTTGCAAAAAGGTGATTAAAACTCCACTTAATTCTATAAATGGTGTAGCATTAAATAGCCATTGATTAATTTATTTCCTTCTCCTCTATCTCCTTCTCCATCCCCTTCCTCTCTGTTCCTCTGCTGCTGTAGGTGAAGGGGAAGTGCACCACTGACCACATCAGTGCTGCTGGGCCCTGGCTGAAATTCCGCGGCCACCTGGACAACATCTCCAACAATCTGCTGATCGGCGCGGTCAACATTGAGAATGATGCCGTAAACAAAGTCAAGAACCAGCTGACAGGAGAGTACGGAGGTGTTCCCGATGTGGCCCGCCACTACAAGGTGAGTTTGACAGTTGATGACTTCTTTTACATCTCTACATTACGTTGATTTGAATGGCACACATGCACTCCGGTGCTTGTTTAATAGGTATACCTAGCTCTAAACTAATGCAGTCTCATACAACAGTCCTGCAATAGATCCTACCGCCATGGAGGTGTTTTTTTGGTGCTGTATAGTGTTGTACAGAAAAGTGTTTCTGATATTTAGTTTACTCTCACTGGTGTAAATGGGTTTGACCTTATAGTAGAAACACCTGTCAGTGTAATTCAACAGCACCACAAACTGATCGTGAAGTTGAATCAAAACAGTTTCAACAAAAACAGAACATTCTTAGCTTCATGAATGTGTGATTATTGCAGGATTGTAGATTGGTGTACCCATTAAACTGGCAACTGAGTGTAGATTCTGTAGCATGCTGTATGCTAGTGCTAAAAAAGCACTAGACAAAATTCTTATTTGTGTTGCATATTTTCCCAAGCAACCAATTTCCTTAGTATGTTGTCTACTCTGTCCTCAGCAGTTTAAACATTTCCTTTGTCATTGTTTACTTTATAATCCAGGCCAATGGAGAGAACTGGGTGGTGGTTGGAGACGAGAACTATGGGGAAGGGTCCAGCAGAGAGCACGCTGCCCTGGAGCCACGACACCTTGGAGGACGCGCCATCATCGTCAAGAGCTTTGCCAGAATCCATGGTAAGATTCAGGGCACAGCGAGAAAAAACATGCATACATCAATCTGTCTCTCCCATTTTAGAGATATGCTAAGTTAATTGGGCTTACTCTCAAACTGTCAAATGTATTTTCTTTGTGAAAGGTAGAGGCAACAGGGAAGCAGTGTCTTAATAGTTGCGATTGTGTTCCAGAGCAAACTGATGATTATTTAGTCTGCCAGAATACGGATGTCTCCAGCAGTGTCTGAGAGAGTCTCCAAGTTATAAGCACAGTCCATTAGTCCCAGTTTGTTGCATATAGGAGGCTGGATGTGTTTCTTAAGAACCTCCAGAGAAACACAAAATAAATGCTGTTGTGTGTAGTTTACAAGCTTTCAACATCATTAAGTCTTCATGAAAAAGATTTACAACAGTGAGAAATTTAGTGTAAATGGAACATCTAATTCATCATGAGAAATGGGGCAACCAATAACAACCTGACACACATACTCGCATGCATCATTCTCCATGACCTTGTATTTCTGTGTAACAGATATGGTCCTGTCAGACAAAGAGCTCTTCTCTGGTTACCTGATGGAAGTATAGTATGTGTTTTGCTGTTTTCTCTGATATGTCTCTCTTTTTCTCTCTACTCACAGAGACCAACCTGAAGAAGCAGGGCTTGCTGCCTCTGACTTTTGCCGACCCCCAGGACTACGACAAAATTCGCCCCGATGACAAGATTTCAATCACTGGACTGAAATCCTTTGCTCCCGGCAAGGTGAGCAATCTTTGGCACTAAAGAAACATTGATCCGCTAGTTTCTCTTAACATTATGTTTGAAGAAAAACTGGATAGATGAATGACATGTGATCTCATTTGCCTCCTGGGTCCTCCCCCAGCCCCTTACAGCAGTGATCAAGCACAGCGATGGCAGCCAGGAGTCAATCTCTCTAAATCACACCTTCAATGAGACGCAGATCGAGTGGTTTCAGGCTGGCTCTGCCCTCAACAGGATGAAGGAGCTCCAGTAATTGGTGGGAGTGGAGTGGAGGGAGACGGGGCCTTTAGGGGCCAATTGGGGGGCCTTGGCGTGGGTTAAGAAGGGGAGAAATGTGGGCCCAGAGAGGGGCTTTGCAAAGAGGAGACGATGGGAACTGTAGATGGGAACCAGCCTCGTTAGTTATAATGTTGGTTTAGGGACAGCTGTAGTCATGCTCAGTTCAAGAAAGAACACACACAGACACAAGGTCGCTGTACAGATGAGAAGCGCACACACATGCACGCGAGCACCTACATGCACAGGCAGGGTTGCGGTGAAAGCACTCCTGGTCGACAGGCAGAATTACTGTACACAAATGCACTCAAACAAGCACACAATAACCTAAGCTAGGCGTTGTGTGTCTCCGTTAAAAGCAGCATCGTTGCTGACAGCACTCCTCAGTTTAACCTTATTTAAGCGTGTAACCCTTTGCGTACACAGACATCTTTCTCCATCAAAGGGGGTTATATTTTCCTAATTTTGTGACAGATTGGTATCTCTACATTATTTCTCTAAAGCTGAAGATGTTTGGTTTCACTAAAAGTTGTCCCCCCGCCCTACAGAAACAGGTTTGTTGGAAGCATTACCATAGAGCATTATTCATTATTAACTACACTGTATACCATTTTTATGACCATATCTGGCAGTGAACATACTTGATTCAGAACTTGAATAAATTAACATACAGATACAGAATATCATTAAAATAAAGTTGGTGAAGCAGTGACTAGTTAACGGCTTCCTTTATTGTCTTTAACTGTAAAATCCACTCCAGGACCAGGCTATTCTTGTCCTCCATTATACCTCCACTTTAACATTTGTCTCAGTAGTTTCCATCCAAGCAGCTCAATAAATTGAGTTGGTCAACTCGCATGAATGTACTTTTCCCTCATTATCTCCAGACCTGTCACCCGAACAATATCTTTTCCACCTGTTCTCTGTAATTGTGATGCACTCTACTTGTCCTTTCTTTTTCCTCCTATTGTGTTAGCGCGAGCCTTGATATTTCTTCTTTTCATCTGTGTTTTGTGTGTGATGCATGACTGTTTTAGTCAGGTTACCACCGGTCTGTGTTTGCAACGGTCTGTCCTCTCTTTGCTCAACCTGTCTCTGTTTTTGCTCTCACTAGGCTGGTTCATGCAGTCCAAACCACAACCTGATATATTTCGTGAAGTAGGCTGTGATTAGATTTGTGTTGGCGGATGCTGAAGCTGCACTGGGCAACAGTTTTAATGTAAATTCTGACTTAGTGTATAGACAGGAAATCTTCTGTGCCCATAGGAAACTGCAGCCGAAGTGTAATAAAAAGTGCTTCTTTACAGCCGTGATTGTGCTCTGTCCAGAGAAAGCGCTACTCTTCTGTGAAATAAATCTTCTGGAGTAGTTCAGATCAGTTCACATGTTTATGTTATCGGGGTTTCTCTGTGTTAAAAGTTTTCCACTTTGTCCTCACTATCATCTGGAGCTGCAAGCGTGTGAAATTGCCTTGTGTAGCTGTAATGGGAGATGACAGGTGGTGTTTGCCTCTGAATTAAATGTTTTTTTTCAGGTTGAGGTTTGGTCTTCCATAGCATAAAAAGGCCTGCTGTCTTCTTACACGAACTAACGCACAATCTAGTGTCCAGATGTCTGTACACTAACACTTTGTAGAGTTAGGAAAGTAAATTTAGGTGTGCTATGTTCTTCCTCTGCAAACATTTTACTCTTCAGCGTACATCTCTGGTGTGTGTAACTATAGGACTGATATACATCTTGTAATTATTATTGATATGATTGATAAACAAGTATTCAGACCGTAGAAGGATCATTCTTATATTAAGTTTGGCATCTTGCCATGATGTATACCCAGCGAGCGCCACTGAAACAGTATGGTTATATATTTTTGTGGACTTAGGGATGTTTAGGGTCATTGCTGCTATGTTTTATGGGTACTGCTGGTCCTCTGTGTTTAGTTCTCACCATCATCCAGAAAGACTATAAATCTGTCACTTCTTTTTTCTGCATTACATGAGGTAAATCCCACTGTACTAAAAAGCCACTGAGAGTGGACTTGTGTATAAATGATATGAGATATAGCTGTACTTTGTATAGGGGTGTGTACATAAACAATAAAAAAAATTAAATATATAAAATCACAAGGAGCAGTAATATGCTGTGTGCTGCCTGTGCAAAAGAGAGCTGTTAACTCTGTTTGTGATCTCTTGTAATATAATGTCATGATAGAGTCCCCTCTGTGGTTGAGAATCTCCATTAAAAATAAACATTTTCACAAACCAGTTCACATGTGGATTGTGGGTTAAATTAAAGCACAGATATTGAATTGTAGCTGTTTGTTGCCGCTGGGGCTTTGACCATGAAAACAGGTGTCTTGATGGCTTTGTGTGTTTTTCTTAATCTTTAGTTTTGTTTTGTTCATTTTGTTGTCAGGGTCAGAGATGATTTTAAATAGCAGCAGCCCAACTGTAATGACATTTTGGACATTAATGACTCCATATATGGGTTTTCTGTTCATATACTCCTCATGTGTGATACCCTTGTTAAGCCCATCACTTTGATATACTCCAGTAAATCAGATTTACTGCCAAAGATGCCTAATGAACATACTGATAATGGTTATCCATAAGTTGTGTTTGAAAAAATCACCCATCATTATGTGACCTTTCAAAATTAGCCCCATGTGCATAATTATTTGATTTTATATATATATATATATATATAGGGTGATGTTTCCTACAGAATTCACCAGGAACAGTGGTTATTTTTTACTAATTCATTTGATCCTCCTTTTTCCCTCTGTCAGCACTTTTAAAACGCCCGTGAAGCAGTTTGCTTATCCTGTGATGTAAGATAATGCTTTGTTGTTCACTAGTTCAAGCCTTTGAGTTTTAAAAGCGCTATTGTAAAGTGAAAAATCAAATGATGTTGTTCATTATGGCATTGTGTGTTGGCATATTGTGTCATTATGTGACATATTTCAACATGCTTCATTTGTCCAGATACAATAAATGAAATATGATCAGATGTTTTTGTATAGTGATGATTCCCCTCACACTCCTGTTTCAGCATTAAAATTGATTGTTTATAAGTAGATGATAATAAAATACATGCTTTATGTTTTATAGCTTTAAAATATTTAGATTCAAAATATATTGACATCTTGGGAAATTATTAAAGATAAAATTCTGAAATTAATGTTTTTGTGTTTCTCTTTGTTTAATGATATCAGTAATAGCATTTGATTGTCAGTCTTGCTGTGTTACAAACCTCTGCTGAGGAACAATTGGCTTCAGTTGTGGATGCTGCCTTCAAATGCTCCTTGTAACCTCCAACAGTCTGTGGCATACAGCCTTGACATATGTCGATGATACCATTTATTTTTCTCCTTTTATCCAATACTGTTTATCTGTTCATACAGCAATGTTCAAAACAATGACTTTTGAAAAATTAACATACATGTTTTTACTCCTATTTACTTACACTAGTAGATCACATATCTGTACATACTTGGGTGTGTATATAGATTCTGTATATGTCTATTAAATACTACACAGTATCTACCCTGAATAGTTAACTTAAAAGTGCATGTGGAAATGCGTGTTAAATATAAACTGTACTTGTGATTATTGTAATTCAGATCAGAAAACTCAATTGACTTTGTTTTTTCACCGTGCTTACTGGAAGCAGAATACTAAAGTGCATATTGATGGCATGTAATGTATCTTTTCATTAGTAGGATGAAAGTGAATATTTTCTAAATAATTCAGTTGCTAATTGTTCAGGGTAAATTCATTTCACAAACACAATCTAACTAGACTGACTTAAAACCCCAATTCTATTATTTTTATTATCAAACTCTAACAGTATGGTATGGCACCTGAATGAACAATGTGAATAACTATACCACTAAGACTTTTGATATTTTAACTTTAAAATTAACTATTGTACCTCTTCAAAATAAATCCAGAGTTTACAAAATAGTTTAATAACGTTATTGAATTAAGATATGCATAAAAATACAAAATTGAAGTAAATAAAGGTAAATAGTCCATGACAATAACTTAAACAGTAATAATGATTGAATGTAATGTAGACAAAAAGTAAAAACAAAACAAGTAGGATTGCTGATTTCAACAAATTTTGTGTGTTTATAGTCTGTATATTGACAAATTAATAATTCTACTTCATATTTTGTCACTGTTCTGTTGTTATGGTTATCTAGCTGATGTCATAAAACGTAATTTTTGTTTTGTTTTTAGATCTGTAAAAATTACGCAAATCAAATAGTATGGTATGGCGATTCAACGAGGTTTAAAAACCTGCACTCACTGTACCTTTAAGTTTTGCGACGTGTCGTAAAATCTCACTGTCGTAAATAATCACGTGGAGACATCATGGATGCTTCTGGGTTTGTTGTAGATTATTCTGGGTTTCAGTGCTGTCTTTAGCTAGATGGTGGAGCATTTTTGATTTTCTTTTTCATTTCCGCTGTGTCTAAACAGGAAATGCTGTCCTGAAAATAGGTGACAAGCCTCAGCTCAGCTCGCTTGTTTCACCACAGCAGCTCTGCGCGTGTGTGTGTGTGTGTGTGTGTGTAAGTGAGTACCTGTTCACAGTCTGCAGTCAGCATCATGTTCGTGTTGGTGGAAATGGTCGACACGGTCAGGATCCCTCCGTGGAACTTCCAGAGACAACTCAACGACGCCATAGCTGAGGAGCTCAACAAGAAACTGGCCAACAAGGTGTGTGCGTTTTAACTTTATTCAGTCAAGTAAGTTAATCTCTTCTGCATGAGAGACCTGTGTGCAGCAGGAGAAATCAGAAAGTCACAGCATGAAAAACAGTTACACAACTCTCTGAACAGGTCCAAAATTAAAAGTGTAAAGTCAGCCAATAGGATGAGACTTTCAGGTTTAATTATTTTACTTCACTATATGATGCAAAGCACTATAAGGCAGTCTTCCCAAGTTCAGTCTTTACGGGTCCCATGGCCAGATCTGATTTGGTGAGCAGTAGGTTTAAATTTGAGAAGAGTTGTGAAATACTGAGGCAGGTTCAGAAGGAGACATTTATAAAGACAACTATTGTGTCACCCTATCACTGAGGACTTAATAATTCAATAATAATACTATAATAATACTCAATAATTATCGATTACGTAAAATTACAAATTTGCCTCAAAGGATTGAACATTTCTAGATCATAAGACACCCACTGTCTGGAGACTCCCCATTAGTGATAGGAAAAACTTGATGTGTGTGCAGAGTAAACAGACATAAATACAGTCAAATTAAACTGTTAAACAGACTGACAATGTTAGGTAGATATACTATATAAAGAATATGGACCTGGGAAGACAACATTTTGATAGTAAACAAAAGGACATAAAAACATTTCACTAGTGGTGAGGTGATTTCGGCTGATTTTTTGTTTTAAGGTAAGAAGGATAACAAGTCACTTTGGCTCTTTGCATTACGAATTTTGCTTATTGAATGTCTGTTGTGTTGATAAAGTGTCAATTCAGCATGTCTGCATCTGCTAAACTGCGACCTGCTCCCTTCACCTCAGGTGGTCTACAATGTTGGTCTGTGCATCTGCTTGTACGACATCACTAAACTGGAGGACTCCTATATATTCCCAGGGGACGGAGCCTCACACACAAAAGGTATGATGATGCCGACAGAGCTGTTGACTGGACTCTCTCATTTCCTCATACACTTGCGTCAAGCCTCTTTATATTTGAGACGCATTGCCAAATAGTGCAACCCGATTATAACTGAGCCCTTCCACTTAGTTTTTTGTTTATGATTGGGATTTAGCCATTATTAGTGCAATAATTCTCCTCACTCACTGTTTCTTTTTTATGTGTTTTTACGTTAGTCTTGTTGATGAATTGAAGAAGAAATACGTCTAACTAGAGTGCGTCAGAAATGAAACACTTAACCTTACATCCTGACAGAAATATTGTTGGATCCATATCAGAGCGGGATGGAGAGGGACGCTTTTTTGCCCTGCACTGCTAAGAGTAAACTTCCGAAGGACATACTGATGTCCTGAACCAGAAAATGTTGCAGCTGTGTTTTTATCCAGTAATAAAATACACAGAGGTTGTGTGAGGTTGGCGTAACCATTGAAACCCCCTTATTGCCACTGGTAGTACTCTGTCACCCACTGATTTGTTCCTGATTTCCTTTGGTCTGTCAGTTCACTTCAGGTACGTCGTTTTTCACCCTTTTCTCGATGAGATCCTGGTCGGCAAGATCAAGTACTGCAGTCAAGAGGGAGTTCATGGTAACTTTTGCCTTTCCATTTCACCATATTGGATTCAATCTCCAGAAATGTATTTGCAAATTTATTCTCAATACATTAAAAGGAAAAAAACACAAGCAATTACTTCTGCAACTAATGATTATCTTAATTTCAGTTCATCTGACAGAGAAGCAACAACAATTGAAAATAGCTAAACAAATCTGCCTTATTTATTTATTTATTTATTTATTCATACACAACTTTAATCTTGATCTTTCCAGAGTTTTAATGAATCTCTAAGACGAGTCTAATTAGGATCTGAGAGCTTTTTATGTTACACTTCTCTGGTACCAAAGTCACATGTAGCTGTGCTCCACTTGCTTTCTCCACTGGTTTGCTGCTAATATATAGATCAGTCACATTTGGAGGACAATAGTCCGTCACTTAAGAAGGTAATTTGTAAAACATTTCAAACACATGTTTATCATAAATTTGCAACCATTTCGTAAAATGTTGGCCTGTTGCATTTACATTTTACATTTCGGGTGTTAGCAGACGCTTTTGTCAAAAGTGACTTACAATAAGTACATTTGTCAGAAGAAAGTGAAAAGCAAAAGATCCCTGTCGGTACAGTAAGGATGTCAATAGAAGAAGTTGTTCAAGCACTCATAATTGCTAGATTAGCCATTGCTGGTGCATGCAGCACATTCTGATATGTTAGTCTTGTCTTGTGTATTCATGTTTTTTTAACTTATTACCAGTACATTAATGACTAAAAGGTGTGTGTGTGTGTGTGTGTGTGTGTGTGTGTGTGTGTGTGTGCATATAGAAGTACTGTGTTAAACACTGTCTGCTCCTACCTTTGTTTCACAGTGACGATGGGCTTCTTCGATGATATTCTCATTCCACCAGAGTCTCTTCAACAGCCTACAAAATTGTATCCTGAACTGAAAATATTCATATAAATGAAGTAAAGTACTGTTATTTATTTTACTGTTTTGCCACATGTTCACACACACATTGTTTCTGTCACACATTATTTAAATTCTGATGTATAAGTGATTGTATCTGTAGTTTAAACTGCTGCACCTCCTGAGCTGTTGAGCCATCCTTAGCTACAGCCTCAGTGATGAAGCAGAGCAAGTTTGGCTTTGGGAATATGAGACGGACGAGGGGGCGCATGACCTCTACATGGACCAAGGAGAGGAGATCCGTTTTCGGGTGACAGATGAAGTTTTTGTGGACACGTCGCCGACGGGCCCAGCAACTGCAGCGACAGACACACCGGGGCAACCGGGACAATCAACTGCGCCGCCAGCAGCGGAAAGCCTGGAGAAGAAAGAGGCACCGTACACTCTGATTGTAAGGACACACTTCTTGACTTACGCACATTTACATCACAAGGAGATCTGCTCCGATCAAAACTGTTAACATAAGTTTCTGATGAAAGCATGAACATGCATTGTTATTTTGGCTTATTCAGACTCTGTAGGTTGAAGTTGGGCGGGAGCTGTAGTCACCAAACTCCACAGCTGTGTCCTACTTCAGGGGCTGCCTCCCTCCATTATTTTTAAACAGAATGTGTCATAATGGGAGAACAAGGCTGTCCCATACCAGAGCACCTCCAAATCTAGCTCAGAAATGTGGGCTTCTTTTTTCGATTGCTTGGGACTCCACTGGTACAGTTGACCTGCTGCACTGTTTGTCAGTTGTTTATTATGTCTTGTAGAGAAATTTCACTGGAAGTGTGGTTATAATAGGAAAATCTCTGGTTTAACACTGGTAGTTAGAGAAGTGGATATCACATTGTGATCCTTCTGAGGGCTCCTTCATGGTGAAATGTAAAACCTCAAACTGACACGAACCACCTAAACCCACAGTTTTGGTCTCCGTCTGTCTAGACTAATGTTTCTCAACGGGGGCGATACCGCCCCCCAGGGAGCGTTCCAAGGACGATGGGGGGGGCGGGGGAAGCAACATTTTGGAAAGGCGGGCGCTGAGCTGCTTTTGGGGGGCATTTGCTAGTTGGAAATTCTAAGGCGAGTTTACACCAAAGATTCTCAACAATACGAGTTTAAACTTTAAACTACTTGCAAAAAACTGTGGTCTGCAACATTAAAACCTGCCAGTTTAGTCCACTGCGACTGGACGAGATGGTGTATTTTTTCTCCGTCAGCTACTTGTGTTGCAGCTCCGTGCTGCCTTAACAGTAACGGGAAGTCACATTATCATCTGTAAATTTTTGCCCACATGGCGTCAACTGTGTAAACTCTGGAAAATTGACTCTCTCTTTCTTGGTATTACCGTGGGAAAGTGTTTATTTCTCTGAGGACTACACTGTAACATCTTATCGCAGTGGTTACACATTTACAAGAGGGATATTCCGGTATCGGACTTACCCTGAAAGCAACTTCGCTGCGACACCAGTGAGTGACGTGGACAGTTTGTGGCAAAGCAGACATATACAGTAGTTTCAGTAGGCTATAAAAATGTAACGTTAAAAACTGAAGCCCTGACTTGCTCTGTTGGGGATTGTAAGCGGCACTTTATCAGAGGTGCTGAAGTTAATGTGTGTGGAATTATTCGTGAGATTTCTGCCTGATCACAGATGTTGTTGGTTAGTTTTGTTTTCCCCCAGCATGAGCACCTCCTCGTCTCATCCAGTTCTGTGTCTGTTGGATGGTCGGGATACTTCCAGCGAATCAGTAATGTAATGCAGTATAGGGCATGTAGTAAAATATTATGAATTCTATTTAATGACGTTAGTCTCCTAATATTAGGACTTTTTTTTCTTTACATGTCAGAGAACACTGATACGTGAGTGAGATTCTGAATGTGCAGAAGGTTTTGAACATGAGCAGACCAGTGGATCGGTGGATTGGGGGGGGCGTGGCTCCCCTGGCGTGGGGGCCCGGTCTGGACCGGGGGATCTGAGGACTCGGGCTTCTGGCTTTTGCTCATTTCTGGGCCTGGGGGCCCGTTGTCTCCTCTGCTCGCCTGGGCCCTCTTCGGCAGGGGTGGGGAACCTGCTGCTTCCCCCTGCCAGCTCTCTCACAGTGGGGGCATTCGGGAGTCTCTGGGGCACATGGCGGGTGTTGTCGGGGTGGGTTTTGGTGCTCCTCCTTGGGGGTGGTTGACTGGGGGGGCTGGGCCCCCGTCCGGGGACGAGACCAGCCTCGGGTTTACAGGGCTCGGGGGCTGCTGGCTCTGTCTGCACTCTGGGGAGGGATGCCTCTGGCTGGGCTGGGGGACTGTTGGCCTGGTTCTCCCGCGTTATCGCTCCCTGGCGGCAGGGAGCTTCCCGGCACGGCTTTCTGCTGTTCCTCCTCGGGGTAGGGCGCAGCTTCCCCCGGGACATGCGGTCTGGGGTCCTTTGCGCTTTGGGGTGTCGCGGGGTGCCCTGGCTACTGGGGGTGGGCGTCTCTGGGCGCTGCGCGGGTTGATCCGGTTGTGGTTTGGAGGGCTGCGGTGGGATTATGGGGCGATTGTGGAGTTTATTTGGGTTTTATTTTTTCGGGGGGGTTTCCCTTCCCTGTGCAGGGTCTCTGGATGGCTTTGTGGGGACCAAAATGCTGAACCCCACAAGTTTGAAGGGCTGTTCAATGGTTAATACTTTTAGAGTTAGGTTTAGGTTGGGGGTTGGGGTTAGGTTAAGGTTAATGTAGTTGGGATGGTTAAGGTAAAGGTCTATGGAATGCATTATATCGATGAGATGTCCCCAATGGGATAGAGGAATAAACGTGTGTGTGGATCACCTGTTTTTTTTTTAACTGTCAGAGACCAGTCTTTTATTCAGTAGTTTATACTCTGGCAGCCGAGGGTTATAAAAATTGGATGTTGTTGCACAGCAAATATGACAGCTCTGTTCATGTTGGACCTTCCTGTTCTCCATTCCCTCTGCACTGATTCCAAGTCACAGAGGCAACTACTGAGTTCACCACAACTGAGCTGTACGGACAAGATCTTTATTGATTTGATTTTGTTTGTAAATTTCACTGTTAACCTAAATGCTGGTGTGAACAGGCTCTTATACTGATGTTTAAAAGATTCATAAAGGTTTAAGTAATCTCACCCTAAAAGATGCAACAGACCTAACGGGGGGTCAGCGAGATTTAGCCTACATGCTTGAACAGTTCTGAGTGTAGGACTAATTCATCTGACTGACTGAAAACAACTGTGTGGGTGTACCATGGTTGTGCGATTGTATTAACTGTGGCCATGAATGAAACAAAAGTAGCTTTACCTCCGTCCTGACCGGCTATGCTGTTGTTTCAGGGAACCATCTGTGAGCCGGGGCTGGGGCTGCTGTCATGGTGGAACAGTTAGCACTGCTGAGGAAGAGGAGGACATTTGGTGGTAACAAACGTATCGACCATCATGACTGATCAGAGAGATGGTTAGCTGGAGAGACACAGAGCCCTGTCGATTGGGTACAGAAGTCAAGACACAAAGTCGAGCTGCTTTCTGAAGCAGGATTCTGCTGGTGTGAAGTGACTGATGAAACCTCTGTCACTTTGGGACTGATTGTGTTGTAAATACTGCTCTTAACATCCCAGCTTCATGTTTACATGTATAATTTACCACATATTTAATAACACAATGACTGATGGACATTTACATTCATTTGGTATATTTTACAAACAATAATGGAGTAATTAATGATTTGAATCACAATGTCATCACTACTTTGGTATGATAGGTCACTCTTTAATGGCTCAAAAGAATTGCTGTTTAAATCTGGGTTGAAAACTGAACGTCATTTATCAGTGATGGATACATTTGTTTCCCGAATCCTACGGACATTCTTGAGTTTAAGGTGAGAGAAATAAGGTTGAGTGTTTTTTTCCCCCATTGATATTAATTTACCTGTGGGTCAGATTTCTAAAACATTTGTATCATCCAGATCCAAACAGGTAACTTTGCAACAATAAGAATGTTTTTTTCTGTGGGAGTGAAATTTGTCAAAAGATTTACTTTTATTTGAAATTGTATCCCTACCTGAGGTTTTTGTGCACACATCCTCTGTTTATTTAAATTTGTCTCTTAGTTAAATGGCGTATCATCCACGTGAGTGGGCATGATATGTGAATTTCTCATTCTGTGTGATTAGAGGAAGCATATCAAAAAGGATTAGTGACCAGCCTTTAAATCCAACAGTTTGAAGGGCAGTGAAGGACACAGCGCTGCTCTCTGCACTCTGTTGGTCAGTTTGAGTTATCAGCTCACACACATATGTGTTTGTTGTACAATCTGAAATGCAGTGGGCTGTGTTTCATGTGACAATTCCATGGCCAGTTGATGTTTGTCTCTGCTGTGTGTTATGAAACTAGGTCCGACTGTTTTTTTGTTTTTTTATCAACAAAAATAGATGGCATGCATGTGACCCCTATTACAGAAATATTCCTGACAAAAAGCATAGGATGAAATTATTTACCATGTAAAAATAAATACTGCCACTGAGTGCTCTCTCAGCTCACCTTGGGCATTAAAACAGTTCTTTTTAGTAGCAGTTTTTACTGATGTTTGTGTGTGTGTGTGTGTGTGTGTGTGTGTGTGTAAAATGATAAACTTGTAAAATGCAAAATCCATCTCATTACTGGCATCTTCCTCATAAAACGTTATTTACAATAGAGGCGCACAATAAGGGCTGCATAAAGAGCTCAGCATGATAAACAACATAAAATCATGGTATAGACAAAGAACACCTTACATAGGCCTACATGACGAGGAATGAAGAAAGTCCTTTTCTACACGCGCACTCGTACACACACACACACACACACACACACACACACACAGTCTCATCACGCCATCGGAATCTCCGCCAGCTGCGCAGACTCAGCAGCCATAACACCGTCACATCAGGGTTTTCCGTCGGTCTGCGCGGATTTGGTCGACTTATATATTTAATTACTCGTTATATAATACACACCGACTTAAAAGACACACACTCGCACACGCCGATCGTCCTCAGCCTCCTAGCGCACCCAATACAGTAAGTAACATTTCTGCGAATATATGCATGTTGAAGTTCCTGCATATATGCATGTTGTCAGACTATGTTTGGGCAATGTATTGTTTGCATGTTTGACATAACCGCTAAATAAGAGACACATAGGCTATTTTATGTAGCCTAGCTCTGGTTGTAGCCTAAGGAGGACTGATCGATATAGCAATTACACAATATTTGACCGCCAGCTGGTCTTCATGAGCGGTTCTCTCACTCTGCTTTTGTCCAAGTTATAGGCTATTGGCTATAACAGCATCGGTTGCCTATTCTGCCTCTCACACATTTTTGTGTGAAACTACAGACATTACAGAAGCTGTGAATCGGGGATTCATTTCTTTACGTTACGCTATTGGCTTAAATAAAAACACGAGAAAAGCAAAGAGTTAAAACAGGCTATGGGATTTTATGGTTCTGGGAGGAAAGTGTAGGCTATGAATTCAACTCGGGACAAACCACACACACACACACACAATTCACACACACAATTCACAGACACATTAGTCGTCCCTTTTCATAATCATGGGACAAGGAAGAGATTCGTCCCCGAGCCGGGCCACAAGAGCCATGACCCTCTTAATTCTGTAGCTTTAGTTCTGCACATCCAGATGTTCTCCTTCTGCTGTCTGTAAATGAGTTGCTCTGAATGTTGGGGTTCATTCACAGCGCTCTTGTTTCTCATGTTTCTTGTTTATTATTATCTTTATTGTAATTATAATAATAATGTGTAAAGTCATAGTTTTCTGCTGTAACGGATCCTGCGGAAACCCTGTAACTTTATGTCTGTAGTGTCCTGCTCCCGCTCAAGTGGAATGTAATTGTTCTTTTGGAAATGAAGCACTGACGTCACGAACGCACCACTGGAGGCGACGTTCTGCAGCTGTTCTGACGTCACGCCGCGTGCGGAGCTCCAGCTCTGCCTGCATCATAACAGGCAGACGAGTGGGCGTAAAAAACGTCCTACACACGCACGTATACATAGAGTAGCCTATATAAAACCGTGTTAAAGGCGATTCATGGGGTGCATCCACCCTTGAGGACTGACAGGAGAGGAGTCAGTTGTAGCCTAACCTTGAAATATTACTGTGGGGAGAAACCAGATTAGAAGGTATTGAAGGGCAAGGTCACCTGACTGACTGTGGTAGTATTAGTGAATGATGAAAAACAGATATGAATGCTTTAGCCTATAAAAAAAATAAAAACTGAGAATCATGCAGAGGGAAGGAAGGAGCATTGCCTACTCTGTAACTGATTTGTATTGAATATACACTATACGGTGATAATGTCCTTTAATACACTGCACAGTTGAAATGCATGTCAAATAGATATGAAAAATTAATCTCCACGTTTTTTAATACTATAACTGTGCAGTATAATAATTATTTGGGATTGCAGTGGAATGCAAACTGAGCCAAAGGGAGACTTCCAAAGGATCCAGGTGACTAAGAAAATTAGTGTTTATGCATGAAATTAAATTTAGGGCTGGATTTAAAGGGGCCTGCACCATACACCCCAAGACCAGTTTACTTGTCATAACAAGCTTTACTCTACTCTTTTTTGTCAAGTCTGAGAAATAACACATTTTTAAGAGAAAACTAGAGGTGTGGAGTTTACCAGGAGAGTCTAATAAAAACATGCTACTGTGTTGCATTATTGGAAGTTTTTTTGACCCATGCTACAGTGTGTAGCCTACTTACATTCAGGATATCATGGTCTCTGCTACATCGACTTTTGACCGTTCTTTTCTCCCTAGCAAGTCCCCCAACCTCGGGGCGTGCACTCTAAATCACTGGAGAACAATTTAGCATTAGAAGGGACTTGATTTAAAGTAGGCTACTTTGGAGGGGTTAGCTGTGTCACTTCAATATCTATTTTTACTCTTGGAAGGAATTTGATCTGATAACATAAATTTGACATTATGGTACAACAATATATTCCTAGATACACTGAAAGAACACTGAAAAGGTATTCTTCACCTGACATGTCCCTGTGGTCTCTGACTTGGCTTACTCTTGACTGGATTACCCCTCTCATCCTTCCTTTCCTCCATCAGGTCTAAAGCCACATGACAACTATCTGATCTTCCTCCGCTCTCTCCCTGTGCCCTCTCTCCTCACAGCCCGTCCTCCTGATAGACTTGAAGTGACAGCACTGACCTGGATAACCGCTGAGCCTGTGTCCCACACTGAGGCTGGCCTGTCCAAGAAGACAGACTCACAAATACACCAGCGGACAGACAGCGGTGTCAGCAGTCCAGCAGCAGCCTGCGGCTGAAGGAGTAGCAGCAGCATCCAACACTGCATCCACACCATCTTCCCCCATCCTTCTCCTCTTCCTTGTCACATCTGACATGGCAGACCCCAGCCTCACGTCGCCCTCAGGGACGCCCCTGCGCTCCCCCAACAGCTCTCTCACCCTCTCCTTCCCCTTCTTGAGGGAGGGGAGTCGGGTATGGGAGGAAGGCAAGGAACCGCCGCTGCCTCGGGATTTGCCCAGCCCGTTGCCAACCAAACGCACCCGCACCTACTCAGCGTAAGTGATTAGTTTACATTTATTTAAATACGGTAACATTTTTAGGTACTTGTACCTTATTTGAGTTTTTCCAATTTCATGCTACTTTAAAACTTCACTACATTGCAGAGAAAAAAAATACATTTTA
Organism: Micropterus salmoides; assembly: GCF_014851395.1. NCBI lineage: Eukaryota > Metazoa > Chordata > Actinopteri > Centrarchiformes > Centrarchidae > Micropterus > Micropterus salmoides. Next base: position 9,746,650 of record NW_024040041.1, on the reverse strand, counting down.
ACTCTACTACATGTATCGGTAAAACTTTTTAATAAGGCAGCAAAGAGTTTTTAAGATGAAACTAAAGGCTAATTTATTCATGTTTAATAAATAATTTAATAAAGCTTAGTAGATAATTTCTAAGCTAAGAATAGGAAACAACTTTTGGTGCCAAGTTGTGGAAATTCCCTCCAGCCACAAACCAAAACTGGTTAATAACTGATCTTTAAAGCAATGATTTACGAGTACTTTTACTTTTGATGCTTTAATGTTGCTGATATCTCTCTGTAGTTTTAGGCAAGTAAAGTTTTGAATGTACTTTACTTTTACTTACAGAAAGAATCTGTAAGTAAAAGTAAAAGTGAGTTTTTGGGATATACTCTGAATACGTCCACTTCTGCTATATGTTATAAACCAAACTGAAAAACAAAATGTATTAATTGTTGAACATTTTTCAAGCAGAAAGAAAGTGCTGATTTCAGTGTCTCTGATGTGACAGATGCTTGTTTTTAACCACTAAATATTACCATAAATGTAAATCTGGCAGGTAGCTGTATCATGGCTGGTTTGCAGACTGTGGTTGGTAGTAAAGAAATATTGAATACTGTACTGTTTACACTGTGAGTCAGCAGATTAGTGTTCTCATCTCTGCTGCTGTTGTGTTGTGACATTACGATGTGTAGGTGTTAATGTGATCAGCTCTTCATCTTCCTTCTTCACGTCTCCATTTCTCTGTCTTGTCAAAAGGGCCTGAACCCTGAATTGTGTCACATAAAAGAAAATATATATTCTTGTAAACGGCTCCTTCTCGTTTAACTGAAACAGTAAAACACTAAGTCATACTGAGATTTGTAGTTTAGAGAGTTTATACACTGCTCAAAAAAATAAAGGGAACACTTAAACAACACAATGTAAATCCAAGTCAGTCAAACTCCTGTGAAATCAAACTGTCAACAGCACAAACTGGAAGCAACACTGATTAACAATCAATTTCACATGCTGTTGTGCAAATGGAATAGACAACAGGTGGAAATTATAGGCAATTAGCAAGACACCCCCAGTAAAGGAGTGGTTCTGCAGGTGGTGACCACAGACCACTTCTCAGTTCCTATGCTTCCTGGCTGATGTTTTGGTCACTTTTGAATGCTGGCGGTGCTTTCACTCTAGTGGTAGCATGAGACGGAGTCTACAACCCACACAAGTGGCTCAGGTAGTGCAGCTCATCTAGGATGGCACATCAATGCGAGCTGTGGCAAGAAGGTTTGCTGTGTCTGTCAGCGTAGTGTCCAGAGCATGGAGGCGCTACCAGGAGACAGGCCAGTACATCAGGAGACATGGAGGAGGCCGTAGGAGGGCAACAACCCAGCAGCAGGACCGCTACCTCCGCCTTTGTGCAAGGAGGAGCAGGAGGAGCACTGCCAGAGCTCTGCAAAATGACCTCCAGCAGGCCACAAATGTGCATGTGTCTGCTCAAACGGTCAGAAACAGACTCCATGAGGGTGGTATGAGGGCCCGACGTCCACAGGTGGGGGTTGTGTTTACAGCCCAACACCATGCAGGACGTTTGACATTTGCCAGAGAACACCAAGATTGGCAAATTCGCCACTGGCGCCCTGTGCTCTTCACAGATGAAAGCAGGTTCACACTGAGCACATGTGACAGACGTGACAGAGTCTGGAGACACTGTGGAGAACGCTCTGCTTCCTGCAACATCCTCCAGCATGACCGGTTTGGCGGTGGGTCAGTAATGGTGTGGGGTGGCATTTCTTTGGGGGGCCGCACAGCCCTCCATGTGCTCGCCAGAGGTAGCCTGACTGCCATTAGGTACCGAGATGAGATCCTCAGACCCCTTGTGAGACCATATGCTGGTGCGGTTGGCCCTGGGTTCCTCCTAATGCAAGACAATGCTAGACCTCATGTGGCTGGAGTGTGTCAGCAGTTCCTGCAAGAGGAAGGCATTGATGCTATGGACTGGCCCGCCCGTTCCCCAGACCTGGATCCAATAGAGCACATCTGGGACATCATGTCTCGCTCCATCCACCAACGCCACGTTTCACCACAGACTGTCCAGGAGTTGGCGGATGCTTTAGTCCAGGTCTGGGAGGAGATCCCTCAGGAGACCATCCGCCACCTCATCAGGAGCATGCCCAGGCGTTATAGGGAGGTCATACAGGCACGTGGAGGCCACACACCTCATTTTGACTTGTTTTAAGGACATTACATCAAAACTGGATCGGCCTGTAGTGTGGTTTTCCACTTTGATTTTGAGTGTGACTCCAAATCCAGACATCCATGGGTTGATAAATTTGATTTCCATTGATCATTTTTGTGTGATTTTGTTGTCAGCACATTCAACTAAGTAAAGAAAGGAGTATTTAATGAGATTATTTCATTCATTCAGATCTAGGATGTGTTATTTTAGTGTTCCCTTTATTTTTTTGAGCAGTGTAGTTAATGCAAGACCATCCTTATTTTTCTCTCTTTGCCTGCAGTACGGTGCGTGCTCAATCCGGTCCTGTGTTTAAGGGTGTGTGTAAGAACTTCTCCAGGTCACAAGGTCACGGCTTCCTCCGACCCTCCCACGGCGGCGAAGACATCTTTGTTCACATCTCAGAGTGAGTGGCAATAGCACTGAGCTCGAAATCATACAGATGTCATATGCGTCGTCTCTGCAAACAAACACGTCGTGCAATTGCTGAAATACAAATAGCAACACAAACTTACTGCAGATCTGCCGTGTCAACTCAAAGGACTGTGAGAACTCAGCAAACAACACTGTTTACGTGTGAACTTTTTTCAAAGGGAAAGCTATTTTCCCAACTCTCCTAGGACACTCTGACACCTGCAGTACGTGGACATGCAGAGAGAGTACAGCAAATTCACTGTGCTGGTTTTATTGTACCTTTTTTTGTTTCATGACAAGCAGTATGTCAGATATTACCACAGCCTCAGCAAACGCACATTTCTGAAATTTCTCCAAACAGATAATGAAAGATGATGATTCAGTTATATCATAGCCAAACATCTGTGTCCTGGGTCTGTCATCATCAGATCTCCAGCAGATGTCATTTTTTGCTTAATCTGTGTGTGTGTGTGTGTGTGTCTGTCTGTCTGTCTGTCTGTCTGTATGACCACACTCTGAGAACTGTTACTTTGAAAGATTGACTTTTTCGGAAATACACATATAAATTTTTTGCCGAAAGTGAGATGAGAAGATAGATACCATTCAATTCTTATGGAGCTGGAGTGGTGAGGCGATTAGCTTACTGTTAGCGAAGGAGGAGGAATGCGGAATCAGCTAGCGCAGCTCTTTCCTAAGTACAAAAATATGCTTAAAAGCACCTCTAACACTTAGACATTAAGACATATCCTGTTTCGTTTGTGCACAGAAATGTAAAAAAACAACAAATTTGTTTTGTTGTTTTATGGGGAGTCACTTGCTGTACCAATTTCTTTGGCAAACAGCAGCTGGGGATAGTGACTTCCTGGAGACTCTGCAGGGTTAAGGTCACATGCCTGGCATCTGTTTTCCAAGAAATAGTTAATAATAGATGTTTAACCTTTGGACAAAGCCAGGCTAGCTATTTCCTCCTGTTTCCAGTTTTGCTAAGCTACTCTAAAAGCCTCCTAGCTTCTCGCTCACAGATAAGAGAGTGATAATGATCTTGTCATCTCACTCTCAGTGAGAAAGTGAGTGAGTTATAAATCATATGAAAAAAACTTGAGATCTACTGCTTTAAGTCATCTTATGAGTTACAAGTCACACCTGTGCATTAACACATATTTGCAGGATCAAACTGATAAACAAATTAAAACAAATGTTCTGTTGTAACTCTCACATATATAGGCTATATTTCTATTTAATACTGAAACATTCCAGGCATTTACACAACCCAGTATGGAATAATTAATAAATTACTCATTGTCCACATTTTTCTCTGTTTCAGCATCGAGGGGGAGTATGTCCCAGTTGAGGGCGACGAGGTCACATACAAAGTGAGCCGGGTCCCGCCAAAGAACCTGAAGGTGCAGGCGGTGGAGGTCAAGATCACACATCTCAACCCAGGGACGAAACACGAGACCTGGTCGGGGCAGATCATCAGCTCGTAGACCTGAGCTCCGGGGCCGGGTGGGTCGTGTTGGGCAGGGCTGGGTGGGGGATGACAGACCTGTTGTGGGCCTGATAACTTTTCTGTGCTCAAATCTTTTTTTGAAAAACATGTTTTACCTACAGAGCTAAGTGTCCAGAGTTAATAAGTTTCGATAATTATGTTGTAGTAGGTGTTGACAGTCCACTCACAGAGCTGTTAGTCTGTTCAAAACTGCCTGTCTGATACGATGATATGATGCATTTGTGGAGTATGTGAAACTGACCATTTATTCATTGTAGGAAAAAGACACATTTGTTTTTACGCATTTGAATGACATCAGTAATAAAAGTCTGATTTTAGATGGGAGGTTAAAGTGACCAACGGGGTATGAAACTTCTAAACTGGGAAGAGCTTGTGGGCCTTATTTTTCATGGAGATCAGCTGTGTAAAGTATGAAACATTGGGAAATATGTATACAAAACTGTGGTGCAGACCTTCAAATTGAGGCATGAGTGTATGTGTAAGGAGGAGAGCAACGTAGGACAAAAGGCTGAATTCAGTTTTACTTCCCTTCTTTGCAGCTGTTAAGCACTTGTTTACACAGAAAGTTTCCAGAATCACATGTTGGGTACAAGTGTAGGTCAGATGACTTGTTATCACAACCTACACTGTTTTTACATAAATTGCAGACTTTGGAAAGATGTGAGGAAGCTTTGAATTCAACAACAGAGATAACTGATATAAAAGCAAAGGGTTTAGGGAATAGAAAGTGTGAAGGAAAGTTGAAATGGCAGGTCGACAATCCTTTGAGAAGAAAATCACAGCTGGTTTTGCATTGAAACTCAAATGAAATCTATACAGTAATCAAAAAACATAAATATAAAGCAAATGTTTGCACCCTTGACAGGGACTTTTGGGTTTCAGGTCACCAGGTTAGAAACCAGAGACAAAAAAGAGGAAGTTTTATTTTGAAATGGAGATGGGAATGTACTTGGTTGCAGTGAGAGTTAGTGGGAAATCAGCAATTAAGTTTGTCTTAGAAAAAGCCTGAAGGGAGACAAGGATTAAATCAGGCAGATCACATTAAACCAAGCACAGACATCTCAAAAACATAAATAAAATACATACTTAGAAGTAATTTTCCTGAAAAATGCAAATCCTTGGTTGTACTGTCTTGTTTGTGGTTATTTATTTTAATTGTATATCTGATGATTTATTCAGATTTGCATGTGCCCTGAGATTGCAAGATCTATATTTTGAGTAAAGCAGTCAAAACTTGCACTTAAAAAATTTGAACTTCCCCTATGAAAACTGCCACAGCGCTCCAGACAATTGAGGTTTTTCTCACTTTGCTGTTCTGTTTGAAAATTCCCTTTTTTAGAGCGTCTGGAGCATCAATTTCTAAAACTAATGTTGTTTGTAGTTATTCAGGTTTTCCTCAGCTGTGCTGTACTGTATGTCATTTTCTGTCATATCGGAGTTTATCTGGTCTAGTGTCCCTGTCTGAATATGTTCAAAATTTAATTTGGTTTCTTTCAGTCACATCAAAGGGCACTTTCTTTTGTAGACGAGCCACTGTGGTGCTGATCCACATCATTACTTCTGCTGAGCCTCGAAAGACCATTAAAGCATTTTATGATTCACTGATCTGATGTAAGCTGTGTTTCTTTGGCTGCGTGTGGGAGTGAGACTCAGATTGACTCAGGTTTGAACAGCCAACATGTCTTGTCAAGCCTGTTAATCAGACTGAATTGCAATTTTGTTACACATAATAAAAGAAAGATGTGATAATATGTAATTTGTTATGACACATTTAACACCTCACTTCCTGCCTTATAACATAGAATACAGAATATTGTTCACATTTTTCTGCATTTGACAGCTCCCCTCCTTTTTTCTGTGCAATCAACAGTCCTGTTTTCCACTTACCTTTATAGTCCTTTATCAAAAGCTTACATTTTATTGACTTCAACAGATAAAAAAGAGCCCATCTTTATTGAATAAACAATAAATTAAGGATACGCCTCTGGGAAACAAGAACACCAAGTATCATTGATGTAAATCACCTTAAACCAGGTTAAGCCAATTTCACCCTGCTGCCACCTGTTGCCAAGAAAAGTAACAGAAGCAGCTTAAAAATAAACTGGTAAATCAAGCTAAATCAAGCTATCCATCTACAGGCCAGCAAAGCAAGTTATGCAATTTTACACTTGAGCCGCATGCAGTCAAAGGTAGTTTTTGTCTTTCATAAAGCTGCTGTTTTTTATCTGCAAAACATAAGCAGTCCGTTAACTTGAGAATGTTTTGTGCCGAGTTCCCTGACTCCCTGAGTTCACACTGCTGTGAGTGTCACTGTGTATCATTGGTCTTCCTAGTTACTACAGTTACGACACCCAGTATAATAAAAGTAGCAATGTTAGTTGACAAACCAAAACAGACACTGATGATTGTAAAGGGGAATAAATGATTTGAACAGCCACAAGTTGAATGTTAAGATTTGAAGATTTCTGGCGACTCCCAGTGGTACAATTAAAAAAGACACGGTGGCAGACAGAAATGCGCGCTGATAGTCCTCTGCAGCTCTCTAACTAAGAAAGTGTTGAGTATGTGAGTGAGTTATTTGTAAAAGGGGCAATTCTGAGGTCATCGCTCAGTTTAGTCCAACAGCGTAAAGAATGACACTGGAGAGCTGAGGTAAGTGAAATTATATGAAAAAGGTTTTATTACAATGAATTGATGCAAAATACATTTTTATCCATAAATGAGTAAAAGATATGACCAATGTTACAGTTAGTATCAGTGATACATTAAAAGCTAGCTCTCTGCTGTGCCTAAAAGTCTTGTCTACATGATCCTTGTAGTCACTGAGGTTGAAGGAGTGTTTACAGTCAGACACAGAACTGCAGCTGATTTATTAAAAGCCACATATTTACAATTATGATCCGTTTTTCTGAGCCATGATAGAATGACAGAGCATTAGCTTGTAATGGGAAAAAAGTGACCATTTTCACATTTTTAAAAACATTATTTAAAAAACCCTTTAAGCAGCTATTAAAAACGGCATTAATCTAAAAATAATTAGCAACAAGGAATCAAGCAATAAACATCAATACATAAAGTCACCCAGTATACAGCATGCAGACCATGATACAATTTGTAAAAATATTTTACATAAAAAGCTGTCACATCGACTGACAACATTGTTTTTAGAGTGACCTGGTCACAGTAGCTTAATTCCCTGGTTAAGATGAATTCAATAAATCAGTAATGTTCAGTTTTAATATAAATCTTCACTTTAAAAAAGGTACAATGTGTAATTCCTGGCCACATTCTCCAAATAAGTAGGATGCAGCATGGCTACAGCAGGCTGCTCCTCTGCGGTGAAAGGGTAAGAGCAATCAAAAGGATTGGAAAGCATGGGATGCAATTACCAGAATCATATCACTTATCTCATATAGTATAATTTATAGTAGGTTATCAGTGTGTTTTCTTGCCAGATTTGGTCGTGACTCACTGGTTAACATGAGCACCAAAAAGAAGCAGGCAGCGCTTTGGGGCGCTTCCGCATTGTTGTTCTCCCCGGACAACAACAATGTCACACCCAGAGTCTGCCCAGTCAGAGACAGGGAAGTTCAAGAGGTGCCAGGAGACAAAAAAGTAGAGGTAGCGGAAGAATGACAGGTCAGGGAGTTAATGAGAGAGAGAAGCTCGGCCAGCTCTACTTCTTCATCCTCTAATGTTGGACTGAGGGCAGACTGGACGCTACAGTGACTGACTATCGCATCTCGAGACACAAGTGGTATTATGACACAGGACGGGCCAGAGCTAGCCGGTAAGCATGCTAATTTTGGTAGATATCTCTACAACACAACACATAGATGTCTCTGACATGAAGTCAGAGCTGTTACTTCTGCACTAACTGTTGATTGGGTTAGTTAATTTTTTTAAACGTTTTAAGCTAAAATTCTGGCCAAATCTTACACATTGTACCTTTAATGCATTTAAATAACCAAGAGAAGCAAATAAGCAGCACGAGCAAACTTCTTTCATTTCCAGTAGGTTTGTGAGGTTAAAATAGACATTCAGAGGATCACCAACAATAATTCACATCCCGTTCAGAGCACTGTAGAGACACAAAATACTTGGAATGCTTCATAATATATCCTCAACTGTAGAGGAGGAAAGACCCACATCTTCTTTAATGCTTCATTCATATCTTATTTTCTCACAAAACAACAAGCAAAAGCTTTCTCACCTGTTTTAACATTACTCTCATCACTTGCATCAAATTATGCCAACATTAGTGCAAAACATCATTCTGTACTCAAAGTAAGCTGGAGTACTAACATGGCAGAATGTTTTATAATCTTTCTAAGCCTTTTGGTTAATTTTATCTCACATGCTAGACAGTGCAGTGGTGCAACACTGCAGTCCATCTTCTGCCACAGTATCTTTAACTCTCCCTCAGGTGCTTTCCCTTTATTTTGTTTTTAAAAAGCAGAATTTATTGTACAAATACAAGTCATATCACTCCGGTGCTGTCAATTTGTACTTAGAGTAATCATATTAATAATATGGAGAAAATCAACAGTAGTACCTTTCAGCAGTTCATTGAGAGTCTGGGCTGTCGTACCAGCAGAGACCCACAGAGGGGCTTGTGAGTAAAGGGGTTGTGAGGAACGAGTGGGAGTAGTTCAGGACATCAAGACTCGTGTGGTGGAGCATCAAAGAAAAGCTCCCGACAGAGCCTGGCCGTGTCCTTCGGAGAGTAGACTGTGAAACCGATGGTCCGTGGGTCGTTGAAAATTTCATAATCGTTTCCTCCCTAAAAAGAGAGACTTCACAATTAAAAACACAGTTCAAATTTCTTTCATCATTTACAATCATGACATTTGAACTTTAACCCATGAGCCTGGACAGTCGACAGATTCAGGTTTATCTGACTGAACACTTCCGCCATGGCTTCATGAGAGTCACTGCAGTCCTGTTTACAGACCCCTTCCTTCCAGGGAAGTCTTAATGCTGCAGTAAACAGTGATACTGCAGACAGCAGTGTGCTTCCAACAGTTTGGAGAAGACTTTTTCCTGTGTCAACATGACGACGCCCCTGTCCACAAAATGTTTGCGTGTGGAAGAACTTAACTGTCCTGCACAGATCTGCTGGAACACAGACTGCAAGCCAGGCCTCATCACCCAACATAAGTGGCTGACCTCCCTAATGTTCTTGTGGCTGAATGGGAGCAAAAATTTGCAGCCAGGTTCCTAAATCTTGTGGAAACAAGTTTCGGAACCTGGCTTTTATAGATTTTTATAGATTGAGGTCTGTTATAGTAGCAGATTAATGCCCATGGTTTTGGAATGAGATGTTCAATATTTGCATATGGCTGTATAGATACACAACAAAGTGTCTCTCGCAGCACTGCTTCCAGCTCTCCTGTAAAGATTTCCCCAAGATGAACTTACATCTGAGGTCTCGTTGCCAAAGAAGTAGATGGCGTCCAGGCCTTCACTCTCCAGCAGCTCTAAACACAGTCTCTTGTCCCAGCCCTCTGGGAAAATGTCAAAGCTGATGAGACCACCTGAAACAAGATGATGACCAACAGGATATTGTTGACATCATCTGCCTAATCACATACACTCATACACAACGCATTTCAAAGAGGATCACATTCTAATATCAGTCAATACATATTTGTTTTTTTCCCCTAGAAACACCAGACAAAGCAGTGTTCATGTTGCGTTTACGTGTGTTTGCAGACTAGTTTTTTTTTTAAGTCACAGAATAAGATCAGTTGTCGCTTAGCTGTAAGCCCGTTGTGATCTTTGAAGTGTGAAATGCAACTGAAAGTCTCTAAAGTTCTCTACAGCACTTCCCTTTCAATCAGCTCTCTCACCCCTCCCCCCGCTATTTCTTTTACTGCCTTGTCCTCAGCTGAATAGTTTTACTAGCCAACAACCAAGGCAACAGCTGTGTAACCTCTAGCCAATCAGAACTGTTTCACTAACACACCCCTCCACACCTCTATCCCAAACACCTTCAACCCCACACTATCAACACCTCAGTGCTTCAACCACATCCGTAGCAAACCACCCCCACCCCCGCTTTGTTAACTAATAAGGCTGCTCAACTGCTGACAATGCATAAATGTGCATGTTTAACTATTGTCAATCCTCTGCTGCACCCCAAATAAATAAACCTAAATTAATTACACAACCTGCCTTAGTAAATGAAGGTTTGTAAGCATGCTGGTTAATCTACTAAAACCTTACCAACACTATGTAGAAATGACACTGACTGTCCCTTACATACTTACATACTGTACTCGCAGGAGCGCAGAAGCGGATGAACACAGAGGAAGGCAAACAGATTAATCCCAATCTTGGGACATTCTCTGGGCCCCACTGGCCTGTGTTTCCTCAGTGTAAGAGTCAACACAGTAAACAGTAAAACATCTGCAAATTGCACCGGGGTCCCTGCTGCTTTCCACCTCAACAACCTTACGCGCACAATATCCACCATCTGGGAAAAAATACTTTAAGAAATGTATCAGGAGCTGTGGTAAACAACGCTGTGGTTGACCCTTGGTTAGCAGAAGAGAGAGATAGAGAGATAGATAGATAGAGAGTGTTCTGTAAACTCGGTCAGCCGACTTGAAATTACGTCACCCACCCCTCTTTTCTGCTACATGTTAGGGATCAATAACAGGAAGAGTACTGAGGAAAAACAAGTCCATAGGTCTCATGTGTTTGCCTTACTGTGGACAGCGTTCATGCATCATCAGCAGAGGTTCACACCTTGCAGAGCACGTAAGCAAACATTATGTGCCCGGTTCACCTTACTGCTGCTGTGTTGCCAAAAAGAGAGAGAGAGAGAGAGAGAGAGAGAGAGAGAGCAGTGTGTATATGTGTGTGAAATTGTTAACTGGAGGCTCCAATGTCCAACACAAGTTTTTCCACACATCATAGGTGTGAGGTAGAGGGGTCTTTATGTAAACAGAGACTCTGTAAAACTGTTTTTTGTCATTAAAGACAAAGATTCCTTTTATCTGTAAATGGGCTTTTATCTTTCGAATCTCTCACCTCTTGTGAAGCGTAATCCCTTCCCAGCAAACTCCTCTTTCAGGGCAGCAACAAATTTCTCCCTGATCTTCTCTCTCTGTGGAGAAAGTGACAGAGAGGTCAGCCATTGCCAACCTTGTTACAGCACACACTAGATCACAACATGAAAGTTAATTGTGTGCAGTTTTTTCATGTACAGGTCATGTTGGTTCAACTGTCTAAACATTATTTTCTGTATAAACATAGCAGAGGATCCAGATGCATAAATGTAAGCAGGTAGCAGAAGGGTTTAATCTCTCCTCCTCTGCTGCTATCTGCTTCCTCCATGCCGCCTGGCTCTGTGATCCATCAATGAACCGCCTGTTAAGCTGTCCTGAAAGCTCATCATTGTTTGACCTCTCTCTGCTTAATTGAACACATTTCACGAAACAGACAGAGAGGGGGGGGGGGGGTGTTGAGGAGAGAGAGAGAGAGAGAGAGAGAGAGAGATAGTGGGCGGACCATGACCTCAGTGCCTGATGTGTAAAAGCACAACCCACAGACAACATCAGGCTTGGTCCTAGTCTTAGACAGATTGCATCATTCTCTAACCAAGGGTTGAATGTTTGTTGAATTTGACCTTTATGAAAATGTCCTATTAATGACCTAATGGTTAAGTATTTTACCTTGTCAATTTCAGAGAATTCGATTCGCTCCTCCAGTGTGCAGCTCCGACCAATAGGGGAAATGTTCAGCATTCCATTCCTGAACTCAATGAACGTTCCCCTGCAGGCGTAAGAGGATGTGTAGATAAAGGACGGGTTACTTATTTTAAAAAATGAGGCAGAAACCTGGATTCTGATTGACCCCCATTCGCTATATGAAGAAGAATTAAATTCAATTAAATTTTTATTTATACAGTGCCAATTCATAACAAAAGTTGTCTCATTGCACTTTTCATATAGAGCAGACCTTACTCTGTAGAAGAAGAAGACAACAATCATGTTTTAGCTTCACTCATACACACGTTTTTCTTTCCTGCTTCAAGGACTAGTACTGACCAATGAAGATAACTGGCATTGCTGCATCCTAGGAATGCAGGTCAAAGGTGGGTGTGTGTGTCCTTGGGGGCTCAAGTGGCCTAACGGTCTTGTGACTTTGGTCAAAGTCTCACCTTTTCTTTGGCAGCTTGATGAGCCCCATGTAGCTGAGGCAGAAGTTGATCAGATCCTGCAGCAGCTCTTCACCGAGCTGGTTCTGAATGGCCTAACGGGATGAAAGCACACAAACAAATTGACAAACTGTCAACAGTTAACTGAAACTGATTAAAATGATAAAATTTTCTCTAATCGTGTTCTACCCTCACATAATCAGATTTTGTCTTATTTCTATGTAGCAAACAAACCTTTTAACTCATATAATATGAACACCATATCTTACAACATGAACACATCTCATAACATGCTGCCTTATATTCTTATTAGATCATCGGCTTTATAGAAGGAACATGCGGAGACAGATAACGTGATGCATTCTAGCTGACATTGTGACAGAACATGAAAGATGTGATTCTGTATGTTCACTTACATGTTTTGAGAGCAGTTTCCCATCTTTGTACTGCACTGTCCCGTTCTCAGCAAACACGTAGTCAAACTTGTGTATGACTGCAAGAGAGGAGACAAGGTGACATGTTGCTAAATGTGGTAAATCAACTAGCAGCTCTTTATATAGGCGGCCTAAATATGGAAGAATAGAACTGCCTGCTATATTTACCTGGTAGCAGATTACAGTGTGTGTAACAGTGCCTAGAAAAGTCCAATTTAATCTCTCTGACCTTCCCACTCACTTTGGCCTTTGTGTTCTCTGCTAACAACATTTGGCAGGAAAAGTCTGCTACTTTGACTGTTTAAAGAGCTGCTTTGGTCACTTTTACTTTAATAACAGCAGTCATCTACAAAACAGCATAATTCAACACACTGAAGGCATGTAGAAACTGACACTATAACCTCTGGATTACTAACAATAAAATGTTCCTCTAACTGTTCCTCTAACTGGTTTAAAAATGCCTGTTTTTGGAATTCGCTGTCATGATTATTTAATAACACATTTTAATGGATGACGTCAACTTTTTTCACCACCAATCAAAAAATAATGTAATGTTATAACAACATGAACAGCTTTATATTACATTTTCAACCCATTTGCCGTGTCATTTTATAACACCTAATGCCAGGTTACGGCATTTTCCAGCAGCTACAACAACATGAGCTGCAACATTGTGCATCGTCAAGTATGAAAAGATTCACCTTTAGCACACTTAAGGCATGGTTAAGAAACCACATGGCTCCCTCTGGGCAAAATACATCTGCATTCCAGTTGTAGCCTAATATTGACTTATAGACAAGTTTTCAGCCTTGTGACTCAGCTGGGAGGCTCAGTATGCCGCAGGTTAATAAAGTTAACTAAACCAAACCACTGGAGTTAGATGTCAGCAATGATGACCGAGTTTAGCATGTTCATTTTCTGAACTGTGGCTCCTAATGTAGTGTTACCAGTCATCATGAGACATCATGAGAAAGATGATCAGGCTGAACTAACTTCTAGTCTTGTGTTATCCTTTTAAAGTGGGTCTCTAATGCTGTTAGAAGGATGTTGTGTTACTGTCTATTAACCTGCATAACTCAAGGCACAAAGTTTAACAGAGTCTAACTCATGGCCTAAATCCAAAATTATTCCCAAGGGTAGTCCTCTCGCTCTCTGAGGACTTATGTCCAATTAGGCAGAAGTTACAATAAAAAGTGTCAGGTCATGTAGTGTGATCTAGCTGGGTGAATGATACAGCATGCAGTGTATAACCCGCCTCTGGTTAAAGCAGGAAGAGGAGTGCTCACCATCATCTCCTTCCCCAAGCTGCTCTGCTATCTTGGAGTAGTCCGACCCTCCCACAATGCCAATCTTCACTTTCCTCCTCAGAGTCTGGAAAAACTCATCCAGCTGTGGGTCGATTTTCTGCAGATTACAAGAAAATGCACTGCAAGTTATCACTTTGTGTTAACAATTGGCGGAACACACACAGGTATCACAATAATGTTATTGAAGCATCATTAAATAGACAGAACAGAGAACAATGGACATGGCTGCAGAAATTGCCTTTTGTGGCTCAGTGTAATTTGGATTGTTCAATTATTCCAACATATGGAGGAAAGACGTCTGAGCTGCACACAAGGGAGACTGATTATGTAACATCAAGCCGCTGGTGTGCTCTGCAGAGACACACACACTTACACACACCCATTACCCCAAATGAACCCCAGAAAAGACGGAAGAAATTAAGAAAAATAAATCATAACAAAAATATGAATACAGTGTTTGAGGTCAGGAAGACACAGTGGGCTCTCAGGTTGTGTCTCTCACCGTGAAAATAACACTCAGGCTGTTATGAAGGCAGAGGAGCTACAGAGAAGTAGGAAGTTGCTATGAAATCTTGTAATAATCAATAACTGAACACGCTGCTGATGTATTGATTAATTGGATGTTAGCTCACCTCTCTAGGCGGTGTCAAAGTACCGTCCACGTCAAACAGGCAGAGGATGGTTCTGTCCGACGGGAAGCCGTTTGATTTCTCCATTCCTTTTTTTCTTGTTAACAAGTTGCACTTTAGATTGCTAAGCGTCACAGGTCCACTCTCGTGCAAACAAACACGTAAAAATACACATTCACATGAGGGACAAGTGAATGGGAGGAAGGAGGCTATTCAGCTGAAGTATTAAAATAAATAAAATAGACTTCGACGCGTTCCAGAAGGTAGATTGTTTCTTCTCGTGCGTGCTCTTCTTCTTTTTTCTTCTTGTTGTTTTTAACTTCTTCGAGTCTACCGTCCTGCTGTCTCAGCTCGGCTCGGTTCAGCTCAGTGAAACCCTCCAACACAAACACATCGTGCAGAACGTGTCTGCTTTCTTTCGCAACACAGCAGCCAATCACAGCCGGAGTATCGACGTGACGTCAACATGTGTGTGGGGCGGGTCACTTTACTGCCAGTCAACACCCAGCTGACATTTTACCTGCATTCCTTCAAGTGAAGGAGTGGAAGTGATGGATGCAGCATAGAAACAGAGCGGGAAATAAAAGAGTAGTAGCCTAAATGGAGTAGTAGCCTAAAGCTTTATTTATCAATGAGAATAAACCATTTTACAGCAGGGGACTAATAATCATCGGAATGAGGTTTATTTCCAGGTACATTTTCACATCTGAGGAATTTGCCTTGGTATATTGGTGCTTAACAGTACACATGAACATAAATATAAATATAGAAAAATGAGATGTGCAAATATACAAATTAATACAATAATACAATAATACTAATAAAAACTTTTTACAGGATAATTAACAAGGAATGTACAAATGCACATGCAGAGTATTGAAACTAAAAAGTACAAATAAATTGCAGTAATTATTAATTATTTATGATGAAAATATATCATATTAACATACAGTCTAAGATATGTAGGCCTATATATAAACATTATGCAAGAAATCTGCAATTGCGTTTGTTTGTATGTTTGAGTTTGTTACATTTACACTATCACAGACCCAATCTAACTGGTCACAATTAATCCGCTCCCCCTTCCTTTTGTGTTAGATACAACTTTCTGAAAAGTTACAGTCTTAACAGTAACAGATGGAGACTTCTTTTCATGTCCAATTGACAATTAATTTGTGAAATATTTTTCATGTTGTGGAGAATGTTGCTTCACTTGATAGCTTATGTGTGGCAGGCCTGTCCATCCTGTGTTTGAAATGTTTGGAAATTTCAAGAAACACACATTTCATCCCTGACATGACCAGACACATTACAATTACTTAAAGGATTTGGTAACTTTTCAAAGAAACCGATGTACTATGCAACAAAGACATAGTTATTACATTCATCAGAGCTCTATTAGCTTTCATGGTTTCCCTTTTAATGGGTATTTGAGTCTGTTAGGACCTCTTGAGGCTCAGATCACACAAACCCTCCTCTTGATTGGATTACTTTCTTCAACCTGTGCTCATTCTGCTGTGTATAGAGCACTCATTACTTCCATCTTGATTAAATTACTGCATGAAATATATTATAGAGGTGCAATTGATGGGACTAAATTAAGCAAGGTAACCTTTAAATCATGAGATCATGGGCTAAAACTATTTTCAGTGACCAGAGGTGCTCCCATCATCGTTGAGGACTGCAGGAGGTACTGTAAAATTGCTTGTTTTTTTTGTTGAACACATTTGTTTTGATGTCATACTTTAATATATTACATTTATGATTAGGTAGGATAGATGAGATTTGAATAAATTATGTAGATTAGATTGATTAGATTAGATTAGAATAGATTAAGCAGCCTCTCATTAAGCCAACACATCCACAAGAGGGCAGAATGGGCGAGAGATAGGCCTTGTTTACACATGGCATTAAGTGGTGCAGCAGTGGCTGGCTCAAAAAGTGTGAGACAAGCATAAAATAGTACAAAATAGAATTAGGCTCAAAGCTGTAATTTCAGCACTTGAGTAAATATACTTAGTTACATTCCACCTCACTTTTGAAAAATAGGTTAAATTATGACGTATGAGAAACATGGAACTGTAAGCTTACCACCCTAGTTAAAATGTACACGTAATATTACTTTACAAGTCTTGATTGATGATAGGTATTTATTATGTTGGTTCGTTTGTCTCCAAGTCACCTGACTCTTGTACCTTTGGCGACAGTATGTAGTGTACCTGGAAATATATGCTTGTGTGTGTTTTGACCAAGCTGACAGACCTTTTGATGTTTATGTCTGTTTCAAAGTTCCTTTCAGTGTGACAAAAGCCAAACAATTAGGTGTCATCAAAGTTAGTCAGTTATTTATGTGCCTGATTTATTAGTAAGCTGTCAATTGAAATGGTTAAATTGTATGAGGAAGGAGGCAGAAGAGGGCAATTATTGACTAATCATAAACAGACTAATGATTCGCTTCTGAAATTGTGAACATGGCTCTTTATCTGACTTTCAATCCCTATACAGTGTCTGATAGCTTTAACCTTTATTCAAAAGATAAGCCTGGCTTTTTTCTCGATTAATTTTAGGTTTGTTGGTTTAGACTCTTTACCAACATGTGTCAGTCACTAAGATCATTTGTTGGTCTGTTCTTACATCAACCCTCTTCCTTGTGTCTGCTCACCTACCTGTTTGGGTGCTCTGTGAGTTAAGTTGAAAGCTACTATTAAAACAACCCTCTTATTTTCTTTCATGAGGAGGGAACATGCTCAGCTGGACTGCAGCATCTCACAGACTAACAACAGGCAACGTTAACAGCATTCAGAGAGAGAAATAGCTTGCTAGCTAGCTAGCTAGTTAGCTACATAGATCATACTTTATGACTGCCACACTAAAGTGTTGGTGGTAATTGTTTCGGTACAGCATGGTGGCTCACACTTGAATGTGAGAATATGTACAGTGAATATATGATATGGACACTTCTGCTCCTCAGTATAACAAATAGGCACACAGGCAGAAAGTATAATGATTGATGTACCAGTGCAAACAAGTCCAGCCTGAGTTCAGTCCATTGCCTACAGTGCATTCAGGTCAGTATGGGATCCTGTGGGGGTCTAGCAAGAGGTGTTAAGTGTTCTGACATAATGAGACAATGAAACAAAATGTTTGATAAAATGCCACGTTGTGCTGAGATGGAAAGCCTCTTCACATGAGACTGTAATGGGACCAAATGGCTGTGTGCCCCAAGCCGCCTGTGCTATTGCAACGTCATACGTGCATGTTTGTTTAAGACGTTTACGATACTGTAAAGTGGTGGACAGACAGGAAGCTGAGTGATGAGGTACCGTACAGGAAAGACAGAAGTTGTGGTTGGAAACGTTGAGCATAAGCCCAAACGTGTATAAAAGTTGTTTGATTTGCATGGTAGAATCACATAGCGTAATAATGTAGGGTTTTGGTGTAAAATGTGAGTTTATTGAAGGAAATGAAATAGCACACTACATGTGTTTGTGATGTTGTTCTCCATGTACTTAGCAGAGCTTTTGGAGAGATGACACATTTTTCAGACAAATATGTGACATTCTTTAGAAATCAAGCTAATTTGTATTCACTTACTCAAATATTGTGTAAATATGGTGTTTATCTGAATGATAAATCTTTAAACTCAGCAGCGAAGCAAATAGGATAAAAAAGTGTGAGAAAGACATTTCAGTCATGGAGTGATAAAAGTCTGACACAAGTAAGATTTAGGACTGGCAATAGGACTACAGTGTATTTAAAGAAGATGTGTTGAGAGGAGCGATTGATAATGAATCTACAGATGAATAAATGCTGTAAATACTGTAAATGATACAGCAGGCATATTTAACCTCTTAAGGTAATATTTTGATTAAAGTATTAACATTGTGTGTCAACAAATCAACAAATGATTACACTAAAAATATGAGAAAAATACATGAGGCCTTTTTATCACATTGATGAATGTAACTTAATGCAATTTGTAAAATGGAAGCTGTCCCCTTAGAAAATGTGTCTTTTGAAGAGATGTGATTAGTCAATCAACAGGAAAATTAATTAACAACTATTCTGATAATCAGTAAAAAAAAAAACAGTTCTGCAATGGACTGGTGACCTGTCCAGGGTGTACCCCGCCTTTCGCCCAATGTCAGCTGGGATTGGCTCCAGCCCCCCGCGACCCTGTACGCAGGATAAGCGGTTGACGATGGATGGATGGATGGATGGGTGGATGAAAAAAAAACAGTAAACTAACTTACTGGAGATGGACATCTTTGACAAGACAGTCTACAGCCATGGTAGTAGCTTTGTAACACTGTACTTGGGCAGAGAAGTGCCTTGGGCTAAATGCTAACCACAGGATGCTAACATGCACACAATGATAATGATAAAATGCTGATGTTAAGCAAGTATAATATTGACCGTGTTCACTATTTTAGCTTAATATGCTAACATTTGTTAAATAGCACTAAGCATACTATAGCAACTATTTAGTCATAATTGTTGGACCAATTCAAATTTTGGATGAAAAGTTACAATTCAAGGAGTATGTCTGAACCAAAGTTGAATGACAATCCCACCAGTGGTTTGGATCACCAAAGTCATTATCATTCATCCTCTGAGGACCACGGATGTCTGTACAAAATTTCTTGGCAATGCATTCAAGCTTACAAGATATTTCAGTCCAGATAAAAGTGGTGGACTGATTGACCAACTGGCAGACATTGGTAATCCATAGAGCTATGCTGCACAGCAAAAAATCCACATCAATCAAGAATTTCATTTAAAAAAAAAGGCTTCCTGTATTTAACAGTAAATAGTACCTTTGACACTGTGGACCACCCATTACCCACTAACACCTTGCTGAGTGCTGGCATTGGGTGAAAAGTAATTTCACAGTTATTTTGTTAATCGTTCACAGATTGTCAAACATGGTAATGTAATGTCCGACTCAGTCATTGTTAAGAAAAAGGATTGGTTTTTGGACCCCTGCCCTTTTTTGTTTATTTTAATATTTGTGATGTGTTAAAATTCTGCAAGTACCATCTGTATGCAGATGACACAGTTATATACTCCTGTGCAACCACCGCAGAGATGACCATTTCAAATCTGCAGACTGATTTTAACATCCTGAAGCATGCCCTATCAGATCTGCTTGCTTTAAAACTCAACCAAAACTAGCAATTTTGGTGATACTATTTATAGGTATGCCCCACTGTCCAACTTGTTCAAACTTGACCCCCTGTATCAGTCAGCACTTAGGTTGCACAAATGGCTAAAGTTTAAACTACCTTTTACCAGTACAGAGGCTGGCAAAACAAGCCTGTTTTACTTCTTCACTACCTTGGTCTTGGGATGATCTGCAGGCCAGACTCAAACTTAAGACCCTCGTGTCTTTAAATTATTTTAAACTTAGAATAATGTATGTGCTCACGGCTAGCTGCAGTTAACTAACAAACACATGACTAAATATATAAAAATATTGCTGCCTTGTTAATGCACTGTATTATTTACAATGTATTGTTTGTTGTAGCCTACCTACTGTTCCTGTTGTGATCTCATGTTGTTGGATGCTGCTATTTGACCATGTCTTGGCTAGGTCTCACATGTAGGGGAGACCGGGTATGGTTGTAATACTTTTTGTTTCAGCAACTATTACAATTTTTTAGCTAGAGTTCTCAAACTTTTCTACAAAGTACCCACATTTGTTCACAAATGGCACCAAATCAATCCTCTACAAGAATATCACAGACCTCGTGAGTTGGTATCAAATGCATTGTGTTCCCTTGTTACAACCTTCCCCCATGCTGGGGTAGGTTGTAACAATAAGACAAAAGAAGCAAAAATAGATGCCACTCTATATGATATGCTTCAAAAACAGGTAGTGATACAAAAGAACAATGTTTTTCTGTCACTGTAACAGACTTAATCTGATGACTCACGTACTTGTATGTGTATGTAAATTTATCTAGCCTATAGAATAAACTTACTCAACAGAATACTTAATCAATACTACTACAATGTACTTAATTAAAGAACATCTTTGTACATCCTTAGGTCTAACAAAAAAGAGGTGTGTGTCTGTGTGTGTTAATATGTGCATATTCTTAATCAGAGTCACAGTCAGTGCTTGAATTGACCTGTACTCACCGGTACACAGTACAAGCACTTCTATATTTTACTCTTGGGCACCAGTACTTCTCACAAGCTACTAGTACTCTTTTCTGCCCTCTCCACCGACGTAGACTGAGTAGGGAAAAGATCGAGTGCTGATACATACACCAACATGTGAACTTCATGTGAATGGGGAGAACTGGTCACAGAGCTGACAAACATGGACCATTTGAAATTGGTCGGGTCCATCAGGCAATACTCGCAATACCACCACCCAACACACAAACACGCACACAAACGCACACATAAAACACCAGAATCCCTTTGATCACACAACTGATTTACGTCATACGACACAAGCCAAACGATTTTTAGACACCAGAATGTTGCTTTCTCAAAGGCTGTGGTCCCTGAGCATGATAATTGTGGCTGCCTGCCATAGACCTTATAGTTAAATATCAGCTACAGAAATTTTATAACTTTTTTTCTGACGTTTAAGCACACACGCCCTGGATTTATTTCCACTTGCGATTGTTATATTACAGCTAACACAATATTATCAGAATAAAAGTAGTTTAAAAAGAAACGTCAAACTAACCCCTGCTCTAAATGTTCGAAGGCTATATGTCGTCTCCGTCTGTCATTGCGCTGTATGAAGTCCCTGGCTATCCTCTAAGCATTCACTGTGGTCAAAAAATCCCTGTGCGTGTGGGTGCACATCAAACTGTTTAGTCTTCTCTGGGTCATGGGTCTGGGTCAATGACAGTGACAGAACAGGCAGAGTGGCTAGTGTTAGGTGGAGCAGAGGCAGATTAACACCAAATAGAGACTTTGCTGGCTGAATAAGACGGACCAGACACAGTGTGGCACGATGGGGCAACCGAGGCAGTAACATTATATCCAGGGCTGTCGCTCTCTGGTACAGCGGCAGCAGAGCTCTCTTCTCAAGCTTCCCCAGGAGGCTCACGGTCAACGTCGGGTGAAGCTACCCCAGCTGCAGTTCCCTTAATGTTCGTTGGCATTGTGCCAAAAAATCTGTTATTTTCGGCAATTCATTGTCAGTAAAACTGTTAAGCTACAAAGTAGCGTTCATAAGCAGTGCCAGGTGGCTAGCATTTGTGTGGAAACAGTTTTGTTTACAT
The DNA here is from genome assembly GCF_014851395.1 of Micropterus salmoides. NCBI lineage: Eukaryota > Metazoa > Chordata > Actinopteri > Centrarchiformes > Centrarchidae > Micropterus > Micropterus salmoides. The sequence continues at coordinate 9,724,751 of NW_024040041.1, read as the reverse complement.
CACATGACACAATCAGCCAATACATTTTTAGATAGAATAATTTATCACTTTCTCATTGGAGGATGATGCCATAGACTGCATTTAAAAAGTAGCACTTGAAGACTTAAATTTTATTTATATCTCTTTTTATTTATTTTATTTATTTACCGCAGAACCGGTAGGGCCAGTAGGGCTGGTAACCCTGGAGTGCAGGCTTGGAGGGCTCAGAGACTACAAAGGGCACTCTGTAAAAAAAATTAAATCAAGAAAGTCCCTAGTTGTATGTATAGGGAATTGTTGTAAAATTCTTTAAAGAAGTGTTACAACCCACTGCATTCCTGTGAGCCAATGTTTAGCTAGCTGTATTAGCTGTATTATTTTAGACACTGATTTGGTGACCTAGTGAGTGTTTATTGCAGCAGGACAGTCTATGTGGGATTGAACTACAGTGCCTATGTTTAACGCTTTCTAAGGAACATGTTACCAAGTGCAATCATGTGACTCACACAAGCTTTTAATATTTTTTAGATAACAATAAGCTCTACATTACATCTACATTAGGCTTTGGTGACACAGACCTAGGATCAATGAGATTTAATGACCATAAGCAAAATATAGAATATCAACAAATCATTTAAGAGAATTATTGTAATCAAATGATGACATTGATTATGACCTTAATGCTGCCATGATAAAATGATTGTTCATAAGGCAATTGTGAGAATTGGAATTCTGACTTTATAAGGTTTGATGACATTATTAGCATGCATATACACTAATGATGTGTTTAAGCATTGGTTTAATAATATAATGTATCATTTTAAATGTGAAATTTTGGAGCAACCTTAGTGTTATACGAATAAGAATAACTGTATGTATGTAGTCTACTTTGAATTGTTTTTGTGTTGTATTGTAAGAAATAAAGCTGTTTTTCACAAAATTTGTTAGACACTGGTTTATGAGCAGTTTGGCCAAGACTTTTATAGGTTCAATCCACCCTGCTTTTATAGCAGACAATATTTATAAGCTTCACACACTTTTATGACACCCTGTCACCTTTGTCCCTCTCACTGTGCAAGTCATTCCCCGCCTCTGCTTCAAACGATTCAAGGATTATTGATCTCAGGCTTTCACTAGAGGAACAACTGGTGTGAAGACTGCGATTCTTGTCTTCAGTCCACATTTTCCTTTGTATTTACTAAAAGCTGTTAGGTGCAAGATCTCAGACAAAGTTTATTTTCTTCTCTTATCTGCTGGATATTGAATCAAGAGACTGTGACTGTGTGACTTCTGCTTAGTCACTGAAGAGCCCTTTTCACTTCTGATTTTGGACTTAAGGCGTCAGTGGAGAGGATCTGATCAGACGGGCTAATGTGAACACCTGCATTCAGGCTTCTATTTATCTGAATGAGTTATATATAGTTTTTGACATGTAGAAACGGTGGAAAAGACAATATTCTGAGGAAAAAGGCCAAATCTCAAGGATCAAGATGTGCAGCTTGCACAGTTTACTTTACCTGGGAGTGTTGATAATGACGGTGACCAACAAGATGCTGGATGACTGTTTGTCAGTTAAAGTCAACATGAATGTTGTGCTTCTGGAGGACAATACTTATGGGTGGAGTCTGCCGTATGTGAAGGAGGCCGTGGAACAAGCCATTGAAAAGGACAGGCAGGAGAACGTTAAACATGGTATGGACTGATAGTTCCTAAATAAGGCTGAATTGACCTTAAAGATAATAGTAATTAATTTTTGATCCAATCTACAAACACATTTCTTTACAGCAGCCAATAAAAAGCAAATGATTTAGAAAATGACAAAACCCCAAAACCGATCAAACTAAGATAATTTAAAACAACAAAACAGAACTTAATAATCAAGCTTGGCATTTTGATTGAGCCCATATAACTTTTATGAGGCAAATGACTGGCTGGACATCAGCAGATGTGTTTTAATTAGCTGGAAGTCAGGCAATAACAGCTCCTACAAAACCAATTAAATAGAGAACTACAAAGTTGCTTGTCACTGCTGTGTAAATGATTTAAAAGAATGTTGCAGGATAACACTTTGATAGAAAATAATAAATAAAAAAACACTTTAAAATGGATTCAGAAAATGATTAGGTCTTTGAATTCAGTGAATTAGACTTTATTTTATCTATACTTTAAAGACATACAGCCAGTGTACTAGTGTGTTATAACAATCTTCTGAATATGGGGGCTAGGCAGGGACATGGGGCTTTGAAATATTTCATTACCAGTGTCAAATGTTGTGTTAACACAAGCTGCTGTCCAAAAACTTTGCCTACACAATAGAAACAACTTTTTACAAGGCTAAGAAAGAACTTTCAGGCTCAGCTAAAGCTTTGACGATTATTTACAGCAATATTCAAACATCAACTTTACTCTTACTGACATCATCTTTACTCAGAGGCTAGTCATCTTACCAAATAAAACTCTTTGCATTTGTCAAATTTTTTCTTGATGCTGCTGTGAATGCAATTTAAAAAAAATTCTTTGTGGGAGAAATTAAAGGCTACATTTACACTAGCGGAACATACAGTCAGTATAATCTAATCTTAACAGCCCAAAGAAAATTAGTCCATTTTTTATATTAATATCTTCTTTTCATGTCCCAAGGTTTAAACTTCACTTTGACGGCTAACTACAACGGGTTCAACACCACTGTGTTCAAACGGCAGGGCTGTGGGAGCAGCACCTGTGAGGGAGTGGCAATACTCAAGAGGCTGTATGTGAGTGCGTTTAAAAGATGTCTAAAGAGTGTTTAAAGTGTTTCTTTTAGTGCATGCATTAAGATCAAAATAATCAAAGGTATTGTGGTAATAAATCTTCAGGCAAAGAGGCACTGAGCGGCATTGTAATTTCTACAATCTTGGTGTAAAAATGTACGTAAGTATTGATAAGATCCAAGCCATAAAATCTACAGTTATAACAAATTCCTTTAACATTTAAATGCCTATTGCTCCATGACAGGATGGTCATCATTGCTCACTAAAATGTAAAATTATAAATGAGGCATCTAGGCAAACTATTTCCAGTATAGTTACAAATGTGGTTAAGAAGCAGTCAGGACCAAACCTTCAGTGTTCGACCACATTTCTTTAGACACACCATTTTGCACCAACAATATCTCTATTACAAGGGTTGCCTTCGTAGTAGTAGAATGCAAATATCTCCACCAATAGCAGCCTAAATAGACCAAAATGTAATGCAGCCACAGGATGCTCAGGATATTCTCAGGATATGTTTGTCTTGTAGTAGATGCCACTTTTAGGACAACTCTGCAAAATGCATGCTGGGAAATGTAGGTAATCACAAACTGAAGTAGAACCAGACAAGATGTTGAGGGAAAAGGTTAACTGCAGCACTTAATCCTGAAATAACTACAGAATGGCACTGAAATCACCGACCAGTGATAACATGTTACTGTAAAAAAAAAAAATTTTCCCTTCTGTTTCCTCTTGAGGTATTGTGTCTGAACCATAGCAGCGATAGTGACACACTTATAATGCCTCTGTGATGACAGATTAACTAGTACTGTATCTTTCTGCAGAATAATGGTGAAGTTGGATGCGTCATGTTGGGGCCTTCTTGCACTTATGCCACCTTCCAGTTAGTGGAGTGAGTATGACTCTGTTTGTCTTTATTAATTATTTACCATTATCAACTGACAAATGTATGACTTTTCACCCTGTTATCTGCCTCAGTGATGAAATTGGCCTGAACTTGAGCATTCCCATCATCTCTGCTGGGAGCTTCGGCCTGTCTTGTGATTATAAGACGAAACTGACCCGAATTCTGCCCCCGGCACGCAAGACCTCAGACTTATTACTCAACTTTGTGAATGAAACTTTACCATTTAAGGATGCTTGGGAGCAGGTCTATGTTTACAAGAAGCACAGCAACGCAAGTGAGGACTGCTTCTGGTGAGACAGGCTGCAGTTCACCTGAGTGACCGCTTCAGCTTCATTCAGTGCTCCAGCATGTGCCACTTTTTTGTTTAATCTGCTTGCTTTTGTCACAGGTACATCAACGCATTGGAAGCAGCCTCTGCCAGCTTTGCATCAGGTACACAAAGAAAGATGCTGCGTGGGGAGGAAGAGCTGTACAATGCCCTTACCTCTGACAAAAGATACAGCAACAGTGGGTATTTCTGAACTTTGAGTTACATCTCAGTGCACTAAGCATTTCTTCCTGATCTATGTCATTCTTCCAACAAAGCTTGACCAACCAAATGACGGAAAAACATAATCTAATGTCTACACTAGAGATGAATAAACTATCTAATTGAACATTAGCATGGAATTAAAAATATCAGAACGTAAAACCAGGTCTTTTTCAACTTGATGGATGCCATCAAATTTATATTTGTATTGATTCATATCGTCACTTTGCACTGTTTAATTTTTGGTAATTTGTTTAATAGTTGTAAAAATATATTTAGTATTGTATAATTTATTTTATATTGTATTATGTTTAATGTCACTTATCACTTTATTCTATGCTATCCACTTGCTGCTGTAATGTTTGAAATTTCTCACCTGTGAGACAAAAAAGGCTGGTCTTATCCTATCTTATCTTAAAAAATTCATTCAAACATAAATGTCTCACTCAGGATGAATTTTAATCACTTTGGTTGTCCAATACTTTGGTATGTGGCTAAATACCTGCAAATCCATCTAAACACCTAAAACTAACATAATAGCTGCTTAGCATAATCATGTTAGCATTATCATTGTAAGTATGATGTTAGAATTTAGGTCAATGCACCGCAGTGCCTAAGTACAGCGTCACAGAACTGCTAACATGGGTGGAGATTCATAGTCTTGTTCTACAAAATGTAGATAGCTCAGTTTGGCTGATAGAATAACTTACAACGACACAACAAAACGACACAACTCTTCACCTGTCCACTATATCACTTTAAAATTAGTTTGTCACAGTTTCTCATATATTTTTAACATACAGTACATGCAGCGCCACCATGGAAAGTCAATTCGTACCAGACTTATGATGTAGATAGTAAAACTGAAATACTTTAATCAGTGCTTGAAAAGAATTGTGTTAAATGTACAGTACAGCTCAAATATTTCCTTTCCTGCTTTTTATTTATTTATTTCAGTTTTCATCCTATGTGGGAGCCCTGATGACATTGTTTCAATAAAGGGGAAGGTGGGCCAGATTCATCAGGACATTATGTTCATTCTCCTTGATATTTACAAGTAAGCCTGTCTATGATTTTAACATTTTGTCCATACATTGTTACCATGAAGCTTCATGAGTCTTTTCAGTGTAAAACAAGAAATCAGAATATACTGTTAAACCTGATATGTGACATTTTGAATGTGTAGAAGTAACTCTGTTCACAATAACACCCTTTACCTTCCTCCAGCCCTGAGTATTATGCCAACACAACATCCATTAAGGGTATGGAGGATGTGCTTGTGATCACTCTGCCACAGAGGACATACAGCTATGGCTTAAACTCAACGTACAACTACACGGTGAGCAGCAACTTAAACACCCACAACTTTGTAGGGGAACAGCTCTTGCATAACTCTTTGACTCTTTTTGTCTATCTAATGGGCAGATAAACGATTATATGGCTGGGTATCATGATGGGGCTCTGCTGTTTGGCAAAGTGCTCAGAGAGAGGATGCTCAGTCAACAAGGTCAAAAGGGATCCTATGATGTGCCTCTGGATGTCAACCCATTTCGAAAAATTTCCTTTGAGGGTGCGTATGATCAGTGACAAATCAAGATTAGCGACACAATGGGAGGCAGAGTTACTGTGCAAAATAACATGAAGCAAACCCAGACATAATAAGGTGATGTAGGTAAGGAGGGTGCCCACCCATGTAAATAACCCTCACCCATGCAGCCTGCATGGGTGAGGGTTATTTTAAACACCAACACAAATGCTACAGGTTAGAGCAATGACCTGCCTAACTGCAGCAGAAAAACACATGTGTGTTTGTAAAAGCTGTTAGGTTTGAGGTGGTTATTCATGTTTTAGCTACAAATACAACAACAAATATAAATTGAAAATACTGTCAGTTACTGTCTACTGTAAACAACTTTCAGAGAGCGTCACATCACAGTGAACATTTACTTGCCGTTGTTTTATTGGTATTTTATTGTTGCCTATTCTAATTTAATTTGATTTGAAAATTATTCTGTACTGTGTTCGAGGATGGCCTGATGCCCTCCAAATGTTTCTAACTGCATAATGTTTTACACATTTTAGCTTTTTCATAATTTTCAAATCCAAAGAAAAGACATAAAGGCCAGCCATTATGTTTGCAACTTTTTTGTTGCATTCCACAATAAACATTTGTAGCTCATCCAATTTAAATGTGATCAATCTGTAATTATTTCCATTTCCAGGAAATAAACAGGCTTTCTTTGTTGTGTGTGTATGTGTGTGTGTGTTTGCTTCCACCAGGTATGGGAGGACACTATGTGCTCGATGAGTACGGTGACAGAGATGTAAACTTCTCTATGATTTACACAAATGTAACTGGCCAGGTGAGACTACTGTCCATTCAGCAGTTTACACACTCAGTGTGAACGCTTGTTTTTATACTTTGCCTCTGTCTCTCTCCAGTATGAAACCCTGCTGGTGTTTGACACATCACGAAATGAAACCATAGAGATGAACCCAAATCCAAGCCTGCCCTGGAAAGGGGGTCGCCTGCCTCCTGCCTTGCCGGATCATTCAGATGGTAACATGCAGATACACACTGATGGTGTAGAGGTAGTGTGGTTGGTGATGTGGTGCCTCACTGTGGCCTGAATACTGTTAACACCACACAGCACAGTTTCTGGTCTGTGAGTCTAATTTTAGTTCCCACTCTTCTCATGACCTCACAGCATAGTTTTTGTTCGTGTTTGTGTTTGAGATTTCAAGCGACTCCATGTAGAGTCCCTGACACAAGGTTAATAAGCTTTGGCATAAAAGTCGGAAGATATCATTTTAGACATATTGTGTGATTTTATGGTCTTTATTGAAGATAAGGCTGTGCATTTTTTTTTTAATCCGTGCTCCTGTGTGTGTGCTTCCAGGCTTCAATATGCAGGATGTGATTGTCATCGTCTTGAGTCTCAGTGTTGTCGTGGTGACAGCCATTGCTCTCATCTTCTACAGGTAAACAGCACGCAGATTTCACTGGTGTATCAGACGTGCAACATATAGACTTTAAGCATCGTTAAAGCTGAGATGGGACAACAGTTCTGACTAGGGTTTAAATTGATGGTTTTACTTGAAGTTCAGGAAATGTAAAGACCAGATGAATCACCTGTTCCTCCATGTTCACATTTCGTCAATGAGCCACATAAAGCTGTAATGTGATTGGATGCACTCTGAAAGCAAGATAGATATCCTACAAATATCCCATGTGCTCAGTGTTGATGCACTTAATCACTGTATGTGTGTGAATAATTGTACCTTGTACCTTGAATAATGTAGGCAGAACAGAAAAGAGCGTCTTATGCAGAAGAAGTGGTCTCACATCAACCCACATCTGATTGGTCCGCTGGATGAGAAGGAGGTTTCTCTGAAGGTAAACGTCCTCATCAATCACCTATTTCTTACGTGTTAGATTAAGTCTAAACTTTTCTCTGAGGCCTGTTAAAGAAGCACATGAAAAAAAATCAGGTGAGCTCATATTAAAATAACCTATTAGATACAACTTAAAATTAAAAAGGGAGTAGGGAAATAAATGAGTAATATTTGAACTCCAGCACACTGTCAGTTTGTCACGGACCTCTGTCTGGCATCCGTCAGGCTTTACGGGAGTTCAGTATTTTTTTTTACATTATGTCTCCTTCAAATTTGATGAGATCACATCCAGTAAAACAAGTACATGAAAGTGGGTGTGTATTTATGTGTGTAACAGATTGATGAAGATAAGAGGAAGGACAGCGCATACTTCAATCACAGAGGTCGCTATGACAAAAAGGTACCAACCTGCCAACTTTTAGAAATCAACATTTAAAAACAGAAAGAAAATAAGATGATCATGTATTTTCATTCAGTGTTTGTGTATGTCTTATTTCTCTATATTCCTCAGCCTGTAATCTTGAAAGAGCTGAAGCAGGAGGACGGAGACTTCACCGAGGACCAGAGGATTGAGCTCAACACTGTAAGAGAAACCATGAGAGCAACTGATCTCTTATATAGGCTTATGGACACTGACCACACTACTCTTTCATTTTCATTTTCTGTATGTTGGTGGCCCTATGTCCACCTTTCTTTCTTCTTTTAGCTCCACATTCAATTCACTTCAATTTCTTCATGTTTCAGCTGCTGCGTATCGATTACTACAACCTGACCAAGTTCTATGGCACGGTGAAGTTTGAGTACAGTGTGTTTGGGGTATTTGAGCTCTGTCAGAGGGGCTCCCTCAGGGTAAGAGCAGACCATCACTCACACTGTCTGACACCTTCCCTGCAAATACGACCCTGCAGTCTATTTGATCAGGCTGCATGTTTTTAGGAGACATTGAAAGATGCGAAACATCTTTAACTCTTTCAGGGAAGTTGTTTGTTGATCTCAAAAGCACATCGACAGATAAGTTACACAATGGGACAGGAGATAGGACAAATAATTACATTCCTTTTATTAAGATGATACATTTTAAGAAGTATAGTCTCAGTGGAAATATAAAAGCTCTCTGAGTAATTTATAATGAAGACTTTTCTTTTTGTCACAGTCATTGTTATTTTGTTCCTAGTCTTTCATGTTTATTTCATATCTGTCTTTAAATACATTGTGAATTTATTTATGACAGAGCTCAGTGGCCTCGGTTCTCCACTGCTCACAATGACTTCACTGTTCATTTGATAAGAGGTGGACACACATGGTTTTATGAGTACACACACACACACACACACACACACACACACACACACACACACACACACACACACACACACACACACACAGTTGTTGTTGTGTTTAAGTGTTTTGCAGTTCCATTAACTGAGTACATCATGTGGGCAGAGTAGTAAAAGTGATTGAATATAAAAGTCTTCTGCTCTGTATCTGTTTTCTCCCCTCAGTACATTCTGAATGACAGGATCTCCTACCCAGACGACACCTTCATGGACATGGAGTTTAAGATATCAGTCATGTATGACATAGCAAAGGTATTGATTGTTTATGTACCAAGGCTTCATATACTGTACTGTTTGTTCATTTAGCTGTTTTTCAAAGAGGACCAAATTGGAAAACAATAATTCCAGATTTTATTTTTCTTATCAACATGACTTGATTTATTGTGTTTTATATGTTTTAAATGTTATAATCAGTGTATTTTACTCACTTGACCTCACTTCCAGTACATTTCAAGGAGAGTGTAACTCTGTGCAACCATCCTGGATTAACCATTCTACTCTCTCTACACTGTCCACCTGCTTTATATCTTCTACAGGGCATGTCATATCTCCACTCCAGTAATATTGAGGTCCACGGTCGCCTCAAGTCCACCAACTGTGTGGTTGACAACCGCATGGTGGTTAAGATCACTGACTTTGGCTGTCACACCATCCTGAGGCCAGGCAGAGGTGAGACTGAGTTTTTCCTCATTGTTGAGGTTGATTATTGATCTAAATATTGGAAGTACCAGCGACTCAGTTTCTTCTCTCCTCTCCTCTCCTCTCCTCTCCTTTCTTTTCAGACGTGTGGACGGCCCCGGAGCATCTTCGAAAAGATGGGGTGTCTCAAAAAGGCGATGTCTACAGCTATGCCATCATTGCTCATGAGATCGTTATGAGGCGGACCCCGTTTTATACACAGAGCAGCTCTGATCCTGCAGGTAAGCCTGGATATTTTGGCATGTCGCTGCCCTTGAGAACACTTGACCATATATTGATCTCAGAATCAGTTCTCAACCAAGTCCTGCACACCTTGATTATCTTAATGTCATCCAATCCCCCAGAGAAGATCTACAGAGTGCAGTATCCCAGTGGGACGAACTTCTTTAGACCTGACCTCAACTTTGATGGCGCATCAGAGAAGGAGATTGAGGTAAGAGAGCCACCAAACACTGTGAAGAACATTTGCTGTAATTAATTATAATGTAAAATCTCTTTGTTCTGTATGTATAGCTGTACATTCTGATAAAAAACTGCTGGGATGAAGACCCTGAACGGAGGCCGGATTTTAAGAGAATAGAGTTAACTCTGGGTAAGATTTTCAGGTACGTCAACACCACACATTCATTTAGGCAGACTTTTAATTATTTCTTATACACTTATTCACGACATGGCCAAATATAGGTGGACGCCCGAAAACAAAATATGTGACCTCCAGAACATCACACCCATATGTGCAATACAGGCCAGTCAAGTTCTTCCATGCCAAACTGGGAAAATAATTTCTTTTGATATCATTCCTGTTGTACTTTTCACTATTATATCTTCATTAAATGTGTAAAGAGTGATAATAAGGTAATATATTTTTCTTTTGACACAGTAACCTGCACAACCAAGCCAGTGAGACATACATGGACAACCTGATCCGTCGCCTGCAGATGTACTCCAGGACTCTGGAGCGTCTGGTGGAGGAGAGAACCTCTTTGTACAAAGCTGAGAGGGACAGAGCTGATCGCCTCAACTTTATGCTTCTTCCTGGGTAGGTTAATATCTGCTGATACATTGCAGAGGGCAGCTGAAAACAGGGACTAGTTTTAAAGCTGCTCTCATTGAACATTTTTTGTTTTTACAAAGGATCGAATGACTAAGTTTATGTGAAAAGGGTTGCTCCTGCTGACAAACCCACAAAGAATTATCACCTGAGTCTGCCATCCCCCTCAGTCCTAAAGAGCATTTAGTCTGTATTTGTTTTAATATTTTGGTTTTATGACCAAACTATGCTATCATCAGTATGTTTATTTCAGCAGCAGCAGATAATAGTTTATAGTGAAAGTAGAATTAAATAAGTCTGGTCCCATGAATTACAATGAATTTTTGCTACATATCTGCTGGATGTGTAAATAGGCAACTGTTTGCTCACGTTTGACATAAAAATACTTTCTTTATAGGCTTGTATGCTTTTTATGAATGTCTGTTCTATTTCCTCTCTTTTAATTTCTCTGTTGTTTATTTCTCTATTGTCTCTCGTGTTTCTATAACTCAAAAGCAAAGCTGTAATTGTACATGCCGTATCAACTTAGCTATTTTAATTTTATACGAAACTGTCAGTTAACGTCAATATTTTCCCTTCTCCCTGTGTCTCCCCAGGCCAGTGGTGCGCTCACTGAAGGAGACAGGCAGAGTGGAGCCAGAGCTATTTGAGGAGGTGAGCATCTATTTCAGCGACATTGTGGGATTCACCACCCTCTGCCACTACAGCACCCCCATGGAGGTGGTCGACATGCTCAACGACATCTACAAGAACTTTGACAGCATCCTTGACCACCATGATGTCTACAAGGTACTTTAGTATGAGTCCTTTATGATCTGAAACTTGGAAGTTGGTTGAAGTCGGACTTAGACTTGTACAAATTATTTCATTACTTTTTTCATGTTTGCTGAATACAGATAATTTAAATAAAGCTATTCATTCATTGTCTCTCAGGTTGAGACAATTGGAGATGCGTACATGGTTGCATCAGGTTTGCCCAAACGCAACGGTGACAGGCATGCAGTGGACATCGCCCACATGGCCCTGGACATCCTGGCATTTGTAGGGACTTTCCAGCTGCAGCACCTGCCTGGCATCCCTCTGTGGATCCGTATTGGTGTGCATTCAGGTAACAGACATGCATAATGGTTTTGTCTTATTTAATGTAATGCTTGTTCTTGTTTAAGTCTATTTTTTTTCCTCTGTAACTTTTATTATAAAATGTGAACGAGAACAGAGTGTCTATACGTGTCTGCGGGAAAGACTCAAAACACAGAATTTAGTAATCGTAGGGAGTGCTTTCATAGACATTTGTGTTTAAAAGTAATTTAAAACAATGCCAAAAACTTGATACAGAGAAATAAGAGAAAGCAGTCTACAAACCAGAAATAGGCTCATAACTCAGACAAATCAGACACACTTTTAGATGTTGTAAATGATGGTAAATGTTTGTGCAGAAATGAAGAGTTAAAAAAATGAAGGAGCCAACAAGAGATACACGGGAGGGTAAAATTATTTCATTTTTATCAATTGGATGAAAATGAAAATGAAAACATTAATGTTTGTTTGTGTGTAGGACCCTGTGCAGCAGGAGTGGTGGGGAACAAAATGCCTCGCTACTGTCTTTTTGGAGATACAGTAAACACTGCTTCACGCATGGAGTCCACGGGCCTGCGTAAGCGACAACACACACACACACCACACACACACACTTTAACACAATATTCACTTAATTTTCCACAGTTATTTTAACTGAGAGCTGAGGGTTTGACTCTCTTGGTTCTTTATCATGTCATCTTTCCAGCTCTGAGAATTCATGTCAGCCAGTCTACCATCAACATCCTGCAGAGGACAGACTGCAAGTTTGAGTATGAAGAAAGAGGAGAGACGTACCTGAAGGTTAGTTGGGTTTGCTTTGATTTTGAGGCATTTACATCAAATGTAAACCGTACAGATAGTGGTTACAAATCTCATTTCCTGCGTGTGTGTCCATGTGTACCTGACCACAGGGTAAAGGCAAAGAGATGACATACTGGTTAACAGGAGTGACTGGGGGAAAATACAACCTGCCAACACCACCAACAGCGTGAGTAAAACACAGCCTCATGGAGATTTACTCCAAACATTTCTCTCATGTGAACACTGACACATGGGCTCGTGTTTTCACAATTTTGCATCCTCCCACATCATCATCTATCATCCAAAAATAATCCTCATGTTACTGTCTCAGGGAGAACTTCCAGCGGCTCCAGCAGGACCTGGCAGAGATGATCGTGTCCAGTCTGGAGAAGCGTGGAGACGGGGGCGAGGGTATCAAAAAGACACTGTCCACCAAAGTCAGTTGGAGGGAGACGAGCCGCAACCTGCAGGGGGACAGCCCGCCAGAGTACTTCCACCTGGCTGTCACTGACAACCCCAGTACCTACCTGTGATCACCGTACAATGGAAGTAGATCGTAGAAATGAGTCATAGCCTGTACTCGTCTGGATCAGCACTGCCGGGTTACTTTGGACAGCTCTGTTCATTCAGGGGTGGAGTGACAGTAGAGCAGCAGTGGAACAAGCAGGCGTGTTAAAAGTGAGACTTATGTGTAGATGTAATGATAAACGTGGCTGCCACAGGGTCTTTCTGCTTTGATGATTTCCCCCCTCAACACCTATCCCTCTGCCACATAAAATTAAATGTCAAATTTTTCACCTTCAGATATTGTTATATATCATTTAAGATGTTTGTTGTGGTGGAATAAGTGCTGTAAATAATCCCCTCCTCTTCAATGGGACAGAGACATTTTTACATTTAGAGATCACTGTGGATGTGTTGTACTCTGCATTATTACATTTGACCTGTTATTCATGGAAATTAGAAAGGAACACAACCAAACTGTAAAACTGGCCTAAAGAATAGTAATATCATTTCAAAGATTGGGAAAGCATAATTTTCTAATGAGGCTCGCTTTATGAGGGGCTTATTCGTTGCCGTCTGGCACAGAGTTAATTTTCATGCTACCACTTAGGGGCGCCAAAGTTAGACATTTACAGCATCTGGAAGTGTTTTAGGTGATGCATCTTTCTTTTTAAATGGTTCTCATAAAATGGCATGGGTTTAAATGACACATGCCTTTTTTAAATTTGTAACATACATGGCTACCTTTGCCATGCTCCTGCGCTGGACAATGATAACTCACACGTAGTTAATGTCACATATTCATGGATTTTAGTGTGAGAGTCCTCTGAGATTTATCAAGAGACCACATGATCACCTCTCTCCAAAAGGAATCCAAATAATGGGGTTACTGAATGCACTCTTCTTGACTTTATTGTTTGAACTGTTCTCCATTTATGTTTAGATGTTGCCTGCAGGAAGCTCATTGATTGAGAAACTTTGACAAAATTATTTACCATGAAAATAGCCTTTTCTGCTGCAGTGAAACTATATCCAAACTACTCCTAGTACTCGTCATAATATAGTGGAGATCTGAGAATATTTCTCTTTCACACCACAACAGTGCTATCTTGTTTTCAGATCATCATAAATATTTCAGTGATGATTTTGGTTTTGTGTTTTATTAAATGTTTGACAAATAGCATAAGATTCAGAGCAGTTTCTTTGTTTCATCTCTTCACAACACTTTGGAGTAAAGTACACTAAAACATACACAGTCTTACATTGTATGATTGGACATCAATCTACCCCATAACACTTGCATTTTTCAAACAGTGCAGAGAAAAAATAACAGCAGCTGTAGAAAATTCAAATATTTAAAAACCATAAAAACATGGTAGAAAAGAGAGATATTCAAAATTTGCATTATGAAAAAACTCACCACACTGAGCACAATGTGCCAAGTACATGCAATTAAGAAAAGCTTTTTAACACACACACACACACACACACACACACACACACACATACACACACCCACCCCCCTACATAGTTTTAGTTGTAACTAACGCAGTGCCACCAAGCTCTGTGGCAGGAAGTGGGACCCTGTGTTCCCTCATTGTTCTGCATGCAGACAGACCTCCGGCCGCCTCTGTCACAGCATGCTTTGCATGGTCCCTGCAAGCAGTGAAGCCCTCCTCCCACTTAAAGCCTGTTTGGACCCCCAGGTGCAGGTGAGGGCAGGGGGAAGGGGCCCCTGCGGCTTGCTGCAACAGCTCTGCATGACCGTTTCTTTCTGAAGGCGGTGGGTAGATTTTGGAAGGTGGCTCTGTTTTCTGAAGAGGATCCTGTTGCAGCTCTATGTCCTCTGCAACGCAAACAACTCAAACATGAGGGCGTCACTGAATATTCAAATTGATTTAAAAAATGATTAGGATATCCTTTAACACACATGTGGATCTTAAGACTGAACTGAAGTACTGGTCACTGAATACTGATATGAATTACAGACACCATTTATTTGGCCAGGAAAAGATATAAGGAAGCATAGCGGTCTCATAATACATAATGCACACAATAATCCACACACATCCAGTGTACCAACATATTAACCCTGAAAGTTCAGGGTCTATATATAGCTTATCTGCATAACTTTTCATTATGGCAACAAACAGTGGAAGTTTAGCAATACTTTGTCTTAAAATCATCATTATATTATGCTTCTTAGGAGATTCATGCACATGCTTGTATTTATTTCCAACAAGTGATCTTAATTTAAAGGCAGCTATTAATGGGAGAGTGTGAGGGTCAAAAAGACATTGTGTTTACTAGGGCTGCACCAATCTGACTTTTCCAGTCCCAAGACCAATACCTGGGCCGTACCAAAACTACTGATGATACTTGCAATGCCATATTGTTTTCACTTATAGGCTATTTAGTCAACTATTGTAAACTAAATATTTTAAACCATACAAGACAAGCTTCAGACTCTTGCATTGTGAAAAATGATGAGTTTCACAACAACTAAGTGGACGAAGCTGAATACCTCCACTCTGCTAATCTATTTTTCTGCATTACTGGTTGTCCTGTGGATAAAAAGTCTATTGACAGACAATTTACTCAATGAGGACAAAAGCATGCTGTTGATAAAGTGAATCTAGTTATTCCTTACTCCTGAGATTTTTTTGTTAATATTTAACTAAGTTAAGACTGCACAGGAGCTGCGTTCCAGAAAGTTCAAATTACAGTTATGATCATGTTTGCACATTTGTCATTTAAGGCACAGAAGCCCAAGCTTTTCAGCCTGATCTAAGCTTTCATCAGTACAATGGCCACACAAAGGAGTTGCTGTATATAATGGCAGACTGGTCACTCACTGTCACCACATTTCACAAAGTAAATACACACAGACATTAGCAACTTTTAAATATCTGACTTTATGGATAGAAAGATGATATCTAAAACTGTTATACTACCAACTACAAGCTACGTTGCTGTCAGTGCCTTTCTGCATGTGTTTTTTTGTCCATTTCAGTGTTTTCAAGGTCATGTGGAGATCTAATTCGTCCTGCCTAACCAACGGATGTGTGTTGACACCAGAATAGCTGGTAAGAAAGCAGGGCTGACCCATGGGACGCCTGAAGAAGAGAACAGAAACGGTGGAGTTTCTACTGCGATGAACGTCACACTTCATCACCTGCCCCTTTGCAACCCCACTTCCTGCAAACTACTCTCAGATGCCCTCTGTGTATGTCAGATGCCCCACTTACAGAAAAAAAAAATGGCCGCTGCAAGATGAACACTTGGAAAACTAAATATCCTAATGTAAAATACATCACTGAAGACATAAAGGATCAATTATCATCTCTCAAAGGATTATCTCTGGTGTGATGCATTACAGCATCAGATATGAATATCCGTTCTATGACTAACATATGGCTAGCAGCAGCTGCTTCTATAAGAGTTAAACCAGTTTTAATTGTTGATACTGACAGCATAAATAGCTAGCTGATTTTTAATGCCAAAATTTGAAAATGTAAACAATTCAATTTCAGCTTTTCTGTTTTCCCAAGAATTACACTCTTGTGAGAGCAGAGGTGCCTCTGAAACAGCTTTTAAACCATTATGTTTTCAGCTGCTGAGGATTTTGGGATATACAAAACTCAATCAAATCAAATAAATCCTATGAATCATCAATATCGTTTGCCTTACGTGAGGTGCTGCTGTAGCTGGTCTGTCGACTGTATATGATGAACCAGACAGTCAGAGCCAAGATGGACCCCAGTATGGCCAGCACCACAAAGACCCACAGAGCCGGACTCAGCACCATCACTAAATTGGCCTGGGTGGGGGCCGTGGCTTTCAGCTGGACTACAACTGCCAATGGTGGTTCTGAGGGAAACAGATTTATTTGCAGTGATTAGTTCCTAAAGGAGCACGACTGCACCAAGGACCAAATCTGAGTCAGCTGACATGTTTTTAAATGACATCGAGTGTTTATTTAAGATCAACAGAGGTATTTATCTTAATGCAGGAGCTCTGTGCCTCCCCCTTTAACAGACAACTATATAATGACTAAAGAGTGCATAGATATTTAAGTCTATTAGCAGCTGTGCACCTGAACGCTTTGCATTACAGAGGAGAAAATAAATACAAAAATAGTCAAGTCAGGTGGAAAACAACATGTGTGAACTTTTAAATAGCGAAGAATTCAAGTCAACATCAAAAAGTGGCCAGTAGATGTCAAGTCAAACTAGGTCTAACAAGATTTGAGACTAAAGCCAGACTTTTACAGAACAAGAATAAATCTCTCGGCAAAACTCACCTGTTTTTGGTTGAGGTTCAGGTGTGGTTTTCGTTTTGCTGAATATACAGTCGCCGACGAGGTGGTCCAAATAGCTGCCAGCAGGACAGTCCTTCTTGGTCATGGCTGAAGCAGGGTGAACAATATGGAGACCTGCTGGTGTGTTACCCTCCCCTACACTCTGCGACACAAACCACAAAAAAATTATGCTGAAAGCAGAGAACTGAGGCACAGAAGAGGGATGTGACGGGAGGATTTATGAAATGAACACAGAGTGCCTAACAGACGTTTCAGTTCCTCCATTTCATAGGAAAGGGTGACTCACTACATGTGTCCCCGGGGAGCTGAGGGAGATAGAGAGAGAGAGAGAGAGCTTACTGTGTTTCTGTTTCAAAAACAATGAGGTCCTGACCTTCAAGTTCCTTAGTTTGGATTAAATAGTATATGACTGGTAATCTGTTAATCTCTGATCATTCTGAATGACCACATGGTAAATCTGTAAGCCTATTGATTGATTATGTAACCCTTTTCACAATAGGCTTGTGATGAGGCAAGTACATTATACAGCAACATATAAAGTATTAAACCCCCTTAACCCTAATGCTTACGAACACTATTATTGTCACTCTCTCTACTAACCAATGAGAGGCTGACGGAATGATCTTGGTTTTAACCCCTATTGAATATTACCACAGAAAATACTGATCTCCACAGATACAGAGCACGTGATGAAACAAACAATAAGAATGCAATAGCTCAGTTTACTTCTTTGTATTATGCAAAAATCACATAACATTTAGTCAACAAATATGAAAATAAAAGGGAAACAATCTGAAAAGACCCAGGTAATATAGTTAATAGTCTTTGGTAACCTGAGTGCACTCTTTTATTTTTGTTCTTTTAGCAGGCCTGCATTAGTTTGTTGGATGGATCGGAGAGGGGGCTGTAGCCAATTCTGTGGTCTGGTCGCTGCCACACCGACCACTGGTCGCTGCCACTAGGGGCGCTAAAGATAGTAGTCGCTGCCACACAGACCACTGGTCGCTGCCAAACAGACCACTGGTCGCTGCCACTAGGGGCGCTAAAGATATTCGCTGCCACACTGACTGATTTTTATATTATATATATATATATAGCAATTTCTGCAGTTAACCTACAGTAATAAATTTCTCTACCTTTGGTTTTTGCCTACAAGAAGAAGGCCAGTGTTGTCACCTGTGAAGAAAAGTGTGGTGAGTCATGATGACCACTTGTTGGCTGAATCCAAGCTAGACTGATTTCCAATTAGCCAAATAAAGTTTTCATAGAATTCCAATACTTTTTTCCCCAAAGATGCATTATCACAGAGGTTCACCACTGCATGTTTAACTTAGTGTGTAGTTTCTATTAAGAGATATGAAATATACATATGAAACCAGAAACAAAGAATGGGGTAAACTCTACCTCTCCATCACATAGAATACTTCATGTTAAAAAAAATTATACCACACATATATAATATCCTACAAGAAGAACTGATGGATAATAATCTGGACATCAAAGAAAAACTAGAGATGAATTCTATTCTTTCAGATACAAAGTGGAGACTATCATGCAGAAAGAGACATTAAACAACACTTATAGCCCTACTTGGAGGGCATTTGAATTAGGGCTGGGTGATATGGCCAAAAGTGTTATCAAGATAAAAACATTTCATACCATTTGTTTTCATTACATCAAAATCTGGAAACATTGAATGAGCGATGGAATGGATGCGGCCTGGTAGGTGATCGCACACATATTTTGGGACTGGCCAAAATTAGCAGAATATTGGCAAAACATACAAAATGAAATAAAAAATGTTTACATATAGAACTACCATGAGCAACCAACCATATTGTTTCTTACTTGGAATGATTCCAGAAGATGTAAACATAATAATATGACTTTACTACTGAGAGCCCTGTTTCTGATGGCTAAGAAGACGATTACAGTCTCTAGGGCTGAGGCCAAAGTCCACACAGTCTCACTATGGAAGAGATGCTAGTTAAATTGGCAAAGTTGTGATAAAAAAAAATTTGATAATATGGTCCACGATCACCTTATGGTTTCACATGTGACATGATGTGGGAGGCATTAAACAACTCATGTAGATGTCTTCTGTTATCTAAATCTAAAAATCATGCTATGCATTTTTTTTCTTGCCCTCTAACTGTCGAACTGTATTAGAATGGATGAAAGTCATTACCCATCTATACAGTACAATAATAAGAATATAGTTATAATCAATAATTAGTAGGCTATATTTAACAAATTATTATGATCTAGATAATTTGTTACTGTATATAGGCTATAACCACACAAACTGCAATATATAGTGTACAATAAGAATAGGCATAATCAATAATATACTATTTAACAAAGGGTTATAATCATAGACTGTATATAAGTCATCGTCATCGTGACGTCACCCGTTTGTTTTTGGACTGCCATTTTGAAGCCTCGAGTTTGGCCGATAGGGCGCTGCCATGTCGAGTTTTTGCAACCAGGAAGTGACGATACAGCGGAGCTAACGGCAGAGCTAGCTAGCTTGCTTAGCTAGGTGCAACTGTAACTCACGTTAACTGTCATTTTAACAGAGCTGATAAGAGCTTTTTTAACAGAGCTTTGTCTAGTGAACAACAATCTCACAACATGTACTCACCAGAGAAAGTGAACAGCCAACTCCTAATAAGCTTTTCAATGGTGCTGGTTAAATTTACACAGTGCCGAGGGTACGAGTCGGCTCTAGCCTGATTGACTGGTCGCAATGGCAACGACTTGTCAATCATAGATAATCCCGCCCTGAAACATACTCCGCTTTGTGGTCTATTTTAAAATAAATGGGACCATAATTTACTAATTCAACATCATTTTGTATTGAAGAAGACTTGAAACTAGTGATTGAGACCATAAACTCATCAGGAAAGTGTTTACTGGGGTAATTATGCAGCTGAGAAGTAGTGTCATTTTCCCATTATTTCTAATGGAGCCGGACTTCTTTTTGCAACCAGAAGAGTCGCCCCCTGCTGAATTTTCAATAGAATGCAGGTTTCAGGGACTTCCGCATCGGCTTCGTATTGTAGACCGGAAACTTCCCGCTTGGTTATAATAAAGGTGTATTACAGTAGTCAGTGTGGCAGCAACCACTGTCTTTAGCACCCCTAGTGGCAGCTACCATACAGACCAGTGTGGCAGCGACCACCGTCTTCAGCGCCCCTAGTGGCAGCAACTAATGGTCTGTGTGGCAGCAACCCAAGACTGTGGAGCCTCCCGTCTCATGCCCTCCCGCCTGGTTGCAAATTAAAAGATTAAGTCTGGTCCACTGTCTTATTCATACTTTTGTGGAGTGCGATAAGTGAGGAGAAAAGAGACAGAGAGGTGTCGAGTCAGCTTTACTCTCCACTTCAATAACATCACACTGTACAGCGAGTCAGATCAAAACAACCACACCACGTTAACCCGGAACCGCAATATTCATCACCTCTCCCTTAAAAGGTACAGTCCCTTGGTGAAGACTCATTTAGTCTTACTTTTGGGTCACCACAGAGGCCCCCCCAGAATTCAGCCATAATAACAGGCCCAGACCAAGCAGAACATAGGATACTATTTACTAGTGCAAAACAGAACAGTCCAGCTCATAGCAGTCCCTAGAAAAGTCAACGTATAGGGGGGCGGACCGGGCGGCCATACCGGCTGCGCTTAACAGGAGAGGGGCCAAGGGCCAGGGGCATAGTTTGAGTCTGCCGCAGCCATGTGCTGAATGTCAGTGGTATACTCGGAGATGGCAGAGAGCTGACGCTGCTGTCGACCAGACCATGGCTCCGAAGACTTGGCCATGGCAAGCGCCAGTGGCTTGTGGTCAACGAAAGTCGTGAACTACCGGCCCTCCAACAGGAAACGGAAATGACGGGTGGCGAGGAAAAGACCCAGGAGCTCCCTGTCGAAGGCGCTGTATTTCCTCTCGTTGTACCGGAGCTTCCTGCTGGAAAAGGCCAGCGGCTGCTAGGCTCCACCCACACACAGCCCCCACAGTGTAATCAGAGGCGTCCGTAGTAAGAGCAACTGGGGCGGTCGGAGATGGGTGCGCCAGCAGAGCAGCGTTGGCCAGCGCAGTTTTGGCAGCATCAAAAGCACCAGTCATCTCTGGGGACCAATCCAACATGTCCGCCGGCCTCCCACCCCGCCATGCGTCGTACAATGGTCGCATGAGCCGGGCTGCATGGGGGAGAAAACAGTTGTAGAAGTTCACCATGCCCAGGAACTCATGCGGGGACTTCACAGTGCGTGGGCGTGGGAAACTGGTGACGGCGTCCACCTTGGCTGGGAGGGGGACGGCCCCCTGCGGGGTGATGTGGTGGCCAAGGAAAGCGATGGATGACTGGCTAAACTCCCACTTGGGCGGGTTGATGATGAGACCATGCTCACTGAGCCAGCCAAACAAGTGCCGGAGATGCGTCAGGTGGTCGTCTGCGGACGCACTGGCCACGAGAATGTCGTCCAAGTACACAAACAGGAACTGCATGTCCCTCAGCACAGAGTCCATGAGGCGCTGAAACGTCTGCGCTGCACCCTTGAGGCCGACAGGCATCCTTAGGAATTCAAAAAGGCCAAAGAGTGTAATGACTGCTGTCTTGGGGACATCCTGCGGGTGGACAGGCACCTGGTGGTAACCGCGCACCAGGTCCACCATCGAGAAAATGGTGGGCGGAGAAATCTTGTATGTGTGGCACAGAGTACCGGTCGGGGGGTGGTGGTGTTGTTCAAGCGACAGAAATCACAGGGACGCCAACCGCCATCAGCCTTGGTCACCAGGTGCAGGGGGGAAGCCCACGGGCTGTTGGAGCGGCGCACGATGCCGAGGTGCCCCATGGTGGCGAACTCCTCCCTGGCGATCGCGAGCTTGGCAGAGTCCCTCGACGCCGAGCTTGTGCATATACTGGGGGGCCAACCGTGGTGATGTAATGCTCCACGGCATGCTTAGCCACCTCCGATGAAAAAAAAAAGTGGGCATTGTGATGTCAGGGAACTCAGCGAGTAGGCGAAGATACAGGTCCCCGGTGGCAAGCGTGTTTGACAGACAAAGCACCCCCATCCCTCCCAGCGTGCAGGGGTACGAAGCAAAAGAGAGGGCGTCGATCAGGCGTTGGTTTGTAACATCCCCCAATAGACTCTAAGTGCAGAGGAAATCCGACCCCAGGAACGACGTAGACACAGCGGCCATGACAAAGTCCCGGCCGAAACACCACCCGCCGAAACAAACTTCCACATACCTTGCGCCATAGGTACGAATGGGTGTCCCGTTGGCAACGTTCATTGGGGTGCCATGCCCGCCAGCCATGGTGCGCTGAGCCCCAGAATCGACCAAGAGCAGCCAGCCGGACAAGGTGTCAGTGATGAATAACAGCTTGCGCTCGGTAGTCTCTGGAGGAAGGGAGGGGGGAGCTGGCCAGTGTGGTACGCACGGGGGCTGGAAGCTGTTGCAGAAAAATGTGAGCGAAGAGAAACGAGGGATCTGACACGCCCAACACCGCTAGCATCCTCTCCATTAACTCGGACGGCTTGCAGTCACCAAGGCCGTTCAGGGACAGCAGCCGATCCGCCTTCTCCAGCTCCGACAGTTCAAAGAGTTTTAACAGGAATGTTTTGAGTGCCTCGTACTTGCCGTCAGCCGGAGGAGCCTCTAACAGCGCCATAGCCCTGGCTGTCGTTGAGGCATCTAAGGCCGCTACCACGTGGAAATACTTTGTAATGTCCTGTGTTATTCCTCTCAGCTGGAACTGGGCCTCGATGTTTTGAAACCACGGCTATGGATTGTGCAGCGTCTGGCGCCGCAGCAGCAGCATTTTGAAAGCCAATTATAGACTTGAAATATGCATAACTTCAATTTAATTTCCTTTTATTTCCATCTTGGAATGAGTTATAATGATATCCTGCAAACTCTCGCGGAGAAGCACAATGTCATCTTTAGCAAAAGGCATTTAATTTGGCTGCTTAAAATGTATGGCTTCAAACGCAGACAATATGCAGACATTGGGGAAGTTGTGGACTTCATCAAGCAGGAACTGGAAGGACCTGGAAGACTATATGGCTATAGGTGGATGCATGGAAAGTGCATTAAAAATGGTATAAATGCCAAAAAGGAGGATGTCCATTTGATCCTTGTAGCTCTGGATCCAAACTCCTCAGCTATATGCCGGACCAGGAGACTACACCGCAGACGGTATTTTGCTCAAGGACCGAACTATATTTGGCACGTTGATTCATACGATAAGTTGAAGCCCTTCAGAATTTGCATCAATGGTTGCATAGATGTCTTTTCGCGTAAAATCATCTGGTTGAAAGCTGCATACACAAGCAGCGATCCACACGTCATAGCAGGTTACTTTGCGGAGGCTGTGGAACAGATTGGTGGTTGTCCTCGGATCATCCGAACAGACCTGGGAACAGAGAATGTTGTCCTACGAGACATGCAAAGATTCCTCCGCCGTAATGACAGTGACAATAGGTATGGTGATCAGAGCTATATCGCTGGGGCCAGTACTTGAAATCAAAGAATCGAGAGTTGGTGGGGAGTCCTGCGTGAAGAGGGAATGGAGTATTGGATACAGTTCTTCAGCGAAATGAAAGATGAAGGCTTGTTCCTTGGTGATTTCCTAGACAAATCACTCGTGCAGCTCAGTTTCCGGCACATCGTTCAGGCAAGTATGACAGGTTTGCTATGTACAAATTGGGCCCTATCTTGCACTCGAGGCGCAAAGCGCAGCGCAAGTGTAACAGCTGATGTGTGGTCAGGTGCATTGTAAGCACATTGCTATCTGAGGCAGCAGAAAGAGATTGCATTATTAACCAAAAAAACAGGTCTAAAGTTCATGTTTTTTTGTTGTTGTTATTTTAGGATAGGTGCTCTGTACGCATTTACGTATGAGGTACAACATAACTTCATTCATTATTAAAATCTCCCGACATGCTGAGAGGATCAGTTAGGATTAATTCATGTTCTGTGTTCTTCTGCACATCCAAAAAGTCTCACACACAGTCCTGGTTCAGACAGTGAAACTGTTTGGAGTAAAACAGCCGCCCTCCTGATCCATCCTGAGTTCCATCAGAGCGTCTAAACTATTTCAGTATTTAAAATTCTTCTGGAGAGTTTCCTCTGTCCTGTCATGCTCATAACTAGGCCTACAGTTTTTTTGTTTTGCTACTTAAATGCCCCATAATATTTGCTGTGACTTTATTGCGCAGATTGAAACATTTAAAATGACAGACAGAAACCTCTCTAATCATGAACGTTAATCGTTAAAGAAAACACTCGTACAGCAATATAACACACAAAACTGAAACCACTCTGACAAGAGAGAGAGATGATCCAGGTGTTTCAGAGAGGAGACAGTGTCTGTCTGTCTGTTAACAGACTCCAGTCTGCAGTGAAGTTCAGACACTTCACTGATAAACCAGAGCTGCAAGGTAGCCTAACCATAATGATCAGAGACGGGTTTTTTTTAATCACGTCCATGCCTCGATCAATATCCCCCACCCCCTTTGCTGTGAGTCTGCTATTCAATCAATCAATTGATAGTTTTTAAAATGCACCATTCATCCACCATAATCCGCCTGTCAGCCACCAATGTGCCAAGGTCCAAGTGCACCTTGCTTTTGAGGAAATTGGAGATGACATTCTGGTTTATTACATTATCAAGTAAAATACCATTTTGAATCATGCGCCTGGCGCAGTGACTGTTAGTCCGCCGTTTTTGCAAAAAATTGCAGGAGCACAATCCCCAAATGCAACTGCGCCATGCGCTTACATCGTTAAAATAGGGCCTATTGAGCTACATTGGCCTCCGTCCGTCACTCTACTTTGACAGCCTCACCTTTCCTTCGATTCGCATCCAAACCTGCGTTGTTTTCATCTTGTAAAGTAATTCTGTATTTGAAATTTGGTATGCCTACTATTCGCCACAGTCTGTAGTAGAATGTAGCCTACCACGTAGCTCTCATATAATGTGTACTTATGATGAACCACTCCTCATCACTAATATCATTGATTTGAATGATTGTATCTAGGACACATTAGGCAGCACTCAATGTAGGCCCATACATCACCACAAGGACCATTACAGGAGGTACACACTTTATAACTAAAGGGAATACATGCTGAAAGAAATCAATAACGGAAACTAAAAACTATGACATAATTACTCAACAATTTCACATTATTCCATTCATATTGTCTCAAGCTCACTATTACCATAACACTGACTAAAAAGAATAGTTCTTCTTAGGGTTAAACTATGTATACATACTCATTAACGTCTCTGTGTCATTATCTTAACTGTTCTCTTTTTCCTCTTCATATCAGGAAGAGCTGGATAAGATAACAGCAGTGTGGAACAGCCATAGAATCTGGCCATCAAAGAACTGCAATGTGCCTAGTGGCATCCCTGATGTCATGTACACTGTCCCACAGCTGTGGGGCTCTGAGGATTTTCTTGTTCCACAGAACATTGGCACCTGCAAACAGGCATGCAAATTCCTTTCAATGATCCCTTGTGTGATGTCCTGTGGGGTTATGAGTGAGTGTGGGCTGTCTCTCTCTTACTCTCTCTCTTTCTTGTGGAGGAGGAGCTGCTTGCAGTGGCTCTGGGCACCTGGGCTAATTGCCCTGTAGAGTATTTGGGACTGTTTTCTCATTCTGCAGGAAGCTGCTGTCAAGACCAGATCAGACCTACCTGCGGCCGGCTCCCTGGTTTTCCATTTAGTTTGGTTTTCTTTGGTTGGACTATTGCTTTGTGGTATTTATCTTGTTTTGCATATTACAACACCTTCACACATACATTCATGCAACCATCATCCTGCACAGACACTACTGAAACCACAGACTACATACCTCATACTTTAATTATGTTAATTTGAAGTAACGATTGATTTGGCTTATTTTCATTAAATAAACATACGCTAACTGTTTACCATGGTGTGTCTTCCTCTTGTTGTGGCCTTTTGAGCCAGGTCATAACAAATGGGGGCTCATCTAAAGCTTAGTGCAGTAAAAAGTGTTTGGTGCATCATGGTGCGTGGTGTCATTTGGCCCAGCTGTGTGCTGGTTTTTTGGTGCTTTGTCTTGGGAGATGCATCATGTGTTTTGTTTTTCCGGAACCCTTAGTGCCTGATTGGGATAAGGTTTTTGTGTGCTGATCAGAGGGTAAGTATAACTGTGTTTTTGGTACACTCTGTACTGGCATTTCCTGTTAGGTAAAAGTGGCGTTTCTCCTTTGGGTTGCATCAGTTTGTTGTTTTCATAGCGTTGTGGTGATGTGGTTAGTGTCAGCTGTTTTCAGACAAGCTGTCTCGGGGGCACATCCGTGTGATTTTGTGGGGTGCCTGCGTGCAGGTTGCTCCGCGGATCCGCTGGTTTTGCATGCGTAAATACCCACCACAAGCCGCATGAAGACTAGGGGTGAGAAGTAGATAGTTTGTGTTAGGCAGTCAGGGGGAAATGTTCCTGTTTGGGGCGGTGTGTATCTGCAGTTAGCGTTACTGTCTGATTGGTAAGCCGTAATTATGGCTTCTTTGACTTTGTTTTTTGGTGCGCCTACAGTGGCGTTTATGAATGGTTGTAAGAAGGAGCAGTTAGTCAAGATAGCAGATCATTACGGCATTGTTGTGTCAGGGAGTAGTCGTAAGGGGGACATTAAAGAGGTAATACTATCATCTTTGTTTGAGCAGGGGGTTTTGCGTCTGGTGCCGAAATTTAATGAGCATGATCCCGATACGTTTTTCATCTTTTTGAGCGCGTGGCGGAGGCAAGGTGCTGGGCAGATTCAGACAAGGTGCTTTTGCTTCAGTGTGTCCTCACTGGGAGGGCGCAAGAGGCTTATTCGGCCATTTGTGGTGAGGTTAATTGGGATTATGAAAGGGTAAAATCTGTGGTATTGAAATCTCATCTCGCTGACTCATAAAGGGAATAGTGGGAATGTTCGTTCTGGAGGGGGTGGAAAGGTGTACACAACAGCCCTGCTAATGCTCACACAGGGGTAAGTACTAAATCGATTCCGTCCCATAAGCCTGCTAGTGCAGGACGTGCTGGGTTGTGTCATTACTGCCATGGTGAAGGTCATTGGAAGGACCAATGTCCTTTAAGATCAACAGAGAAACGCAGTTTTCCCTTTCATGCTCCAGTCATGTTCTGTTCTGCTGTTGCCAGGGATATACTGTCAAGTGGGGACCCAGGGATTGCGCCCTGCAGGGGAGTCTGTGTTACCCCAAATAGTAGTTCTGGTTTTGAACCATTCATCTCTGATGCTATGGTATCATTAGTGGGTAGTGACAATTAAGGTGTGATACAGCGGCTAAGCACTCATTTATTGTTGAGTCCGTACTGCCTTTTTCAGCAGAGACAGACACTGGGGAAGTTGTTCTAATGACAGGAATGGAAATGGGGTTGATTCCGTTGCCGCGTCACAAGTTAGAACTGGACTGTGATCTGGTGCAGGGAGTTGTGACTGTCGGGGTATGTCCCGCGTTGCCAATTGATGAGGTTCATATGATTTTGGGCAACGACCTAGCTGGTGGTGTCGTATGGGCAAGTGTCCCTTCACCCGTAGTTGTTTTCCAGCCAGTAGGATGTGAGGGGCTAGATGAAAGTGGTTTAATGTTTCCTGATGTTTTTCCAGTTTGACACGCGCACAGTGTCGTGGGTTATCTGCTCCTGTCGATATAGGTGAATATCTGGTCCCATTGCCTGATCTCCCTTTTTCTGTCTCAAGGGAGGACTGGGTGAGAAGCCAGAAGGCCGACTCATCTCTGTCTGCGCTATGGGATGAGTTCTTGTCCACTGACGTTGTTAGGGATGTAGCCATGGGGTATTTTGTTCAGGAGGACTTGCTGGTGCGTAAGTGGGTTCCCTGTCTTGGTGACTCTGTGGGGGAGGCAATTTTTCAAGTAGTGGTGCCCAGCTGTTTTTGGGATGATGTATTGAAAATTGCGCATGATAATTGTGGACATCTGGGGATAGGTAAAACCTATGACTGTGTCCTACGTTATTTTTTTTTTGCCTCGGTTGAAACGTGATGTGGCAAGGTATGTAAAATCATGCCACATATGTCAACTCACTGGAAAACCTAATCAGGTGATCAAGCCTGCTCCTCTGAGTCCCATCCCGGCCGGCCATTCCAGCATCTAATTATAGATTGTGTGGGACCCTTGCCTCCATCCAAGTCCGGTTGTGCATATATGTTAACGATAATGTGTCAAGCTACGCGATATCCTGCTGCATTTCCCTTACGTTCCATTTCTGTGAAGCAAGTAGTTAGGGCGCTAACTCAGTTTATTTCTACTTTTGGCATTCCATGTGTTAAGGGGGTTAAGCATAACCGAGCATCGGCGTACCATGCACAGAGCCAGGGGGCGCTTGAATGATTCCATCAAACTCTCAAGTCTATGCTGCGGGCGTATGCTATGGAGATGGGAAAGGACTGGGAGGAGGGATTGTCCTGGCTGTTGTTGGCAGCTAGGGAGATGGTCCAGGAAAGCACGGGCTTCAGCCCTAATGATTTGGTTTTTCGGCATACAGTGCGGGGTCCTTTATCTGTTCTTCAGGACAGGTTGGTTGAGGGGGAACCACCGAAAAATTTGGTGGACTATGTAAATGGCTTTCGTCGCAGACTTTATGTAGCTGTAGAAATGGCAAGAGAGAACTTGGCTGGGGCTCAAAATAATATGAAGAAACGGTATGATCGTAAGGTTGAGCGCTGTGAGTTTAGGCCAGGGGACCAGGTGTTGGCTTTAGTGCCACTTCAGGTTTCACCATTTCAGGCAAGGTTTGCTGGCCCATATACTATTAAAGAAAAAGTTTATGATCACAACTACTTGATTTCTACTCCTACTTGGAGGAGAGCTACTCAGCTGTGTCATGTTAATTTACTCAAACCATACTATGTTCGTGACATGGGTGAAGTGACCGATGCTGTTTCTCGTGATGTGGAAGTTAGTCCGGCAATGATGGTTGATTCCGTAGTTTCAGATTTGGTGGTTCTGAAGGCGGGGTTGGCTGACGGGGATATTAAGGGCCCTGATGAGCCGATCATGAGTGGTCGGTTGAAAAATTCTGAGTCCCTAACTCAGCTGGGTTGCTTATTGGGTTACTTACCAGTTTCTCATAAGGCTGAGCTGTCGGCACTAATCGGTAGGTTTTCTGTACTGTTTGGTGATACCCCCTCCCGTACAGATCTTATTGAGCATGATATTGATGTAGGGGACACCTTGCCTATTAAGCAACGCTTTTACCGTTGCTCAGCAGATAAGCGGAGAGTACTGGAGTCTGAAGTCCAGTATATGTTGGATAATCATATAGCAGTTCAATCATCCTCTAGTTGGGCGTCACCTAGCTTGCTGGTGAGCAAATCTGATGGGTCACCACGGTTCTGTACCGATTATCGTAAAGTTAATAAAGTAACAAAGTCTGATTCTTACCTGTTGCCACGGATGGACGATTGCATTGATTTGATGGGTTCTGCTACTTTTGTCAGCAAATTTGACTTGTTAAAGGGGTACTGGCAGGTTCCTCTTTCAGAGCGGGCCCGGGAAATTTCAGCATTCGTTACACCTTTAGGCCTGTATGAGTATAGAGAGATGAGCTTTGGCCTTCGTAATGCGCCTGCAACATTCCAGCGCCTGATGAATCAGGTGGTAGCAGGTTTGGAGGGTTGCGCTGTCTATCTTGATGACGTGGTTGTGTTTAGCGATACATGGCCTGCTCACATTCAGTACATTGAGGCTCTGTTCAGTCGCTTGGCTGGGGCACATCTGACGGTGAACTTGGCTAAGTGTGAGTTTGCAAAGGCAACAGTGACGTACCTTGGTCGAGTTGTTGGACAGGGGCAAGTTCGTCCGGTGGATGCGAAGGTTCAGGCCATTACACGGTTTCCTGTGCCAGCTACTAAAAAGGAGCTTATGCGGTTCCTAGGTCTGGTTGGTTACTATCGTGCCTTCTGTAAAAACTTTTCAACGTTGTTGGCTCCCTTGACGGATCTTCTGAAAGGTTCAGCAAAATTTGTTTGGTCTGCTTTATGTCAGGTGGCATTTGACAATGTGAGGACTCTGTTGTGCGCTGCTCCAGTCCTTTCTGCCTCATGCCTGGACCAGCCTTTTAAATTGGAGGTTGACGCTAGTCATGTTGGGGCAGGTGCAGTTTTGTTGCAGGATTCAGGGGGGGTCGAGAAGCCGATCTGTTACTTCTCAAAGAAGTTTAATGCCTATCAACTGAATTATTCAACTTTCGAAAAGGAGGCATTGGCTTTGGTCTGGGCCCTCCAGCATTTTGAGGTATATATTGGGAGCAGCCCTGTGGTGGTGTATACTAACCACAACGCCCTTATTTTCCTTGACTCTCTCAGTTGTCCGAACCGGCGGTTGATGAGGTGGGCATTGTTCCTACAGTCTGTGTAGTGTGTCTTCCTTTTGTTGTGGCTTTTTGAGCCAGGTCATAACACTTGTGACGAAGATGTGTTTGATCTTTGTAATACAGTCATGTTGGAGTCAGGCCTCGCATTCCCCACAAACATACCACAAGCCCAAGAATTTTATTTGAACATTCGTGAGGCTGTTCGCTCCCTCATCTTTAACTGACTTGTGTGTTTAATACCTACCTGACAACTGAGTTTTGTTGATGTTTCTCAGGTTGTGTAAGTCATTGAGGCCAACAGGCTTTCACATGTATTGTCAGAGGTACAGTTACTATAGAATTTAGTTTATTTGGTTACATTTTGGTTTAACGTCAGGTACTTATATTTGCTGCAGGTAAATATGCCACAATGTGTAATGTAGACAAATACTAGTCTGTAAAAATAAATGATGAACACACATTCACACAATACTGTTCAATTTTATTCAACAATTTCACTACCAAGTTGAATTTTCCATCTGGCCATATCATAAATGATTCTGGTATGCAAAAATTAATGCATAATTTCATGACTAACAACACTTTGGTAACTGACAGTGTATAGTTTGTGATAAACTCATTCTTAACATAACTTTTATAATTTGAAAGAATAAAGCTACTGGTCGTGAGGGTCCCTTTTAATTGCCATATCACAATATGCTGTTTTAAAACTGGTGCGCAAGTGAATTACGTCATATGAACTGTTATGCAGATAACATTTAGTGAATGCATAACTAACAAGCACTCTGTAAAATAACAATCGTAATAACAGGAATTTAAAACACTTGTAAGAATAATGGTGGGTGTGTATGTGTGTCCACCATAGAGGGCTTGGAGAATTTAGATCATATTCATTGTTCAAACTGAGCTTCTGCTATTGAACTATTATGCAGGTAACATTTAGTAAATGTATAACTAACAAACACTCTGTAAAATAACAAAATTATAACATGAATTAAAAATGCATAAGAATAATGGTGTGTGCGTGCACGTGTGCGTGTGTATGTAAGTCCACCATAGGCTGTTTTAGGAATTTAAATAATTTCCCAGTTTACCCAGACTGAGCTTCGTAGAATAAGATCAAGGTCATTATGGAGATCTTGGAAGGTTAGATAGTTGAAAGGTAACATCAGCAATTGAAACTGGTGTGCAACTGAAGCTAGTAATTTGAACTGTTGTGCAGGTAGCGAGAGCATAACTAATAAGCACTCACAAGCAAAATAAAATGATAACAGGAATTTAAAACACTTGTAGGAATAATGTGTGTGGGTGTCCGCCATTAGCTGCTTGGACAATTTAGATCATGTCCATTACCTAGACAGAGCTTCTGAGAATAAGATCAAAGTCGTTACGGAGGTCTGGGTAGTTCAGATAGTTGACAGGTAACATCAGATGACAGCCACATGTATGAGCCTGTGGTCGACACTGGAATGTGGTAGTCTCGATGAACTGAACTGTGATGTTGTGTCCACAAAGGACATCTGCCCTTGTGCAGAAGCGAAGGAAAGCCTTTAAAACAGAACTGTCACACTCACCGATGTACCTCCTCAAATGTCTTGCCACGGTGTTTTGAGCGGCTGTCATCTGTTCAGGGAATTTCAGCAGATCCTTAACACGCTTTGGATTTGGGATATGCCCTTCTATTACCTCAACAAGTTTCTGTGGATACAAAGTATCTGCCAGGGTTTTCAGGATGGGCTTCCAGCATTCAATGACAAACACTGGTGTCTGGATTAGGGTCTTGTGACCTAACTGAGACAAAAGTCCTGCAATATTGTTTTCAGTGGCAAGGTGGTAACAATCGTGTGCATCCAACACATCCAATAGGTCCTCTTTGTCAGCTGATTCAAATGATCTCAATGCAAGCTCAAGGATCTCCTTCTCTTCTTTTGACACATACTGTAAAAAGGTCTCCATCACACTAGTGTAAGTAGTTCCATACAGGGTTTCTTCTAAGAATGGAAGCGGGAGAAGCACTGGGAAATACCTGACAGATGTCCAGCCTGTCACAAGGACCCTAGCAATTGCTTACCACTCCCCTACTTGATACTCATGTCTGAGGTAGGGTGTCTTTACATTTGTACCCAATGTGCATTTGTTGTAAAATTCTCCCCAGAATTCTGACAGGCAGTCACGCAGCACACCTTCACCTTCGCCTTCCTCCAGCTGTCCATTGGGAAGCTTCATTTTTATTTGGGCATCTTTGGTCATTAGATCTGGGTCAACGAAGGCTGCTATAAGGTCAGCAAGACAGTACCCCGACGCACTACAATAGTGACCTTTGGCTTTAAATCCTCCCAGGGCAAAGTATCCTCCAAGTCAACAGTATCTGTTAGTGGCCCTTGAACCATTACTTCACCATCTACGTATATAGGTGGGCAGCATCGATTCTGCATCACGAGCTTCAGGCAAAGCTGCTGCTTGGTCTGGTCTGTCTTCTTCCACGCCTATTCCTTTTACTTCATCTTGGTTGTGAAAGACCATTTCCACATGTGATAGCTCTTGATACACCAAGAGGTCTGTCACATCTGAGTCTGACAGTAACGTTAAGTCAATTGTGTCCTCTGATGTTGATAATTGACCTTCATTGACACCCTGTGAAATATCCGAAGGTGTCAAAGGATTATCAGTTAAGCTGTTTGTTTCCTGAACACTTCTCTTGGTGCAGAGGTACAATCTGAGTATCTTGACTTTGTTTTTCTCATACAAATCCTCAACTGTACTGTCTAGGTCAATGTCATTTTGTGCAAAGTCACATGTGGCGAACATGGTCAGTCAGTTTCAGAGACTTGCAGAAACCATTGGGGAAAAAAATAGACTCAGCAGTTGTTTGGATGTCACGGAGTTTTGCTTGCCTGTCCACACAAATATGGCGGGTCCCACCCCCTTTTTTTTAGCTCGCACCTGTTTGAAAGTATTGTTGTCTGCAGAAGTGAATCCACCCTATTTCTAATCTTCTCACGGTTTTCTTTGCATTCTTATTTCCTCTTAATTTATCCCATGTCGCCTGTCTCTTCTTAGCCTTGTTATCTGGAGCACAGTACTTTGCCCTTATTCGTTCTAGGAGTCCATCTTGCGTAGATGTTCCGTAATGTCCACGATGGTTACTGCGGCAGAAGGCTACAGCTGCTAGGCGATCTCCGTAATGGGGGATATACTTTGCCAGATCTTCTTCAGACATCAGTGTGACTACTGATGAGTCAATCTGCAAAATATAAACAAGAGTTTTTTTTTAAACATCATATAATGTCGTGGATGAAAACACATTTTATACACTGAATATTTGCCAATAAAATTAAAGTATATGCATAAATAAAAGTTCTAAGACAGAAATGATTATTTATAGAAACCATAAATACACCACAAACTGCTCTGTTAGGGATCTCTATCAGTGCAGGAGGGCCCTTGGAATTGTTGTAACTAGCCCCTTATGGTGTGTGTGTGTGTGTGTGTGTGGGTGGGTATGTGAGAGAGAGAGTAAGAGTGAGCTTTCTGTGTGTAACTATGTACATATTGGATGCAGGGTGTATACTACAGAATATATTGTATAGTGATACAGTGCTAAGTGAGAGAATAAGCAAGAGTCATATTCAAAGTCAAGTAGTTAACCATAGGATGTTCTAGAGGCTGCATTTTGATTGGGTGTTACATCTTGTAATTCTGTGACCTTATGGTAGTTATTTGTAGATGAGTGTGGCATGTCGAATTTTTTGTACTGGAGCCCTGACGCCCTGCACAAGCGAGAGATTTTTGCGCAAAATGCCCCCTATCCATGTTACACACCTCTGTGAAGCTATTAGGTTCAGCTAGAATCTCAAACCAACCATTTTTATCCATACCAAACACTCATCAAACACCAAGCATCTAAATCAGCTTATATCACAACATAAATCGCTCTGTGAACGTCTCGGGTTACGTATGTAACCCTTGTTCCCCGAGAAGGGGAAGGAGACACTGCGTCGATGACGACACAATGGGAACGCCTCTGGGCGTAAAACCGGATGAAAGTGTGAGGAATGGCCCAGCCAGCTGCCTCACACAAATCCTGGAGCGAAGCCCCTACGAGGAGGGCCCTAGAGGCCGCCATGCGCCCTTACGGCCATAGGTGAAGGTAACCCACGCACCTGATAGGCCAGGGAAATAGTCTGAACAATCCAGTTGCTGATCGTGTGTTTAGAAGCGGGGAGCCCAGCCTTGGGGGACCCGAAACACACCAACAACTGGTCTGCTTTCCTCCACCGGGAGGACCTCAGAGTGTAAATACTCAGTGCTCTGACCGGGTAGAGCAGATGAAGTCTCCCGTCCTCCGCCGTCACATGAGGTGGGGGATGAAATGCCTGCAGCACCGTAGACCCTGCCAACCTGGAACCTTAAGGACATAGCCCGGACAGGAGTGCAGAATGGCTCTGACCCTCCCCGGGGCAAACTCCAGGCATTGAGGAGAAACCGAAAGTGCCTAGAGATCCCCCACCCTCCTCAGAGAGGTGATAGCGAGGAAAAAGGCCATCTTAAGGATCAGGTGCTTGGCCTCAGCCGACTCCAGGGGTTCAAAAGGGGGCCTCAGCCAGCGCTTCGAGAACCACCGCCAGGTCCCAAGTGGGAACCCTGGAACGAGTCATGGGTCTCATCATACGGGCTCCACGGAGGAAGCGCACAACCAGTGGAAGCCTCCCGAGAGGCCCATCCCTCAGAGGGGCGTGGAACGCCGCCATGGCAGCCACATACCCCTTGGGTGTGGATGGGGAAAGGCCAGCAGAGAAACGGTCCTGGAGGAACTCCAGTACCATAGTCACCGGGCAGGTAACTGGGTCCACCGCCCGTTCTCTACACCAGGTGGCAACACATTCCACTTCAGGCCGTACGTCCTTCTGGTGGACGGGGCTCTGGAGCTGAGCAACATCTCGACTGCTCCTGCCGTCAGGCCCGCCTCCAGGAACTGGGCCCACTCAGGGGCCGGACCCACAGTCTCCACAGCGTGGGGCAAGGGTGAAAGACCTGGCCCTCTGCCTGAGACAGCAGGTCCCTCCTCAGGGGGACCTGCCATGGTGGGCCCTCGAGGAGCGATATTCTGTCCGAGAACCACACTCGGGCCGGCCAAAACGGGGCTACCAGCAGTAGACTGACACTGTCCTGATGGACCCGCTCCAGAACCCCCGGCATCCACTGCCTCACCAAACAGGCCAGTAGCCCCTCGGGGCTGGTGTTATGTGTAGGTCCCTGGTGGCACCCTGAAGCGGAGAACCGCCAGGGAAAACTCGCCGGCGACCCACGGTGTGTGAGCCTGATCCTTTTCCAGCTGCAGCCCCTCAAGGCGGGCAGACTGGTGAGAGCTCGCTGGCGGTTAGCGTGTCCCGAGCACCAAGACGGTGGGAAAACAGCGCCTGTTGCCTGAGCCGCCACAAGGGAGGGGACCTCGGTCAGCCTCTCGGGGGGCTGTGAGCAAGAGAGCGCCGCCTCGCATCCCAGTTTGTTGAGGGGGATTATGGGAAGCGACGCTTCGCTTCTGGCTCCGGCGGTAGGAGCTAGACGAGGGCTGAGCTCGTCTCTCTTCATCCGTCGCCGTCCTGGACCCAGACTGGCAGGGGAGATATTGCTTAAACGCCTCTCCCTGCGTTTCAGCGTACTGAAACCTGCTGATGACAGCATCCACCGCCTCACCAAACAGGCCAGTAGGAGAGAGGGGCACATCCAGGAGAAAAGCCTTCTCCTTCCCCTGGATGCCCGAGAGGTTGAGCCACAGATGGCGCTCCGTAGCCACCAATGCTGCCATGGAGCAGCCAATGTTTAGTAACACAGAGCGTTTAAGTCCGTAGCTCTACGGAGCTCAGTCAGGTCCTCCTCAGAGGGACCTACCCCTAGGTCATAATCTTGAGAAGATCGGCCTGGTACGCCTGCAAGATGGCCATAGTGTGCAAGCTTGCACCAGCTCGACCTGCTGCTATGTAGGCCTTGCCCACCAAAGCGGATGTTTCGTCCAACACAGCTTGGTGGGGAGCGCCGACATCTGAAGGAACGAAGCGAGGGTGGGAGAAAGATAGCTCGTGAGCGCTTCCTCCCCCCAAGGCATTGTTCCGTTCTCTTTAGCCGTGCTGCTTAGTTTCTGTCACGCTGCTGTAGTCCAGCAGAGGGGACACAGTCACAGCCATGCAGAGCATGATTTACATAACTCATTGTGCAAATCAGTGAAGAAGGCGGGGGTGGCGCTCAGGCTGCAGAAAAGCTCAGCGGATACTGCCGGCCCGCGGCTCCTGCCCCGCCTCTCATAGCTGGGCGCAGTCTAATGACGTCGGCCTGGCTCCCGGAAGTCATCCTCCATGATGCTAAGCATGTCTAGCTCCTCAGAATCAGACTATGCAAGCCTCTCCAAACTCATACCTCGGGCGGGAGAAGCTGAGAAACGGACTCCCGAATGGGGAAGAGAGGAGGCGGAGTCAGCAGACGAGGAACGGGAAAAAGCCTCGGCAGTCCCGATGCCCTCGGAGATGTAGCGCTGGGCGCCCCATGACCGAAGCCACCGCGCCGCCTCAGCGACCGCCGGGCGCGAGCCACGGGGAGAGCGCATCCGGCCGTCTTCGGAAAAGAGAGCCGCACGGGACCTCAGCACCCTCAGGGGCAGGGCCTCACAATAGCTGCAAGCAGCCCCCTCGATAGCTGCCTGGGCATGTGGCATCCCCAGACAGGAAACACACAGGATAGGAGTGTCGCCAGCCGTGATGTAGCGTGGGCACAGAAAAACACATCGCCTGAATTGTTCACCAGCCATCTCTTTGTCTGCCATCTGACTTCCTTCCAGGTAAGAGCTTCTTTGGATTTGCTGTAGCTTTCTTGGTCTTCAAACATGCCAGAGTGCCTGCTGAATAGAAAAAGGCTAATGTGTCCTGTGTGCCGGCGTGCTTATATACCCCTCCAGTTACGCTGTCACACGCTACCGTTCTAGCAACACCAATAGGATTGGAGTAGTTTCATTCATAGTTCAGCCCTGCCACGCCCAGAGGCGTTCGCATAGTGTCGTCACCGACGCAGTTCGAGTTCCCTCGAAGGGGAACACATGTCTGCAATTACTGCCATCCATATATGTCTCATCTCATTGTATGACGGGTCAATCAAATCGCCAAACTCACGGACTAGTTAGCTGGAGAACAATAACAATAACCGCACCAATATACATATACAATTACAACCGCTGACTTACTTTAGCACACAGTCTTTATCGCCGTCTAGTGGCCGAATTGTAGTAGTTTTACAGATATGCCATTTATCAAATGAAAAGTCTGCTCAAAAGAAATCATTCATCACTGCATATTCACTGTATTTATCAATATTTCAATGTTATGGAAGCTTTATGTAATTTGTAACGTGGTTGTATGGACATAAATAGTGTTTTGAAGAAAACTCAACATATAAACAGTAAATACATCCAAAACACAGCCATTCGCCTGGGTATATTTCTTAGAATTGTATAATAACTGTTGCATTATAATCTGCAGGATGGTGGTTTCAATGTTGATATTGTTATTAAAATATAGATTTTATAGCAGGCAAGGATGAAAATATATTTTCCTTTATTGCATCTCCATTTCCTCTGTAATGGCAAAATAAGTTAATTTGGATTCATATTCCTTAGCTTCTGACCTATCAAAGGAGACCAGAATTATGCATCTAGGCCTAATGGTTGAGGAGTTATTTCTGATTAATTTTGGGTATGTTATTTTAGGCGTTTTTCCTAGAAATAGGTGGTAGTTTCTCACAGGATAAGCAATAATAATAGCAGCAGACATTATGTATCACTCTGAGGTACATCTAGTCTATTTAAGTCTAAATAAGAGGCAATCAACTGCACCATACTGTATACTACAGGTTAAGAATTTACTACTTTTTCCCTGAATGAGCTAACATTACAATAGATTCTTCATTAGGGAAATTACATCCATCCATCGTCAACCGCTTATCCTGCGTACAGGGTCGCGGGGGGCTGGAGCCAATCCCAGCTGAAATTATATGTATATAAAATTAATATTTTCTAATGGATACCTTGTCATTTTTTAGTTTGTGCAAAATGTCTTGTTCAATTCCACGGTCTTGCAGAAATTGCAGTAAGGGGTCATCCTGCCCTTCCATTTTAGGAATCTGTAAAAGAACAAACGTCATCAGACAAAAATACAAGAAGAGTTGACTGAACTAATTGTTCATAACCACAACAGGTTGATACAAGCTAGTTATCAGAAACGAGTGTTCAGAAGTTTAGGAATTTTCACCACTTAGTTTTCCTCCATCTATATCAGGTAATTTTCAGGAAAGCAAGCTTTGCTCCCCTTAATAAGGGGAGCATGCTTTATTGACATTAATCTCTATATTTCACTATCATCATGGATCATGCTGAGCGTCAGACATTCAGCCTGAGGGAGCGCTCACTGACCGTCCGCAGCGGGCCAGTCGCTCCGCGACTCCTGTCCCTGGTCCGCCCCACTCCCATCGCCGGTACAGGATTGTGTCGCTAGTACGGCCGACGCGCTGTGAACGGTTCGTGTTCGTTCCCTCTGGCTACATGAATATTCGGCCTACGTATGATCCATGCGCTACTGCAGCTGGATCTCCCTACAGCGCCACGCAACTTTCTAATCTAAATTATTCCCTCTCACGGAGAAGAGAAAGGTCAGATCGCAAACACAGCCACAGCTGTTGTGTCAAGCGTAATTGTAGCAAAATTGCTAGGCTACATATGATGATAATAATAATCATAATATAATTAAGACAAACATGCCTCATACTCTCACAGTCAGCTAGTAAGGAGTCTAGTCTACTAGCACAGTCAGCACAGTCACAGTCGAATCTTTGAGTTTTATATTGAGTTTTTACGCAGAACCTTACTCGGCGAGCATGTAGAATTCGGCATAAATGTCTGAAGAGATGTTTGATAGCGCTAATCGCCTTCACTTTTCAGCAGTTGGA
Source organism: Micropterus salmoides (assembly GCF_014851395.1). Taxonomy (NCBI): domain Eukaryota; kingdom Metazoa; phylum Chordata; class Actinopteri; order Centrarchiformes; family Centrarchidae; genus Micropterus; species Micropterus salmoides. The sequence goes on along the minus strand of NW_024040041.1, from coordinate 9,685,031 downwards.
AGCGTTAGGATGCTAGCCTCACATTCACCGACTGCCTATGTGGTGATTTTAGACGACTTATGTAACGTTGATTCTCAATTTTCAAATTTCTGAGCTGTAACGTTCACTTACATGTTAGGTAGCAGATGGGGCTGTCTGATTAAGTTACAAACCTGGCAGGCTAAGTTAGCTTTAGCCTACTGGACAGTTACCATGATTAGCCTAAGTTGCACTAAACAAAGCATGTTCTAAGCTGCCATGTCGCAGCCTTTGTGTTAAAGTCAAAGTATGAAGTGAAATAATTTTTGTTGTTGCTACAACACCCACCTGTAGTTTCCTCTTAGAGGGAGCTGCCAGGACTGCTCTCCTTCCTGGTGTCGAATGGTTGCCGTCAAATGAGCCGTCCAGATTCCTTAAGGCCACAGGCCTTGACACAACATTGCAGCCTCGCAAAATTAATTCGTGGCCTCAAAAAAATAATTCCTAGCCTGAAAATAATAATTCGTGGTCTCAAAAAAATAATTTGTGGCCACGAATTAATATATTTTCCATTAATGTCACCAGGGGGGCTCCGTAGTTTTCTTATTTATCAAGAAGTTTAAAAGTGATTTCTGTTTTCTACAAGAGTCTCATTGCACCAAGACTTGAAGGATGAGCTCATGGATCTGAAAGGTCAGCTGGTGTTACTATTTTGAAAGACAACTTTCCTGGTGGGATTATTCACCATTGTGACGATAGTACTCTCTGTTTGTCTAAAAACATTTATTATAATTAACATCTACGGTTAGAATACTGGCTCTGAAAATTATGTTTTGCTGGATATACTAAAAAAGAAAACACTTCACTTGTTGAACAAGTTCCCTAATTCTTTTTAGATTTTTGGAGGAGACTTTAATGTTGTATTAAACAGTAATTTGGATAGATATCCACCAAAGAGATCCAGTCTAACCAACTCGCACCTTAAAGATCTCATGGAAAAATTTAATCTAATTGTGATCTAAAAATGATATTACATATCTAATTGAGTCTCACTGGGAAGAAGCCTGTAAGAAAAAGTCATTTGGTCAACAATGGGAGCTCTTAAAATTTGAATTAGGCAAATATATGAGATCCAATGGCAGCAACTTAGCCAAACTTAGATGACAGGAAGAAGATAGGCTGTTACTGATAAGACTACCGAAAACTTTTTTGAGGAGGAGTTACTTCAGCTTAGTGAATGCCAAAATAAGTTAGATGACATCTACAGACAAAAGGCTCAGGGGGCTTTTGTGAGATCAAGAAGGAAGTGGTTGGAAGAAGGTTAGCAAAACTCTTTTTTTTGTTTAGAAAAATCCAAACTCAAAAAATCATCCATTGACACTCTAAAAATGAATGGCCATCTCGTTACTGATCACAAAGTATTTGCTTGCTTTTGCTCAGAGTTTTATAGTAAACTTCAAACCTCCAACTTCTCAGAAGATAAAACTTCTCAACTTCTATTAAAACTTGTAAAACAATTTCTGAACTATAGAGCATTTTGTGACAGCAAAATTACTCACGATGAAGTTCTGAATCTCCAGGCAATGACGTAATCACCTCAGAATTTTATAAGGGATTCTGTAAGGAGCTGACCACCTTTCTTTTCAATGTCATTTCTGAAAATATTGAATTTGGAATGCTGCCACCTACATTATCGCAAGGCCTTATCACTCTCATCCCAAAACCCTAAAAAGACTTACTTTTGATAGATTTGGCACCCTATCTGTTTGCTCAATAATGACTGCAAAGTATTTGCTCGCTCTTATTCTTGCCAATAGAATTAAAAAGACCTTAACTTCTATAATTGACGAATCACAGTCAGGGTTTATGTCTAACAGACATATCGTAAACAATGTTAGGTTGGTTTTGGATTTATTAGATTACTCAGAACTCATTAATGATAATTTTTTTAAGGCCTTTGATTCCCTGGAACAATTTATTTATAAATCATAGTTCAAATTTGGTTTTGGCGACTATTTCTGTAAATCTATCAAAACACTTTACTCAAAAAGTAAAGCTTCAATCAAACATAAATATGGTACCTCACCCCGGTTTCAGTTATCTCGAGGCGTTCGTCAAGGCTGCCCTGTCTCTCCCTACTTATTCCTCCTTGCCGCTCAACTCCTCTCCACGTTCATTCATGAAAGTCATATTAAAGGCATCTCTCTTGCTGGCAGACGGATTACCATAAGTCAGGTGGCTGATTATAGTACATTTTTTTTGGCAGACTCAAACCAAATTCCTGTTGCCATTAAACACATTGAAATATTCTCTGCAGCATCAGGTCTTCTTCTAAACAATAAAAAGTGTGAACATCTTTCCTTATGTGGCATTCCGGTGAAATCTCAGGCAACTTATCTGGACATTGTGATAACTAAAGCTGAAGATGAACGATGCAGTTTGAACTTCAGCCCTATTATCAATAAAACTCAGAAAAGATTCAGTCTCTGGCTCCAGAGAGACTTATCCTTAAGAGGTAGGACTCTGTTAACGAAAGCTGAAGGTATCTCCAGGCTAACATATGCTGCCTTGCCCTAAATGTTGATGCGTCCTTTTGTAAATCTGTTGATAAGATGTTATTTAAGGTTATTTGGAAAAACAAAACCCATTATATAAAAAATACTGTGATAATGAACACTATTGACTCTGGAGGGCTGGATTTCTTAGATTTTAACTACCTTGAACTACACCTTCAAAATCAACTGGATCAGAAAATTTCTGTGTAATCCAGAATCCATGTGGAACTTCATTCCAAATTACATGTTTTCCAAATTAGGTGGTCTTCCCTTTTTGCTTATGTCTAAATTGCCGGTCACTTTAGCTAATTTCAACAAACAAATGCTGTTAGCTTGGTCTCTTTTGTACAAACACTGTTTCTCTCCACATCTTTATCTCATCTGGAATAATTGTGACATTATTCAAAAACAAATCTATATTTTTCCAGAATTGGTTTAACAATAATATTCTTTTTGTAAAACAGTTATTCAACTCAGAAGGTTTTCTAATGAACTATTCTGAATTCTGGTCTTGCCATAAAATCCCTGTCATTCCGAAAGAGTTTGCTGTTGTAATGGATGCCATTCCCAAAGGTGTGATGATGTTATTTATGGGTAATACTGAACTGCTTCTTTCTACCGGTATGTTGTTGTTAAATGACACTATGATAAGAAAAATATGTTTTTTTATCCAGCCCGAAGGATTAGTTGTTTTTTTTTCAGAAAGACATTGTCACCATCCCATATGTAATCCATTACTGGGGAAGATTTGTTTCAAATATCAAATGGAAAAAGGTTTGGACCATACCCTCAAAATACTTGATCACAAACAAACCTCGAGACATCCGTTTCAAACTTATGCCCAACAAAACATTATTTGCAAAGACAGACATTCACTGCTCTTTCTGTGGACTCCATTGTGAAACAACATACACTTATTTTGGAGCGGTCCTTGTACTGTTACTTTTTCGAGAGACTTTGCATCTGAACAAAGCAAGGGTAATTAAATGATAAATCTTATTGCACTGTCAACGACTAGGCATTAGCCACCTCTTATACCTTAACATAAATTATATATGAATTAAGCACTTTATTAACCCCACCCCCCAAAAATACAAAAACTCACATATTTCAGAAACAAGACAACATAAGCGACCGATATTAATCAGGTGATTACAATTACAACCGTTTGTTTCATCATGACTGCTGATTAGATGAATGCAACACATCAAACCTCTCTCTTCCACGTAATGCATCAGAAGTTTTCATAAACTACATACTGATATTTGTCGTAATGAATCATATCATGTGGCAGCTGCGGGGCTCCACAACATCTAAATATCTAACATTTTCTGCAAAGCTTCAGCAAAGGGCTTCACCAGAAACTCTTCAGTGAAGTAAGTGATGAAATGTGGTAATGATAGTGCTTGAATGCACAACAAGCTGAATCTCTCACAACACAGGTCAGCTGGCACTGGTGAAAGTGTCTAAACCAAGAGTCACTCTTGCACAAGACAAGATTAAAGACAGGACTACACTTATACAACTGTAGAACTTTAATAAACAATGAATTAACACGGCATGATACAGATGGGCTGTATTATACATCACATTGCATAAGAAACACAGGCTTATACACAAATACAAACCTGAGATAGTTTCATTTAGCACAGTACAACAAATAAATGACTATAAATAACAGCACAAGCGAAGATCATCAGCCCTGAGTATGACATTGCACGAAATATTTCATTTACCACTGAGATGATAGTGTTTGCGTGTATGAAGACATTCAAGCATTTAGAAAAGGATTGAAGACACCATAACCACTGATTTAGTGCACTGATTCTGCATTTTATAAAATAAATCATAGTTACCCTCAGGCACAAATGGCTGCAGTTATTAAAATACTACTGATTTCTAGTGTAATTAATCATCCAACACACCCTGGGACGCTATATTCTGAATTTCAAGCGATAATAAAAATCATCATTGTGCAAATAGGTGTGTGATCCACAAAAGAAACATCAGATCGTACCTTTGACACTCACTCACTCACTCACTCACGGCTTGAAGAGAAGAGGCTGCATCCTGACAAAGGTGAAGTTGTAGTACCGTGGCAGACCCTGGTGGCTGATGCTGGTGAATTTATCCCAAAAGAACGGTGGGAGTCCGTCCTCTGTTGTTGGCCCGTTCAGCGCCTCCGCACCAAAGTCCTCAGCCATGTTGAAATCTGTTACCTGGACAAAGGCCAACACAGGAGTTGAGCTAAAGAGCACTTGGTTTTACAAAACCTAACTGACCTCTATTATTGCAACCCAACCCATGGCACTACCTTAGTGTCATAACAACCATCTGGAGAAGCCCTCTCCGCTCTGAGGTCACCCCGGCAGCAGATGGACTTGCAGGGGTCACCCTTGGAGTACGGATCCTTCCTGTAGTCTGAAAACAAGCACACAGAAATGCCAACATTCAAGATGTGGCGACTGTCAAATATATTGCCCTTCTGGGCTAATAAGTAGATGTTAGTTTAATAAAGAAAAGTATTTTTATTATTATTATTATTATTATTATTATTATTGATCCACTGTTCAGTAAAATGCCATGCAAAGACAGAAGGTGCTGGAGGTTAATCAGTTAACAAAGATGTCACTATGTTTTAACTGTTTGATCACTGTGACACTAAACTAAATGCTGCATTAGAGCTACTTTCATTTTTAGTGGAAAAACACTGTAAAAAAAAAAAACCCAAAACAAAATCACACTTAAAAAAAAAAAAAATGCAAGTTCCAGTTGATTTGGAGAATATGTGAACCATATAAGCTAAATAACACACCATTGGACCTCATTATGTGCTTCAAGGAATCCAGGTCGTTGACATTAGCCTGATCACGGCGGAAGATCTTGGCTCTGGGACAGAGATCATAGGAGAAGTCCTCTCCATACTCCTTCCACATTTCTCCGTAACCACTCAGCATGTAGATCTTCTGGTGGAAGGGAATGTTGTAGGACGGCCAGTAACCTGCAGTAAATAGTGGCAGCAGGACACATCAACAAATGTTCAAATGAAAAACAGAAAACAGATCTGGGGTCTCATTTATAAACGGTGCGTACAAAACTGGAAACGTGCGAACGGCACTTCCTAAGCAAAGGTTGTGATCTATAAAAAACTAACTTGACGGGAGAATGTGCGGTCCTATAAGTAATCTCTGAACCATGCGTAGGCACATAAAGAGGAGAAATGAGAAACTCATGATGAGAAATGAGAAACGAGCGACTCATGGCAAAAGGATGAATAGGCCTACTACTGTGTAAAATAAATCGAAATATTACCTCTGAATATAATAGGCTTAAAGCCTTTCTGAATAAACAGAAGTAGCTTTTCTGTCGGATTTTGCTTCCTTTTCTTCATGCAGTCAGTACGTATTAATATTAATGAGGGGTGTTTCACTGACCATTTATAGGCAACTATGTGTGTTTGAAGGGTCAGACATGGAGCTCCCTCACATGCATCACATTTCAAGTTGATTGTGATTTATAAAGGGAACTTGCTTACAAGTGTGTTTTATAAGTCTGAATATTCTTTGGCGTACGCCATTTTTGGCTTTTGGGCGCAGGTACAATTTTAGTGAGGATTCTATGCACAGTTTTATAAATGAGACCCCTGGTGTTAGTTACCTCTGCGCAGAGCCTGAGTCTGGTCAGAGTACTCCACCAGCCCGGGGATCTGCTCCACCACAGTCAGAGCCCCGTCATCAACACTGTGGCCCAGCTTCACTTTGCTCCTGTCCAACACCATGTACTGGTTGTTATAAGTACCTACAAGAGTGGGTGATGATGCACAGAAGAAGAGTGGTGAAAAGCACAATTTAATTTGTTTGTTTGTTCCCCCCCCCATTCATTTTATAGTATGATTCAGACATTCATGCAAGAAGTTTCCAAATTCACATGATCCTTTTCACAAAGTCCATAAGGTTTTGCATGACACAGGCAAACCTTTCAACTCAGGTTGTGCTTTCAGCTGCATTACCCTGCATGTAATGTAACACTGTCAAAACTAAACAAAACCAGACATGATGCTAATGGTGATGAATTACTGATCTCAAATTTGGACTTGAAACCTAGCTCGAGGCTTGGGATGGGTCACAGCGATTTAGCATTGCACTCACATTGACAGTGACATGTTAATCAGTGGAGGTCCCCTGTAAGTATTGGGTCTATGCAAGTTGATTTTAATTTTGTACTAAATAAATATATTCCACTGACTGCCTGGAAGGTAAAATTAATTCATTTAAGATCTAATACACGGGTGTGCTTGGAAAAGAGGTTGGCAGTAGCGTAAATTATACATTCATTAAGTACTTTAACATTCAGTTAGATAGATTTGCTTTAAATCAAGTGATCTTTAACTGTTACTGACCTCTTGATGTATGTTACGTTATGTCTCTTAGTGTTACTGCTGTCTTGTAAAATCGTTTGTAACTGTGCTTAGTGCTATGCAAATATACAATTACTCACCAGAGTTGTACATAGTGAAGGTTTTGGCCCACTCTTCTCCAGTATGTGCCAAACTGTGAGCCAGCCTGACCCTCTGCCAAGACAGCAGGCTGTTGGGGGTGATTATATCAAAAAGGGAGGAGTTGAAGACATTGTTGGTGGTCTGGGTCATCATCAGGCCACTGCCCAAGAGGTAAAAGTCATCCAGAGAAACCAGGAAGCCTGAAGTGAAAGATTAGCTTCCTAAGCAGTAGTTGCAATCACAGTTATGTGGAATAATTGTGAATGCAAATCACTACAATTTCACTGTTTATCTGTGAAGAATTGTTGTTACAATAGCATTCCCGGAGCCTACATACCAGGGTAGCTGCTGAAGGACAGTTTCCCAGTGGCTGTGTGGGGCTCAGTGATATGGAAATCCCAGTGTTTGTAGATCCGCATTGTGGCAGCATATGTGTACCAGCTGGAGTGGGCAAACAGGAGGTTCTCGAAGCCAGGCAGCATCTGAGGGGAGACCAGGACAGAGTAAAGTGAATATAGTACCTGTGTCAGCAGAAATGACTAGAGTTTGTGTAATTGTCAATTAGATTAAAATTTTTATATATATAAAAATTTGAAAGGAACCTCTGCACCAAACTTCATGCAAGGACCCAATTTTAGGGTCAGAGGTAAAAGGGGCAAGGCATCATCCTCAAAAGGTACAGTGTGTAAGAAGCATCATCCTCAAAAAAGGTACAGTGTGTAAGAATTGAGACTACTCTCCACCTATCTAATTCATACTCCAAAAAAATGGGGGCAGCATATCACATATCAGGTCATAACAGGAGAGATGTCAAGCATGAGAGGAGCAAGACGGAGGTTGGGCATCAGAGAGGCAGCGATAGCGTGTCAAGGCGGAATATTTTAGGGGAATTAGAGGGTTTATCTATACCAGAGTTGGTGATTGGTAGAACAGCGGAAAGACTAACCACAACAAATCGGGTGAGTTTAATTTTGTTTCTGTTGAATTTGAATGAAGTGTGTTTTACATTGAGTAAACGAGGCAATTAGTTTGGTGAAAGAGAGAATCTTGAATTCAGAAGGTGTACAGCTGTGTTTTTCTGTTTAATAAGGAAATTATGTGTAAGAATATTCCTTTCTTGACATTTTGTGAATACTTTGTTTATTTATGAGACTAAAAAAGCTAAGAGAGCTTGTGTAATGTAGTGAACTCTCTGCTCGCACACATCTCCCAGCTGAAACTATGTGGGGGGAGGCCTGAGCTGTACTGTTGGCTATCATCTCTCGAGGCACAAGTGGTGTTACAACACAGGACAGGCCGGAACTAGCTCGTTAGCATGCTAACTTCAGTCGATATCTATGCAACACAATACATGACATAACCCCAGAGCTTATACTTCAGCACATTATATTGATAATGTTAGTTCATTTTTACACATTGTACCTTTAAGCTCATTCACCCCATGAACCCTTTGGTGATTCCCACGGTTTCCAAAGAAACACAAAATATCAGGCTATATTAATTTTATATTGACTTGCAGCTACATAATTAATGCAATTCAAATTATGTTAATTTCACAAATGCTGCAATACACAGACGTGACACAAAAAATAGGAACAATGAAGAAAGTAAGTATCCCATGGTATGATAAATACATAGTAAAATACAATAAAGACAATATAAGTAAATATATTTTCAGACACAGGGCTTTGCTGACAGTCTGTCTCACAGCAAGATCCATTTCTTGCCCCACAAAATACACATTTCACTATATGTGGGAGTTCTTTGTTTATGAAGTAAATGAAACTGCACACACTACTGCATCTCTGGGAACACTAAACTCTGTTTTCCTGGTGTGGGTGATAAAAATGGTCACAGAGGAGGAATCAGTACTTTTATAGACTAACCTGATAGAAAGAGAGAGCTTTTAAAAGAGGATGTGCAGCTTTGTATCCTTTAAATGCCAACACACTTGTTTACACAGGAAATGTATTCTTCGGTAGTTTATTGTTTCTCTAATATAGCACACCTACGTCCATCAATTATCTGCTTACAGCTAATGTTTGAGTTCCTTTACTGATATATACTGGTGTTCCTGTGTGTATTCCTTATGTAGCGTATTAAACAGGCCTTACATCCTGACAGGAACATGTTTTAACCTCTGACCTTGATGAGTGCAGAGCAGTGTCCCATCCCTGGAAGTTTGAAGTCTCTGAGTAGAGGGTTGGAGGTGGGAACCAAGGCTGGGATCAGATCCAGCAGGTCTCCCACTGCATTCAGGAACTGGATGGCAAACAGGGACAGCGGCTACCGGAAGGACACCAGATATACAGATGTTGGTAATAGACTGAAAATGAATAGTAGTGCTGCTTCCATAGTGAAACAGCCACTAATGGAAAATAAATCTCTTACAAAAAACTGACAACACTTAAAATAACTAAAAATCTAATTATTTGGAGTCTTTTCATACCAAATCTGCACTATTCAAGTGGCAGTTTGCCTTCTCATACAATCTCATACCCCCACTCCACAGTACAGTGTACCTTAAACTTGTGCTAAAAGTAAAAGAAATTGTATATAAGCAATGGTACATACAATCACACTTTATTATGTAAACCTGTTCAGTTTCTTGTTAAATATAAATAGCTAATCAACCAATCACATGGCAGAAACTCAATGTCTTTAGGCATGTCGATGTGGTCAAGACAACTTGCTGAAGTTCAAACTGAGCATCATAATAAGTGACTTTGAATGTGGCATGGTTATTGGTGCCAGACGGGCTGGTCTGAGTATTTCAGAAACTGCTGATCTACTGGGATTTTCACGCACAACCATCTCTAGGGTTTACAGAGAATGCTCTGAAAAAGAGAAAATATCCAGTGAGCAGCAGTTGTGTGGATGAAAATGCCTTGATGACAGAAAGGCAACAGTAACTGAAATAACCACTCGTTACAACCAAGGTATGCAGAATACCATCTCTGAACGCACAACATGTCTAACCTTGAAGCAGATGGGCTACAGCAGCAGAAGGCTACACCAGGTACCACTCCTGTCAGCTAAGAACAGGAAACTGAGGCTATAATTCACACAGGATCACCAATATTAGACAATAGAAGATTGGAAAAATGTTGCCTGGTCTGATGAGTCTCGATTTCAGCTGCAACATTCAGATGGTAGACAGAATTTGGCATAAACAACATGAAAGCATGGATCCATCCTGCCTCGTGTCAACGGTTCAGGCTGTTGGTGGTGGTGAAATGGTGTGGGGGATATTTTCTTGGCACACTTTGGGCCCCTTAGTACCAATTAAGCATCATTTTACATGACAGCCTGCCTGAGTATTGTTGCTGACCATGTCCATCTCACAGTGTACCCATCTTCTGATGGCTACTTTCAGCAGGACAATGCACCTTTTCTTAAAGCTCAAATCATCTCAAACTGGTTTCTTGAACATGACAATGAGTTCACTGCACTCCAATGGCCTCCACAGTCACCAGATCTCAATCCAGAAGAGCCTGACCTTTAGGATGTGGTGGAACAGGAGATTTGATTTGTGGATGTGCAGCTGACAAATCTGTAGCAACTGCATGATGCTATCATGTCAATGTGGACCAAAGTCTCTGAGGAACGTTTCCAACACCTTGTTGATAGTATGCCACGAAGAATTAAGGCAGTTCTAAAGGCAAAAGGGGGTCCAACCTGGAACTAGCAAGGTGTACCTAATGAGTGTAGATGCTATTTACAAACAACTGAGAGTTGGTAATATTGGCAGTGATTGTAATATAACACTATTGGCACTTAATGTGGTGTTGTTGTAATAAACTAGCTCATGTCCCTTTAAATTTTAAAGCGACAAAATATGATATATGATCACAAGTTTGGTTTGCTTTGGAGGTTCCTCATTTTAAATCAGAACTTGGCAGAGTAGTTTTTGCACCAGTCAGATGAAGTGAAAATCACAAGTTAAAGTGGAATTTCTAGTTCCCTTTATAAATTCAGATCCATACATTTGTATATACTTTCTTAATTAGTGCACCATTTTTTCTTTACATCTGAAATCTTGATTTTGAACAGTTGTCTCTTCTGTATTTTATTGTTCTTGTGGGATCATTGTTCTCTCTGTTAGTTTTAGTGTGTACACAGGGCTTCTTTGCATGTAAAAGACAGTACTCGCTCTCATTAATAAAATGCTAAGATTTGGCCATATACCTTTTTTCCTTGTTTCTTGGCCCAGTCTGCGACCCCTGCTTGCAGCCCATCCATCTGGGCCACAATGTACCCTGTGTGTTTCCACAGAGGATCAGAGCTCTTGTTCAGTTTCACCTGCTCTCTGGTCCACGCATCCTGCTTCCTACAAGCACAAGAGCGACATTTGCCGTTTACATCATCATTGTCATTATTCATCAGAATTATTTACTGTAAAACGCTAAACCAAACACTGAGCTCATGACTTAAACTGAGGAATCATGCATGGAAAGAAATGTGATTCCCTTTGGCCTGTCAAGAACAGCCGAATCTCATCGCAGAGAGTGTTTAAAATGTCTGGCCACTTCACACCCTGGGCGTAGCATCATCTGAACTCTAAACTCTGAGTGAGAAGAGGATATGAAAGATGATGTGTGACTCAGATTGTGTGCTGTTTGTGACTGAGGTGCTGCTGTGGTTATAATTTTTAAAAAGGAAAGAGAACAAACTCACTCCATGAAACTCTGAACCGGGCCGAGGATCTTTGGGTCTCGGATCAGCTGCGGATACATGTTGGCGTAGTGGTTCATCATCTGCCTGCGGAGGGAGAGTGTGCATGAATACTGCATGAATGTAATCAGAACAACAATACTGTATTACGAATCTTAAAACAAAGTCTTTGATAAAGTATGATGATGTTTTAATTGGTCAGCTGTTTTCTATGATCCTTAGGATTTTTCTACCGCATCATGAGGGAGGCTGGTGGTCATTTCTTTGTTGTTACAGAAGGTGTCAAAGGCAAAATCTGAGCCGAGCTGTGTGAGTGACATGAGCAGGTCTCCTTGTGAAATGATTATGGATACTACAGGAACAGCAAGCATGGCAGCACAGTTGTGGCACTTACTGGGCAGTGAGGAAGCCTTCGAGGTAGCCTGCCAGGAAGAAAGTGACCTCGTCAGTTTCAGGGGTCTGTCCGTACCCGGCACGGATCTCCAGGATGCTCCAGCCTGTACTGGACAGAGTATCGTTCAGATACCCGTATGCATCCCCCTCCGTCTCCAGCACCCCCTCCTTCAGCAGGACGATCTTGTGCTGGGGGTCCCAGTACACCGTGGCTGCTGTCATCTCTGAGAAGAAATCAAACAGTATTGCAGTAAGAGGACAAAAACAAAATGGCTTTTTGATCTGCTACACAACAGTGTTGTAGACTGATGTCTGCAAAAGACGATAAAGTTAGCACATTGACTCCTTGGAACAATTCTCCTGAAGGAGAACCATCACTGATATTTTAAGCTGATGCTCGTATACACTAATTGTGTGATAGTATATTTGTGCATCTATACCACACATTGCATTTTTAATGTTATTATTAAGCTTGAGTGCCAGATGACTTCTACTTAGAGGTCACAAGACTGGATGTGCCATTCAATAAAATGCTCATAGCCTACCACTGTGTGTCTGTATTTCTTCTTTATTTTCTTATATAAACGTAAATGTTTGTATGTTGGGTCGTTGGGTCATGTTGATACTGATTTGTGGATATAAACTAAAATGAAAGTTAAATTAAAACAATTCAGTTGCATGAGCCCTCGTGAGTTTGGGGATTGCCCCACACACATTCAACTCAGGCTGTTATCTCCGCAGCCTACACCTTAATTAACAACGGCTGACAGGGAGTTAAGAGTAAAAAACTTTCTTACAAAACAGCATACATGCGTTCAGCCCACCACAATTTGTTAACCAGCAGAGCCATTAGATCCTTATACAACTACCCTATCACATAAACTTGGCCTACTTACGGTCAGCAGAGACGAAGGTCGCTGTCACAACTAACAAAAGAAAGACAAACATCTTCTTTACTGAACGCATGTCGTGCAAACAGAGTAAAGGCTTAAGCAACTGAGACACACGGTCGAAAGCCAGACGAGGAAGAAATCAGTTGTTAAGAGGCGGTAGGGAAAGTCCGAGGGAACCTGAGCGGAGCGTTTTCTGATTGGCTGCGGAACGGAGGAAACGGGAACACGCACTACATGTGTCCTTATAGAGAAAGGGCCGTACATGTAACGTCGTTAGGAATATTTTGAGATTATTTTGCCAAAATCAGTTGTTTCCGTTTATGATTCACACAATTATGAACAAAAACCTTTCACCCCAGATGGGACTCGAACCCACAATCCCTGGCTTAGGAGGCCAGTGCCTTATCCATTAGGCCACTGGGGCTACGCAGCAAATGTATGTCAATTTACGATTATTTAAAGATTCATAATGCGATAATCAGAGGAAGCTGATTCACATCGCTGTTGGCGGCGGCAATAAAAACATCTCCCAGCAGGAGATTTTTAGGAATAAAGTCGCCGAAGGTCTGAAAAAGGGGAGACAGCGGACCAACCCACTGTGAGGAATGTACGAGAGGAGGATAATCTTTCAAAACTTGCACTGGACTCGTAGTGTTTTAACTTTAAGTAATAACATTACGTTTGTGTACCAAATACTTTGACGCTGGCGAAGCAACAGTGCTTTTGTTTCATTGATTGATCATAATTATCGCCCCCCCCATAACATCGAGGTCGCGCAAGCATAATATAATTTGTTTTACTTTATCTGATGAATTATTTGTTTCACACACGCATCACATGCGCAATTAATAAAACAATACAGAACCTTTCTGTTTAAAAGAAAAACAAGAAAACATTTAACGTTACTAGTCTTCTAACGTAAGATGGAAAAAAGGTAACGATTATGTCTCACCTACAAGTCAGACACGTTATTTATGTTAAAAAAGCAACAACCCTTTGACCATTTTAAGGTGCATATATCCAATTCAAGTCTACTACTTCCAGACATTAAGTATCTATTCTATGAAAGACAAAATAACATGCAGTAGGCTATTTTCATTCTTTACACTCCAGTTACTCAGAGAAAGAGTGAATGTTCTCAACAGTAAATCATATGCACAAAAATCATCTTATCCCCCTGAAGACAAAACGAGTCACACAAGTGGATAATTATATTCATTATAATATAGAATCAATCTTGCATTCTATTGATAATCAAAACGTTTATATATCTTGAAATAAGAATAAATAAAGCTGGAATGACAAGAAAGTTACACAAAGGGAAAGGGAAGTACCCTTTATACATGTTTACGTTCTGTAGTGTTTGCATTTTACAAAACGTTTCTACACAGTGGTAAAGCTCTGTGAGGCTGTGTGTGTCCATCAGCTTTCTCCTCCTAGACAGAAACAGCAAGGGGATAAAATTTTGCTGGAATAAAAAAAACGGGGAAAGTCTGCAATGCAGGTGAGTGTTGGAAGAAAATAACACAGTTTACCTTAGAGCGAGCAGTGTGAATAAGTAGACTGAATGACCTTATTAAAAAAGTTTGGTTGCGAAGCTTTTCAGAGTTGGACACTGAGGTAAATGCAAGCTTTCCCCTGTGTGACAACAAAACATGTGCAGGGAAGAAGAGAAAGGGGGACAAAGGAGTGTAACAGCTGCACGTAACAAACACTTCATGTAGGAACAGAATTATGTCTCGCATTATCTTCAACACCTTCATTTTGTATATTTATACAACAGTGTCATTTGCTTTCTGTTTGTTAAGCTGAGGAGAAAATGTCTCTGTAGTAGTATGTAGACGCTTGATATTTACCACAAAATAACAGCTCAGGTAGCTAAATAAATAAATACCTGTCCAAAATATGTAGCAAAGAAAATAACAAAGTAAAGTCATCCACAATGCACAAATTGAAATGCATCCCAGACAAATTACACTTCATCCAGGGCTAAGAAGGCACACCTCGTTATGCATTTAAATCCTACTATGCCTCATTAAAACCCCTCCATAACATTCAGATTAAAATAACGTTCTTCTGTTACTTTCTCTCACATGTGGAGAGCGGTCACATCAAAAAGCAAGAAGTCAAAATTCACTATGGTAAAATAACAACAAAGCCACCAAGAGACCAACATACAGCAGCAGGGTTCAGTAGTTTTTCACCTTTGTGCACTGACTTTAAATGAAAGTGAAGAACAGTTAAGTTAGAGTGGTGGCCTTCATCTCCACGCACGCACGCACGCACGCACGCACGCACGCACGCACGCACGCACGCAGTCTTATTCGTCATCAATCAGTTTCTCAGCGCCGTTCTCTGCTTGTCTTCCAACGCCGCTTCCCCCTTCCTCTCCGCCTCCTCCTTCCTCGTCCTCCTCCTCCTCATCTCCAGGGTAGGAGAATGGCTGGCTGCTGTAGTTGATCATGGTGCGGGACAAGTCCACTTCGATGGGGAAGACGTCCGCCTCCTTCAGGACGGCGTAGCACTCGTCATAGTAGTGCGACATGCCTGAGACGAAGCGCTGCAGTTGGAACACGATGTCCTGGACTGTAGGTGAAGAAGAAGGGAGGGGACAAGAATTTATATTTGTATTGCTTTTCCTCAGTTTTTCTGCTTCATAGTGTTTCTCTGTACCTTTGGGTTGTTTGTGCATTTAAATATTATATACTTATAATTCACTTCAATCACAAAGAAAGCATCATCACATCCTGGTTTAAATATCAGATGTGTGTTTAGACCTGTGACAGGATACACCCTGGTATGACTTTGTTGCATTTGTGGTGGATAGAGACACACTGATCCCATTGATTGATAATCTGTGGCAGTTTATATCTCAGAGTAACTGGGGGAAAAAAAACAAACAACAGACCATGTTTCTGATCCAGCAGCTCTATCTTCTCCAGAACGTCCTTCCTCATTTTGGCGAAGCGGGCCCGAGCCTCCTGCCGACACCGCAGCACCAGCCGGTACTCATAGTTACCAGTGCTGACTCGATACAGGGGCTCTCCCATGGCCTGCAGGAAGAAGCACGTTATTTGCTGCTTCAGATGATCGAGTACAGGACGCACACACAGCCAGCGTGCTCAAGACAGCTCTACCAGTTTAGCAGCAGCAGCTTAAAAAGAATGGTGATGGTCACTGATTGATCAATAACATCAAGAGTCTGCACTTGTCTGCACAAAATTAGGCAGGCCACTATGGACAGTGTACACATAACCAGCATGGTATTAAGGGATTTGTGTCCTGAGCCTGGAGTCACCTTCACAAGCATGTCAAGACTTTCAACAGCTTTACAACAAATATCAGTGAACAGACAAAGTCAGCGGGTTAATAGCACGATGCAAAGTCTTTCCACATTCAGCTTTTCAAATGTTTTACTTTGTGTTTGTGCTTTAAAAAGCTGAAAAAAGAAGCAGGCGCCCAAGTACATTTTATCTTTGCTTAAAGACTTTTAGGAGAACAATCGGACAATGTGCGACGACCTGGAAGCAGCAATCTTTCCTGTTGGCAACCTATAAATCTCGTTAACATCATACTGATTTCATTCATCATACTAGAATTCAAATGGCAACTCACAATACTGCTGTATTCTTCATCATCCATTTCCTTCACCTTCAGGCAGTACGACTGAAAGACACAAGGGAATCATCCTGTTTTTCTTTTGGCCGATAGTGAACGAGTGCAGCAGATTCACAAGCGATGCCTTACCAGATATTCAAACTTCACATCCAGGTACTTGCGGATGGTGAGCTTCGTGTCGGGTATGGCCTTGTGGAGGTACGTGTTCAGATCATGGAGCATCTGCACAACAAGATACGATTGGTGACATGAAGTCAGACACAGTATTTTTTGTACTTCCAGACTTCCAGTTCCAGTACTTCATGTCTGATAAAATATAACTAACTAAAAAATGCAAAGCTCAGAAGAAGATGGTAGCACATTAAAAGTAAAAACTTTAAGTGAAAATATGCTCAGTGAGTCCCCTACAAGCCTTTCAAGTCCGATACACTAACAGATGAAAACAACATTTTTCACTGAGCCTCGAGGCCAAACTTGAATCGTACTCACAGGTTTGATGGTCTTCAGCAGCTGAATACCATATTTCTCAATGTTACGGTGAGCATCAGCAAACTTCACAAAGGCCTCGCTGGCTGCGGCCTGGGGCTCTCGTACCCCGATGACAGAAAAAACATCTCCAAACGCTAGAGGGGTAGATTTTAGAAACCAATCAGACACTCAAGCCGTGATAAAGTGAGATCTAAGACGGTGATCTGTGTTATTCTTCTTTGCTGATTAATGTCAAAGGTAAAAAATGTCACATTTGCAACACTTTTAATTTCTGATCTTGATGACAGTAACTCACCTCTGTGAGTCTGAGAGAGCTCAAAGAAAGCTCGGAGCAGTCTCTTTGTGTGCTCCATCAGCCCTACAAGCAAACAGGAATAATGAGACACTGGTTTGAACAAACAGCAACAAGTGAACCTTAACTCACCAAAACACAGTGATTACTGCTTCACAGTCGATCGTAACATACAAGTTGTCACACTTTACCGAGGGCCAGTTTTATAAGTAGTTTATTCTTCACCTTTGTAGAGCTCGGCTGTTTTCTCCAGCTCTTCCAGTCTCTTCACCAGTCCATCTGTAACGTGAAATGAATCCCCACGAGTAGATTTTTGTTTCTATGTGTATAAATGAACTAATAAAAGCATAATGCTCATAGTTATAATCTCACCGTTGCATAGAATAGCTCTGCTGAGTCCGAGAGCATCTGCTGTGCCTGAGCTCATATTCTCCACCAGGCGATGTTTAACTTTCTTCAGCACTGAAACACATGTTTAATGGAAACCTCAGCCCTGGATAACAGTTACTGTGATGACGAGAGAATGCAATGCATAACACTGCAACGCATGAGCCACACACAGTAACATAAACAAACAGTGGATCAAGACTGATAGTATGTGTATAGTGGAGGAGATACCTATATCCAGAGACTTCCCCTGTTTCGGGTCTGCCTGCAGTTTGTTGTAGTGGATTGTTGCTTCTGCCTGTGAAAACATAATAGTTGGTCGGCCGATTAATCGGGTCGATATCTGGCATATTTAGATCATCGTCATTGGACGATGTCTACACTCACAAGGCTGATAAACAAAAAATGTCAGTCTGCAGGCTGCCTAGTCAGTGTGGCTGCTGTAGAACAATGTTAGCGCTTGTGAGTTCTGGGAAGGTAGAGAATAAGTTAGTTTAGAGCCCTAAATGTCCTCAGTCACCTTCGTCTTTTCTACATTTTAACACATTTCTCCTTAATTGCAGAAAATCTAATCTAAAAACACAACTGGTTAAATATATAGTATTTTTCTATTTTATTAATTCCATCTAAAGCAACAAGTTACTGGCCATGATAACCATGTATTTTAGATTGTACTCTAAAAGTGACTTTATAAGGGACGGTTTTATATATCGGCCATCAGCTGCTCTGCTCTCTAAATATTGGCATTGGCCACTGAAAAAACCCGTATGGGTTGCCCACTAGTCAAGAGACCCACAGCTGAAACAACAACATCAAAAAATAAACTGGATATATTAAACAGAAAACCATCTCTAAAAAACAAATTATATCTTCCATTAATTTTAAATTTACTCATTTAGCGTTCACTTTTATCCAAAGTTACTTACATTTGAGGAACAACAGACAAGCATCAGTAAAGTAAGAGATCTACAGGTGACAACAGATACTACTAAGAGCAGCAACAAATACTAGTAAGAGCTATTAGCGTGCACAGTATCAATGGGACAGACACAGCGGAAGAAGCAAGAGTTTAGAAATAGTACAATCAATACGTAAGGAGACATTTCATTTTTAAAATTCAACATGTTATCCTATTATATCTAGTAAAACTAATAATGTGCAAACTTTTCCATCTTCATGGTGCTGAGGGTGATCTCACGTGCAGTATTTGGCTGAATGTGTCACAGCAACACAGTGTAATCCTTTAAATCCCACATTGCACCCTGCCTTTAATCCATCATACAGGAAGTCATGGAATTTTCTGGGTGCGAACAATGAATGACAAAAACAACACAGCCACTCTGCATTGGTGACGTTACGCCAAATGCTAGGGGCTATTGTCCTGACCGCTTCAGCACCGCAGAGGAAGCCAGTAAAGCCCTTTTCCCTTTGACAGTCTGATGGTGAGTTTGCAGCCATAATTACTAAACTGTTGGACTATTCACTAACAAGTCTGCAGCCACAGCGGGACACAAAAATGTGAGTAATGTTTTATTCTTTTTGCATGTTTCTACTAATGTCCTTATGTGTTAATTTCTTTGTTTTAACTAATTCACAAACACAGCTCATTAGTGGAGTTTAACTGTTAAACCAACAGGACATTTACTGACAAAGGCTGATTTCCTGCCTGAGCTTGTGATTAGTAACAAAACAAAATTACCCGCATTTGGTAGGTAGATGTGTTTAATTTTCTATCGCAGTCTTAAACTCCCTTAATCACTAACAGAGAGGACTACATGCAGCTGGTCCCAATCTAGACTTTGTATCCACAGTATTGTAGAAGAGGTCAGTAACAAGCCATCTGAGCACATCCTGGTGTTGTTCAGGACATGAAATGACTATAGACGGTGATTAATTCCCAGCATCTGTGTACCTGGACAGCTTGAATCATCTTGGCCACCTCCACTTTAGTCTTTCCCTTCACTGGTTTGCCATTCACTCCTGTGATTTCATCGCCTGCTGCCAGTGTCCCATCCAGAGCTGCTGGGGTGTTATCAAAGACCTGTGAGACAACAGACACCTCATTGCAAAGGTACCAATGACACAGAGTGCAGACATTTCCCCTCTTATTCAAATGGAGCTTTAACACCACTGTATTAAGTTCATGCTTAACAAGAGCAAACAGACATTACTAATATTCTCACATTTCATACTTATTATAAAACTTAATTTGGAACTAGAAATGTTTTGTGATAATCAATTGCTCTAACCTACCTGGACAATGTAGAGACAAGGACAGTACTGTGCCCCGCCACCAATGCTGATCCCAATGAGGTTATTACCATCTTTCTTCAGACACACAGTACCGGGTACGGTTGGTATCCCACTGTGGAGCAGAAAACGTGACACATGGAGATTTTCAGCACTTAGCGTTTTTTAACAAGAGGTACAGCAATATAGTATAAAGATCTAAATTTTTTTACAAATACTTCAATAATGAGAGTAATGAGTGGAAATTTCATATCAGGAATTGGGCTCACACTATTAACGATGGTGTATGGGTTTAATTGTAGTCGTTTTTTATCAGTATATGTGGTCACATGTATGAACAGAAGATCCACACACTGTAACACATACTTGCATGACGCAGATCAAAAAAGGGGAAAATACAATTGTGACTCACAGTTTGTCCTCCTCCAACTCATAGTCCATGTCAGTGAACATTGCGGGACAGTATCACTCCTGTCCCTGTGAACCCTGTAAGTGATAATATACATCAATTGACTTTACGTTATTGTGACTGAATCTGAAGATATAATATGATGTAGACAGAAATATTGAGCAGCTCTCTCAGTCTGCGCTACCAACAATAAAGATACGGTATCTAACAAGGATACTGTGCTCTAAATAAAGCAGGTCATTGATCCCCGCAGTCAGAGAGAGGAAGCTAGCTGCTGCAGCAGAGGGACGAACAGCTGGTAACTTACGTCTCACGCTAAACAACCCGAGGTTAACCTGATAAACGAGTCTAAAAAGGTGGAACAGTTCATCTAAATTCATCCGACATACTCTGTTAAAACAACTACTTTAATATGTCTTTATAGTGACGGAGGAAAGCAGGAAAATCGCGTGCTAACGCTGGATTATTAGCTGCTTAGCTGATGTAACGTTGGGATGTTGGCAGATGAAACGGCAAATGTCGCTTTTTCAGAAACGTGAACACACAATGAACGATTTACCTTTATTTGACCCTGCACCAGTTTCTCATACACCTAGTATGCATATAAAGCAAAGTATATTTTAAAAATCGCTTCCTTTGGTCGTAATTATCTTAATTTCTGGATCCAGTGACAGCGCCTCTGTTTACTTTATTTTGTCACTTCCGGTAACATAGCGGAAGTTGTTTTTGGGAAAGACTAACATCATTTTAATTGTTATGTAGTGGCCACAGTTAGAAACACCAGACCCACATTCTTCAGTGTGAATACTATAGGTATTTATACCGACTACCTGTAAAGATGATTAACGTTGTTATCAACCTATATGAAACCCATCAAATTCCTTCCAAAGAAAACATTTTAACACATTTACAATCATGAGGTTTTACTGCCCTCTAGTGGTCACAACTAGGAACTGCACCACATTAAATTCGTCAAGGTAGACATGATAGCCTACTATCACTTCCTGAGGTACTTTCAAATTACAGTGAGCAGATTGCAGCTAACAGACCAGTCACAGAAACGAAAAAATCGTGTTTATCGTAACATACACAGTGTTGAACCGACACAGTGACCGACGAGCGACGGCGGTGGTCGCCTGCTTCGATGGTAACTTACTGATCTTTTTTAGTACACTGCCCTCCAGTGGTCACAATATGGAACTACAAAACATTCATTGGTGAATCTAGCGTAAATGGAGACATGACAGCACGTCCGGCGAATACTTAAAAAATAAAATGATAAAACCGAAGCTATTGAAAACAATCTAAGAAATTATTGTTATCTATTGGTAAACCGTCATCTCCATCTATGCGTAGACGGGAGACTACTAACCGACGACGGACTGCGGCTACGTGCTGACAAGGGTCAAATGGAGGAAGCCGAAGCTAGTCTTTAGTAGCCTGTAAACTATGTTATTAACTTTAATAACCTATTCAGACGGACACAAACGTATGATTCCAAATACACAGTTGCACTCTATGGTCAAGGCAGACATTACAACCGTGAGTTTTACCGCCCTCCAGTGGCCACAGCCTGAAACAGCAACAAACTTAATTAATAAAACGAACGTCATTGCAGCCTTGACAGCAAGCTACCACTTCCGGTGAATACTTTCAGAATAAAGTGGCCAAACTGAAGCATCCAAGTAACAATCTAACAGAAAGGATTGTTCTGATGGTCAGTCGTTTTTATGTGGGGAAATTACGACGAGCAAGGCGGGTGTCTCCCCCGTGTGCAGGCGTATAGAGCAGCTCTAAAAAACGCCAGCTGGGGATATAAAACTATATTAAACGATCAAGACTAGCAGGGAAAAGGAGATAAATACACCACTCCTGCCTTATTTATATGCTATTTCCTCCCCTTGACAATGAGATATGCAATATCCTCCTCCAAGAACTTAAAACAATGTATTTATGGCAAACTCAACGACTCTGATTTTGAGCTTATAAATAAATGGGTTTACAGCCACCGACCACAGGACCTTTAGCAGGATCCAGCTCTATAGCTGCTGAAGGTATGGAGGGAGTTTTCTCCAGACAGCTGTTCCAAAGAGCGCACCGTTATATGTAAACACCAATTAATACGAATCATTTATCACCATTGATGAACCCTACAAAGAATAGTAGCCTATAGCGTTTAAAAGCAGTATTTGGAGGTGCATGCAAAACTCTGCATAACACCTAAAAGCTCGTTCACGATCAGTCGAGTTGAATGAGCGTAAGAGGCACAGACGCTATTTCCCCTATCCGGATTCAAAATAATCAAAATAACTATGAGTTAGGATACATCAGATTGTGTTGTAGGCTGCACGAGATCAGATATCTGAATGTCATAAACCAATTGCATTATGGCTGAACTCCATAAGCAGGCGCGTTGGGGACAATGTGGGAGGATCAGACAGTCACTGAAAATGACACACAGTAAATGACTAGTGGCATGAAGAGATATCTAATTAATCAAATAGGAACACACGAGGTCAATATGAAGAAACGGGGGAGAGTATTATTACAATTCTTTTAAAATTAAATAAAATATTAATAAAAGAGGCATCCAGCGTGATTGTGATAGAGAACAATATCAAGTATCAATAATAAACATTTTTATATTTTGTTTTAATGATCAATCATACAGTTCAACCATGAATGTTATTTAATTCATAGGATCAGCATAATAGATTGGTTAAATTGAGCTCTGCGGGTGGTGTTTGTACTTACATATAATCAGTAATGATGCACTGTGGCAGCTGTTACTCACAACTTGTTCTGCGATCAAGGAAGCAACTAATCTTTTTCAAAATTAGTTCAACAACAGTGATTAAATAGAGTACTGGCTCTGCATTGAATAGGCATTGATTGCCATGATGATGAATGGGCCACATTGTAACTGTTAAAACTCCTTTCATTGAATCATCGTGATCTGCATTATAAATTAAGTGAAACTTCACAATCACACCATTTAACCATTTGTCTTCAAGGACAGAAGACTCTTCCTGAGTCCAAGACCATCTTCTTATATCTTCCAGTAGCGCCAGGACTGTTTCCCAACACCAGCACGCAAAATGAGCATGGTAAATGTATCTTCTTTGTTTCTGCTTTTATTTCACAGCAAAATAACAGATTAAGGATTTGCACCCTGTCATTTGACTAACCATTACGACATACAGCAATCTTTCATTTTCTAATAAAATTGTTTGCAACCCTTTATTGTGTTTCTCAGCTGCTTGAATTGAAGAATGTGGATCTGAGAGCTGGAGATAAGCTGAAAATAAAGGGGCTAATTCTGCATGATGCTGAGCGGTAAGAGAACCCAACACATTACATTTAATTTATATTAGCCTCTTGACTGAATAAAATTATATGGTGATGCAGATGTATTCTGGTTTATTGCTGCTGTATAAAATATGAAGAAAATGTAATTTTCCTTTTATAAATAGCCCGGTGACTATATGTCTAATATTGAACCTGTGTGGTGCTCTGAGCTCTGAAAAATCTATTAACTATTAAGACAACATTTGTCAACATTGTCTCTGGTCCACTCAGATTCCAGATCGACCTCGGCTGTGATGCAGACGACCTGGCTCTGCACTTTAACCCTCGTTTCCACGATGACACTGACGGAGCTGTTCTCGTTTGCAACTCAAGGACTGCTGGTTGTTGGGGCGATGAGAAACGGGAAATACACAACCCTCTACATAGGGGCACAGATGTCAAGGTGAGGGAATCTGACTGAAGGAAGTGTAAATATGTGTTTTATATTAAAAAACTGTGGGTGAGTTACCTAGGATTTTAGGTTAGCGTTAGGTTTACCCCAATGAAAACAAAACCCCAAAGAAACATATTTCCTCACTAACCCTTTGTGATAATTTCATGCAGGTAGTTTGGGTTTTGTCTGGAGAGGTTTTGTGAACTCTGTCTCAGAGATTTTCTACTAAAAATAAAAAGGATTTACTCTAAGAATTTTTTCTATTTTAGATTGTGTTGAAGCTGGCAGGAGACATGTTTGAAGTGGAGCTTCCTGATGGACAGGAAGTCCAGTTTCCCAACCGTGATGGCATGGACGTTATCAACTACATCAAAATCGCAGGAGACTTCAAACTGACTTCCTTCAAGATCTGCTAAAAGACAAGTACATGCTGTGTTTATCAGTTTGGTTTAAGACAAGACTCATTAAGAGTCATTAAGAGATGTAGCTCTTCAGTACACTGGAAATGTAGCTGTATTTAAATGTGTCCTGTTCTTCACAACAAAATAAACTATTTAAATTCAAATTTTCTTCTTTTTTGTCTTTGAAGGGTTGTAGCCTAATTCGGACTTTGAAACATTTCCCATAAACATAACAATAACTTTAAATTTAGCATCAGTCTAGAGAGAGCAACAGTTCAATTAATACAACAAATCGCATACAAAAATAGTAGAGCCTACTGAGATTGCTTGTGAAACATAGCACTGAAATCCATCAAGTGTATCATGACTAATTGCTGCCTTCATTTAATATTATCTGTAACCAGGTCCGTGTACGTTCTAATAGTTTCTTTTTTCATTTGAACCAATAAATGAACAAATGAGAAAACCACCTTTTTTCCGTTTGTCGTTTCAAACCAAAAACGAAGAAACGGAAAAAAAGAGCCGTTCTCCCGTTTTTGGTTTCTGAATCCAAAAACGAAAAACGACTAAACCAAATTCAAATAAGACCAATGACGACAACAAAAAATGGTCCGATTTTTGTTTTTATGAAATTCCTATTTTCATTTTCCGTTTGAAGATAGGCCTAGACATAAGAAAAGACAGACCGGTGAGCCAGGTGACCCGGAAGTAAGAGTACAGACATTAAAATAAAAGCCAAGCTTTTAGAACGGTCGGATCTGTAGCATTATGCAGCACAAACGTTATACCAGGGTGACGTTAGATGAAAATAAATAACTAAATAAATACACCTGGACTAAGAGAAATACGTTAGCAACAGCAGTTGATTGCAGGCACTATAATATTGTGCATTTATTCATGTAAACAGCAAGAGTCACGTTTTTTAAACATTGTTTGGTGCAGTACAGTTGGTAGGCTAATATAGGTTAACCTAAGAAATGATTGTATGTGCAAAGTTGTTACTGTCAGCGCTATATTTTTAATATTAAATTTATATTTAATGTGGTTTCCACTGTAATGAACCAAGCTGTCCCCCCTTTCTACCAGCAGGTGGCAGGATTTAAATTAAGGCCTGTACTGTGTCTTTATTAAACGTTTTGAATCCAGATTACTGATATAGATGGATTTATTGTTGTTCATTTCATTTGGTTTGCCTCCCTCTAGCCTAGTTATCATCTTCATCATTCACCCTCAGCCCAGAGTTAAATCTGCATGCCCTTCTGCTCTAACCTGGTTCTAACACTGCTGTCAGCTTCTCAGCAGCTCTGACAACAAACTCACATCAGAAGTGTCCTAATGTAGGCCATCTGGCCAAAAGAATGATTTACCAGTGTGCTATATACTGTGTGAATCTTTCTTCTCCATACACATTCCAGTGTGTAACACTTCCAACACTCCCATTGTATCAGAAGAGAATCCACAAAAGTCTTTCCATACAACATTTATTCAAAATATGTAGCACATACATGTTTTCAAAGGCATCGAATGTACAATCTATGGCTGCAGAACATTGACTCTGAATGAGGTAAGGACATTTGACGAGGTCCTCAAAAGAAAGTCCAAAAACTTCATTACATTATTACTCAGGATGTAAGTCAGGCCTCTGAGGCCACATTTAAAATGTTCTGGCTGATATTGTATGCTAACAAATACAAACAAAAAACAAAGTTAAAAAAAAAAAAAAAAGACTACTCTGACTTTTTAGTTGAACTTTGACCTGACCAAGCAGTTCTTCCCTCGTATGTTTTTAGAGAGCAGCTCTCTCAGCTATGAGTAAAAACAAATTGGCATTTATGTGTATAAAATATAAATAAATACACTGAACAAAATTATAAATGCAACACTTTTGTTTTTGCCCCCATTCATCATGAGCTGAACTATGTACACAAAACGCATATCACAAATCTGTCAAAATCTGTGTTAGTGAGCACTTCTCCTTTGCCGAGATAATCCATCCACCTCACAGGTGTGGCATGTAAAGATGCTGATCAGACAGCATTTGTATTGCACAGATGTGCCTTAGGCTGGCCACAATAAAAGGCCACTAGATATAACAACTCATTAAAATTAATGGGCCTGTTCATCTTAAGACAAATCAATAGAGCAGGGGTTGAATACTGCATGTAAAAGGCATAACCATTTATTATTTTTGCAAAAAAATAGTTTATTTGTTACTTCTTAAATTCATGTAGATAAACACAGTGGTAAAATGATAATGGAATTGTTCTCATTTAATTGTGAGTGGTGACCGCAGGGTAAAAACTCCCACTGAGTGCTCAGCTTAGCTTTTCCATAGCCCTTCTAATTTATAACCCTCCCGCCTGCTTTTATCAAATCTGATGTGATAGCTGAGCTAAAAAAGTAATTATGAACAAGCCTGTTAAACACACGGTAAATCATTAGTTATTAAGTGAATAAAAATGTATAAATGTTTTACAGCCAGGGCATCCATGTGGTAAACAATCTGTTTCCAGCCTGTCCAAGTTCTTCAACAATGATGTTTCACTGCATGAGTAGAGGTAGGCCTGCCAAGTACAAGTTCAACATGTGCACACCATAAACAGTGAAGCGGTCATTGGCAATGAAAAATTTTATTCCCAGGCTACATCCAACAATGCTCAAACAAAACATGTAAAAGCAACTAAAATATCGTTTTTCCGAAATGTAACACAACAAAGTGATCAATCTTCCAACATGAGACATTACACAACTTTCTGTTCTAATGTTCTGCACTATTTCCTGGACTCCTTAGAAAGCAAACATAAGTTTTTATATGTTAAATGAACTATGGATGTTAACCTTGAATCTAATTAATTAATTTAATCTCCTAACATACCTTATAGCCTACTATCTCTTTTCTGAAACCTGAGGTGAGGTTGTTTTGGTGCCTTCATGTGTCAGATGTGCTAGTGCTTTCTAGTCTAATCTGAACCTAAATGATATAGGCAATGATATAGACAGTCTTTGTGAGGTTTGCTTTAGGAACACAACACACACTCTCTAAATGAAGACTTGTAATGTCACAGCAAGTCAGCTTTACAGATTGTTAAACCAACATCTGTTCCAAATCTTAGATCGTCTAGTACATTTTCCTGGCACCATGTGTAAAGAATGTTCACTTCTGGTGCGTCAAGAGCAAATTGCTGACTCATACTTTCGGAGTCCTGATGTATGCAAATATGGTATTTTCCTGTAATTTCATAAGGCAACTGTTAAACTATTATTGTTCTGTTAATTGGCCAAAGTTGTACAGTTGCAAGGCCACTAATTCAAATCCCTCCCCTTCGTAGCTAAAAGCTATAAAGATATTAGCTTGTATTGAAGATGAATATTACCTTCAGGAATAAAAATGCATCCTAAATCCACTAAATAACTACTAAGAAATTTGCTTTCCCTACTATAATTTTAGGAATATTTCTAGAGAAACAAAGCTTATTTATTCATAAATGAATAGCCAACAAGTAACTTAATTGGTCATAAATGTATAGCCTACAAAGAGTGGCATATACCTCTCACACTTTAAACTAAACTCCTAAACATGAACATTCAGTATTTGTCTGTATGCAATACTAAACAATCAGTTAAATGCTATATGTATTTTGTTGTTGGCAAACATTAACATTTCTTCTACAACAAATGTATGTGGGTGAGAAAACTAAACAAATAATCAATGTGATGATATCCTTGTTCCAATGTGATGATATCCAACTGATGATATCATCAGTTGTGGGTTCCCAGAAAGCAGTTCAAGCTATTTGCTAGATCGCAAACATTCATTTACTCAGCTGTTAGGCCATTTCTGCTGAATGGCAAGCAATACACTCTTAAAAGTAAACGTGCACATTTGGTTGTTGATTAGTAGCAGATTCACTCTCATTCAAACCTTCAACATTCAAGCATCATCTTGTTGTGGTGGCAGCCTGGCTGACGGTGAGTGTCCTGTTTCTTTCTCCTTTTTTTCTTGTGATTCTGTTTTCCCCTCATGTTTTGGCCTGCCTGTTTGTGTCTCCTCCTCTCCCCCTGCCTGTGCTCTCCCTCTCTCTCTGCTCCTGAGCCCAGCTGACAGTCCGCACCTGCACCTTATCAGCCACCTCCTCTGCCTGCCAGCAATCAACCTCATCTCTGCCAGTACTTTAACCCCGGTTCTCCACACAATCGCTGCTTGACTCAGGCTTTTTATCTTGTGACATCCCTGTTCCCTGAAAACTGATGTTTGGAAGGCCTATGTGTAATATCTTTGTTTATATTTGGAAAACGGGCTGTAGCCTAATTAACATGACTTACTGCCAACTTAGATATAAAATGAAGACAATTTTGCAATTATCCTTATGACTCTGCATTATTTTACTTGCTGTGTAGCCCTACCAACCAATCCACTCTTTTTTTTTACCTGTTATAATACCTTTAAATGACCAATACAACTCTTAAAATGCAGTATTTCACTTGCCAGAAAATGATTGAAGCCTTTTGTTATTGAATGAAAGGTTATTTCTGCCCTGAAATTAGTTGATTTCATTCAGAGGAGTTATATTTGACAGATTATAGCTCACCTAGTACTTTTTACCTCTGAAAATGCCTTTAAATGACCAATACAACCCAAAAAATGCAGTAGGCTATTTCACTTGTCAGAAAGTGATTGAAGAGACTGGGCAATACAGCTCCAGCAGACGGCAATCAGTTTTCGGCAGACGATCACTTTTCGGCACGACACCTGTCGGCATCCGCCTCTCCCTCACCTCCGTTTCCCCCCTCAATTAAACCTGTTTCACCGGAGCGTTGCTTTTGGGTCCTATCTGTCCAACACAACTAAAGCTAACTCTTACTTACAGTTAATCTCATTGGTGTTTTCCTCTAATCTTAATTTGGTTTGGTAATTGTGTTACTGCATCTCAAATCCTACTTTGATATCTTTTAATGGATGGACTCTCTCCCTCCCCTGGACGATTTCTGGAGTAGGATAAAGAAAGCACATGTTTATACTCACAAAAATGAAAACAATTTACAAAGTGGAGCTAATTAGCAGAGTTTCAGGAGCAGGACCACACAACAACCACGTCATCGCCAGCAATAAATACTCACACGTCGCAGCTCCTCTTCATCGCTCTCGCATTGTGCATCCCTCCCCTTTCTCTGGCCTGCCTCTGGATCTCCTTTTCCTCTCCATAGGGTTATAAGGGGATCCGTTGTTGCACCCGGGAACGACGCACATGTTTATTTTCCCTATCGTAGCTTCCCCACAACGCTTCGAATTCAGTATTCAGCAACTGCAAGCTTCGTACATCTTTCTGTTTCGATCATCAATAAATCATTTAATCGTACCTGTTGATTGTGTGGTCCTTGCAAGTGAAGTTGCTTAACAAGATTATTTGTAGCTATACCTGTTGTCTCATGACTTCCTGTCATCTTGCATTAGACCAAATATTTTCAAAACTATTACCTATAATACAATAAGTCTTCAATCTAAACTTAAAATTTACCTCACTCGGTAAACAAAATGTTGACTTGTAGCTTACTCTTTAATTTCCTTAACAAGGTCCTCAAAAGAAACTCATAAACATATACCAACGGGAAAAATCTCCTTCAGGTAATCACAAACAATTTCTTTCTGGATTTAATACAACAACATAGAGCATTATGTCCACTGTCATCATGAAGGTGAGGTTTTATTATAAATGACGAATGACTTTGATTGGGTGCATGTGGTTTTTGCATGTCCTATGTGCTGCTCTGCTAACTTATTTAAGTGTAATTAGTGGTTTAATTACTAAAATTTTAAATAGTTTTATATGTTATTATGGTTCTTAGCAAGTTAGTTCATAAAACAAGTCATTTTGATAATTTGTATTTTCATTATAATATTAAACATTTTGTCCCATGTCATTGTGGGGTAACTGCCTCTTTAAGAAACAGACCAACGTTTTTAGTGACATCACCACCAGCAATTTGTCTTTTTTTCAATGGAGGTTGAAACAACTGCTGCAAGTACAGAAATTTTCCACACTTCTATTTGAAATTAATCACTTTGCTAATTGAGGGTCCACCACACGCTCATTAAATGCTAACGTTTTACTGAAAAAATGTCTACCCTGTCATCAATCCTTCTATGACAGGGTGGGCATGGTACATTACATCGAGGACATGTGTTTAGTTTCCCCACATTCTTATAATTTTATTTTACAACAGTTATAACACACATATTACATGCTTTACTTTAATGTAGTCGGAGTTGGCAACATGGAGTTTGTAATAAAACAACAGACAGCGATCTAAATATAAAGTCTAAAAATAGATTTCATTACCTGTTTGAAAAAATACAGCTGTGCAAATGTAAAAAAACAATACCTTTGCTATTTGGAAGAGCAATAACAGTGACATAGAGAATTTATTGTATCCCCAAAATGAAATGAAAACAATAACTTTTTAAATAAATCAGTCTGTTGAAATTACTATTTTTTACCCCCAAATTAAAACCATTATTATTTAATAATACTAAACGAAGGCCATACTGCTGTAAACTCTGTTTTTTAGACATATGTGATACTAGAATGTTTCCTAAAATCATTCTTTATAAGGCTTAAAGGTTTCTTGTGATTTAACAAATGATGTGTTGTCTTCTAGTTCACCCATTAAAGCCCTCCATCTTGCCATGCCAAGGTCCACCCTGTCATTTCCACATTTTATGAAAATAAACAAATTCTTTTCACATTATAAAATCTTTGTATGATTTATTTATGAACAAATAAGGACCAAATCGTATTGTTTGAAAAGTTGACCAGATATATGTAATTATTTTTGTTCGATTTTATTTAGAAAAGAAAGTGTAAATATCACAGATGTAGGGTGGACATAATTTGCATTTTGTTCACACTTTGTATGCTAACAAACTAAGATCTACCTAATAAAATATATGTAAAGTTAAATGGAAAATCTTAGCTGTTTTGGGGGGGAATTATTAAGTCTCAAAGGCATATATTGAGCCTCCTAGTCTCTTCTCATTGGCTCATGGCTAACACTGTCAACATCCCCTTGGTTGACTGCGTGAGGGAGATAATTATGGAGGGGTTCTGACCGTTTGCTTATGTGGTTTGACTGATAAAACCAGATTATGGTTGCAACCAGGAACTCTGGTCTCTGGCTGATAAAGCAGGTCCCCTGTTTCGAAAACACACATCAACAACCGAAGTCTTGGGTTCTAGGTAACTCTATACCTAACTGCTTTTCAAGATTACCTTTTAGCTGATGAGGACCGTTTCAAAACACATATGCTCATGTGCATGATTGAGAAACAGAGGGAGGGGTAGGAGGCTGGAGCCACGTACCTCAGTTCACACTGAACACTTAAGCTTCAGACACACATCTGCTGCAGAAGAGAGAAGACAGAGAGTAAAAGCACTGACTCTGAAGGTTTAATGTTTTAGAGTCACAAGTCTGAGAGCACAGCTTTTCACAAAAGGGACAGTGATGGTAAATTTGGGTCATAAAGCTTTAGCAAAGATTTTGTGACTCACTGTTATTTTACTGCATGCTGTTGAATATGATTTTAAATGCTATTTAATTTAAATTCACTATTATACTATTTTACTGCTGAAGGTATTGCAAAAAAACACAGATTATTTAATAAAGACTGGCTTGATTCCAAATCCTTAAAGAACCCTCCTACTGCTCTTTTGCTGGCCCCGGAAAATCCCCTCCTTTACTTATAACCCACAGCTAAACTATTTTACTGATTAAGGTATTGGAATAATCACATAATATTTCATTCCACATTACGAATTATTTAGTTAATTAATAAACCCTGCATAATTTCAAATCAATGAAAAACCCCTCCTCCTACACATCCAGATGAGGGTGGAGGCCAGAAGGGGCGGGTTTTTGATATATCTTGATATCACTGATAACAATCTAATCTGTCAAATTTTAATCGAGTTTGATGGATTGTATTGTATATATTCTCTCTCATAACTTTACTTCTAATTTACTACCTTTACTTAAATAAAAACATTTAATGTTTACCTTTTGTTTCATATGGAATATGATCACCAGTAGGGCTGACCCCGAATAGTTGAAGATTCAATGCTTAGATGGGCGGAGCCTGATTTGCCTGTCAATCTCACAGTCGAAGCTTCGCAGCGAAACAAGGATCATGCCAACAATATACATTTCAACATTTAATACTGTAAATAATCATAATTAAACTTTTCTTGGGTTTAAAATACACAGGGATGTGGTGTTTGTTGAAAATCCTCCTTTCTCTGATACTCCAGACACGTATGGAGTCACAATGTTGATGCGTTTTCTCTTCTTTTCCTTGTCACGTGTATTGTTGGTATTTTTCCTGGATCTTGTGGCTGTTTACACAAGCTGTAAGTGTTTATGCTCATTCTCTTGGGCTTGGGCACTTGTTGGTATGTTGTAGGGCTGTCCCCAACTAAGGATAACGTAGTCAAATCAGAATCATCAAGTCCTGCATATAGTCGACTGATAGTCAAATCGTATGTGTTTTTGTGCGCAGCGATTGCGAGCCGAAGCTAAACTGAGGCTTATTGTTGACCCTTTTCTCTCTCTCTTTCTCTCTCTCGCCTGCCATTCACTGGTCTTATGCAGAGTTTTGCGTGCATGTCATCCTGCAGACAACTGCATGCACGTCACGGTTCCTGGTAAATCTATTTCAAGTAGCCGGCTATTTAAAAATGCTAAAATATTCTTTGTTCATCAACGGTGATAAATTACCTGAAACTCCCGCGAGGTGTGGACAACTCGGCACAACACCAATGAAGCTGGGGCTCGGCCTCGTCAGCAAGTGTTCCTCTTCTGCCACAACACACGCTACACCTACACATGCACACTGACGCTCTAGGGTTAGGGTTACAATTTTGGATCTATTCACGCACTTTAAAAATAGTTATTGAAAGTTTTTTTCAAAGGGGTATTCAATTAGAATTCAAAGAGGTCCAGTTAGAGAAAATATCCCGAAGCAAAGGTCTGGAAAATCAAAACGACTAACTTGCGTTATCATTCAGTGCCATAACATATAGTTGTATCAACATATGTTTTTAGTCA
The DNA here is from genome assembly GCF_014851395.1 of Micropterus salmoides. Lineage (NCBI taxonomy): Eukaryota > Metazoa > Chordata > Actinopteri > Centrarchiformes > Centrarchidae > Micropterus > Micropterus salmoides. Next base: position 9,651,373 of record NW_024040041.1, on the reverse strand, counting down.
ACAACGGACTGTCAAATCAAATAATATTTCAGTCAGTTTTCATATCAAACTGGAGGGATAATAAATAATAACTCTAGTAATAAGCTCTAATAATAAATTCTAAATTTAAGTGAACTAAAATAAAGTGCCTAATTTTTAGAAAAAATTAAATAAAAAGTTTAGCTTGAAGTAGTCTTAACCAATAAACACTCAACATATCATAACAAATGAACAGTTGTAATGCCTCCTCATCTCTTTCATTCCCTCTTACAGAGCTACCACTCCTACTTTCTCTTGTTCAGTGAAAAACGTGAGCTCTAGTTTGTCCTGCCAGCTAGCATTGGAGTTCTATGAGATATTCTGGTTTTGAACTGCCATGGGAGGAATGTACTTGTAAGAATCTATACATTCTTGATTAAAAGCCATGTGAAATCTCTTTTCCCTTTCGTCTCCTCAATTCGTGTGTGTTTCCAAAACGTCTCTGGTGAATCTCAATTCAATTCAAATTAGCTTTATTGGCATGAATGTGTAACAACAATATTACCAAAGCATCATACAAACTACATAAGAACAATCAACACCATACATTTCATTAAACAAGTAATTAAGGCGTAAAGTAATCAAAGTGTATGTGTGTTTGTGTTAAAAAACAAAAATATATTAAAAATTAAAATTAAATAAATAAAATATATTAAAAATAAATAAATAAAACAGTAAGCGTGTGTGTGTGTTAAAATTTTTTAAATATATTAAAAAATTAAAATAAATAAATAAATGAAACAGTAACGTGTGTGTGTGTGTGTGTATTAAATGACAAAAAAAAAAAATTAATTATTAAAAAAAATAATAATACATTTAAAAAACGAAATCAGTATCAAATGTAAAAACAAAACAATTACTGAAATATCAAACGATCAAAATAATAATAATTTGAAAATTTGTACAATTATTTGTCAGTCTGAGGTTCCACTGGTTGTCCTCACTTCATGGCATGAGGAAACATATTTTGCAGCAATTATTTCACATTTGGGCATTTCTCCCAGTAAATAGGGGAGTTTCTGTGTGTCTGATATGAATTCGAATTTGGGGTATATTTGGGAAAGTGTTTTTGTCTTAGTGTTTTATATTTGGGGCATGAGGTTAGAAAGTGCAGCTCTGTCTCTACCTGTCCCCTGTCACACTGGGAGCAGAGTCTCTCCTCTTGTGGTAGCCAGCTCTGTCTGTGGCGACCCTTTTCTATGGTCAGGCTGTGTTCACTCAGTCTGTATGTTGTCAACATTTCTCTTAGTGTAGGACATTTTATTGTGCTCAGGTGATTTGCCAGTGTGAATTCTCTTTTTAGGGTCAGATAACATTGTAATTTACTTTGTGTTTTGGTCGTTTCTTTCCAGTATTCAATATATTTTTCTTTCTGCTTGTTGATAATTTGGTTTGGTCTTTTGGTCTTTGGAATCTCGTGGACTCGAATCGCAAGCGTCAGAATGCACAGATTTGATGAGCTGAGCAGCGTCACATGAGACGATTGGAGCACATGAGATTGGTCTGCGAGTTTCCTGGTCCGCTAAAGAGTTCTGATTACACCTAGTGTTTGCTCCAGAGGGTGCTGAGAATCAAAGAGTTTATAATGGTCTGTGTGTGTCGGTTTCCTGTACACTCCAATTTGCATTCAATACTAAAACACAATGCTTGTTATGTTCTGTGTTTTGTATTTCTCTCTTCTGCTCTCTGTCTGTGTCATGGATGTAAGCTACAAAGATGGGGGCCTGGCTGAACAACACACACTTGTGGAGCAGAGACGCCATAGCGGAAAGGATGAAATGTGCATTAAAGAAAAATTCGTATACCTATTTTCTTCTTATAAAAGAAATAGATTAAATTAGATAGAATAACTTTTTTTCACTGACTACAGACTAACTTAATTGCCTTATTAACTCATCATAAAACAAGCTACACTCAAACCAGACGAAACAAAATAAAACTCACCAAAACCGTGGTCTTTTCCCTGTTCCAACAAGCACCAACTCTGGTTTGGTCGAAATAAACCCCCAATTCACAGAGTTGTGAAAATATTCTGGCTTTACACACTATTTTTCCCTGCTGTCTCTCTGTGCTCAACTTGAATAGCTGCATTAGACTAAACTGATTTTGAATTGTATTGTTTCACAGAATAATTTAATTGAAAAACTGATTCTGGATAACATAATTTGAAATTGAAAATTCAGTTCTGTATATACTTTCACATTCAGTTCTCATTCAGTTTCAGAGGTTTGATATAACAGTACGGCAGGGTGAATCTCTGTTATCATTCTACCAAAAATGTTGTGGTGGCAGCCCGGCTGACGGTGAGTGTCCTGGTTTTTCCTCCTTTTTATCAGTTTTCTGCTTTTTCCCTTGGTTTCCTGTTCTCTGCCCGCCTCTCTGTGTTTTCTCCCCCGTGTGCTCTCTCTCCCTCTGCTCCTGAGCCCAGCCAACTACCTGCACCTGCAACCCATCATCCACCTCGTCAGCCTGCCACACCTGCCAGTAATCAACCTCATCCCAGCCTGTATTTCAACCCCGGTTCTCCACACCATCCTTGCTTGATCGTCGTTGCTCCATACCTGGTGCCACTCCTGTGTTCAGGCTTCCTTGTTTCTTGTTTTTTCAAACTTACCCTGTGCCTTGTCGTTGTCTCCCCCTAACCTTGTCTCTCGGTTTGTTTCCCTCCCAGGTACACTCACCCTCGTCCTCCGCTCGGCTGGGCTCATCCACTGGCCCACTCCCCTTCGGACCTCCCTCTCGGCGTCCTCCCTGTTCCCCTGCCTCTCCTCGCTTCCTCGGCCCGTGTTCCCCGGCTCCCTGGCCCCCTGTCTCCTTGGTTCCCCGTGCCAGTACTTCCCCGACGTCCTCCTCTCCCTCCACTCCAGTCCCTCTCACCCTTTTTTCCCCCAATAAACCTCCTTCCCTCTGAGTGCAGCATTTGGGTCCTCTCTGTCCACACACCACACCCCGTAACAGAACGATCAAGCCACGCATGGACCCAGCTCACTCACCCTCCCCCCTCTCCACCGACTCCTTGGAATTTGAGTCCTGGCTCCGGGACTTCCTCAAGCTCAAAGAGCTGTGGAAGGGAGCCATAAATGACGGCCTGAAGAAGGCTTTCCGCGCCAGGGCTCAACAGCTGCTGTGGGCTGAGCCTCGCCTGAGGGATTTCATCCCACCATGGGATGCCAGCTTCCTCCACGCCCTGGCCCTTCCCCCCGCCAAGGAGCCCCTAAGCGCGCCCCTGCCGGTGTCTGCATCTGGTCCGTTACCTCGGCCTGAGCTCGGAGACTGCTGGACCGGACCGGAGGTGGGCCTGGCGGCAGTTAGCCCCTCCACAGAGGATCTGTGCCAGGTGAGGACCCTCGCGGACAGTCTTCTCGGGGACTTAAGGGTGGAGGATTGGCACAAGAGGCTGGACGCGCTAGTCGGCTTCGAGAGGGCTCTGGGTCAACAACCGCGCCTACTGCGTACTCCAGGCATGGCTGAGCTGCTTTGGGAGGTGGGTCGCCTCAAGGAAGCCCTGCGATCGGCCCTGAATTCCCCCGGTGCTCTTCTTGCTGGGCTTAGCATGCGGCCCGCTGGTCCCCTGCCTGTCCCTCTAGCGGCGGGCGCCGCTAGCCTCCAGTCAGTCCCTCCTGATCCCCAGCTCACTAGCGCCGCTAGCCCCCAGCCTGGCCCTGATCCCCAGCCAGTTTGCCCCGATCCCCAGCCTGTCCCTCAGCCTGCTAGCACCGCTAGCCCCCAGCCTGGCCCCCCCGATCATCCCCTTAGGGCCACTGCTCCTCGTGTTCTGTTGGCGGACGGACCGGCTACAGCACCGCCGGTGGTCCGGCCGACCCCTGCTCCTCGTGTTCTGTTGGCGGACGGACCGGCTTCAGCCCCGCCGGTGGTCCGGCCGACCCCTGCTCCTCGTGTTCTGTTGGCGGACGGACCGGCTTCAGCCCCGCCGCTGGTCCGGCCGACCCCTGCTCCTCGTGTTCTGTTGGCGGACGGACCGGCTTCAGCCCCGCCGGTGGTCCGGCCGACCCCTGCTCCTCGTGTTCTGTTGGCGGACGGACCGGCTTCAGCCCCGCCGGTGGTCCGGCCGACCCCTGCTCCTCGTGCTCTGTTGGCGGACGGACCGGCTTCAGCCCCGCCGGTGGTCCGGCCGACCCCTGCTCCTCGTGTTCTGTTGGCGGACGGACCGGCCTCAGCCCCGCCGGTGGTCCGGCCGACCCCTGCTCCTCGTGTTCTGTTGGCGGACGGACCGGCCTCAGCCCCGCCGGTGGTCCGGCCGACCCCTGCTCCTCGTGTTCTGTTGGCGGACGGACCGGCCTCAGCCCCGCCGGTGGTCCGGCCGACCCCTGCTCCTCGTGTTCTGTTGGCGGACGGACCGGCCTCAGCCCCGCCGGTGGTCCGGCCGACCCCTGTTCCTCGCACCGAGGCCCTCAGCCCAGCAGCCTCATCCCTGACTCCCCCCGCTGCTGTCGCGCTGCCAGCCCCACGCCCGGCTCCCCGGCCTCTGGAGAGGCCGCCACGCCCGGCTCCCCGGCCTCTGGAGAGGTCGTCTCGCCCCCTAGCCCGTCCCTCGGGCCGCCCGCCCGAACTCTCTGGCTTGTCTCGCCCGGCTCCCCGGCCTCTAGTGAGGTCGCCACGCCCGGCTCCCCGGCCGCCACGCCCGGCTCCCCGGCCTCTGGAGAGGCCGCCACGCCCGGCTCCCCGGCCTCTGGAGAGGTCGTCTCGCCCCCTAGCCCGTCCCTCGGGCCGCCCGCCCGAACTCTCTGGCTTGTCTCGCCCGGCTCCCCGGCCTCTGGAGAGGCCGCCACGCCCGGCTTCCCGGCCGCCACGCCCGGCTCCCCGGCCTCTGGTGAGGTCGCCACGCCCGGCTCCCTGCCCGGCTCCCCGGCCTCTGGAGAGGCCGCCACGCCCGGCTTCCCGGCCGCCACGCCCGGCTCCCCGGCCTCTGGTGAGGTCGCCACGCCCGGCTCCCTGCCCGGCTCCCCGGCCTCTGGAGAGGCCGCCACGCCCGGCTTCCCGGCCGCCACGCCCGGCTCCCCGGCCTCTGGTGAGGTCGCCACGCCCGGCTCCCTGCCCGGCTCCCCGGCCTCTGGAGAGGTCGTCTCGCCCCCTAGTCCGTCCCTCGGGCCGCCCGCCCGAACTCTCTGGCTTGTCTCGCCTTGCTCCCCGGCCTCTGGTGAGGTCGCCACGCCCGGCTCCCTGCCCGGCTCCCCGGCCTCTGGAGAGGTCGTCTCGCCCCCTAGCCCAGCCCTCGGGCCGCCCTCCAGGCTCCCCTGGTCCGCCCTCAGGCCGCCCACCGAGCTCCCCTGGTCCGCCGGACCCTCCTGGCTCCCCTGGTCCGCCGGACCCTCCTGGCTCCCCTGGTCCGCCCTCGGGCCGCCCGCCGGACCCTCCTGGCTCCCCTGGTCCGCCCTCGGGCCGCCCGCCGGACCCTCCTGGCTCCCCTGGTCCGCCGGACCCTCCTGGCTCCCTGGTCCGCCGGACCCTCCTGGCTCCCCTGGCCCGCCCTCTGGCTCCCCTGGTCCGCCGGACCCTCCTGGCTCCCCTGGTCCGCCCTCGGGCCGCCCGCCGGACCCTCCTGGCTCCCCTGGTCTGCCCTCGGGCTCCCCTGTCCCGCCGGACCCTCCTGGCTCTCCTGCTCTGCATTCGACTTGCCCCCCTGAACCTCCTGGCTCCCCCTGTCCGCCCTCGGGCCGCCCGCCGGACCCTCCTGGCTCCCCTGGTCTGCCCTCGGGCTCCCCTGTCCCGCCGGACCCTCCTGGCTCTCCTGCTCTGCATTCGACTTGCCCCCCTGAACTTCCTGGCTCCCCCTGTCCGCCCTCGGGCTGCCTGTCGGACCAACCCTGCTCCCCTGAACTTCCTGGCTCCCCCTGTCCGCCCTCGGGCTGCCCGTCGGACCAACCTGACCCCCCTGAACCCCTTGGTCCCCCTGTTCCGCCCGAACCCCTTGGTCCCTCTGTTCCGCCCTCGGGACGTCCGCCCGAACCCCTTGGTCCCCCTGCTCCGCCCTCGGGACGTCCGCCCGAACCCCTTGGTCCCTCTGTTCCGCCCTCGGGACGTCCGCCCGAACCCCTTGGTCCCCCAGCTCCGCCCTCGGGACGTCCGCCCGAACCCCTTGGTCCCTCTGTTCCGCCCTCGGGACGTCCGCCCGAACCCCTTGGTCCCTCTGTTCCGCCCTCGGGACGTCCGCCCGAACCCCTTGGTCCCTCTGTTCCGCCCTCGGGACGTCCGCCCGAACCCCTTGGTCCCTCTGTTCCGCCCTCGGGACGTCCGCCCGAACCCCTTGGTCCCTCTGTTCCGCCCTCGGGACGTCCGCCCGAACCCCTTGGTCCCCCAGCTCCGCCCTCGGGACGTCCGCCCGAACCCCTTGGTCCCCCCGCTCCGCCCTCGGGACGTCCGCCCGAACCCCTTGGTCCCCCAGCTCCGCCCTCGGGACGTCCGCCCGAACCCCTTGGTCCCCCAGCTCCGCCCTCGGGACGTCCGCCCGAACCCTTGGTCCCCCAGCTCCGCCCTCGGGACGTCCGCCCGAACCCCTGGTTCCTCTGTTCCGCCCTCTGGCACCCCGTCTGAACCCCCTGGTTCCTCTGTTCCGCCCTCTGGCACCCCGTCTGAACCCCCTGGTCCCCCAGCTCCGCCCTCTGGCACCCCGTCTGAACCCCTGGTCCCCCAGCTCCGCCCTCTGGCACCCTGTCTAGCCCTGAGCTTCCAGTTCTGCCCTGCCTGTTCCCCTAACTCTTCCCTGTCCTGAAGCCCTCCCTGTATTCCCAGTTTGGTTTTGGACCCTGGACCCCCATCAGCCGGACCCCAGTACGACATCTTCCCCCCCGTGTTCGCCTGCCGAACCCCCTGTCCTACAGGAAGGCCGCCGGGAGGCGTCCATTGAGGAGGGGGCCCTGTTGTGGTGGCAGCCCGGCTGACGGTGAGTGTCCTGGTTTTTCCTCCTTTTTATCAGTTTTCTGCTTTTTCCCTTGGTTTCCTGTTCTCTGCCCGCCTCTCTGTGTTTTCTCCCCCGTGTGCTCTCTCTCCCTCTGCTCCTGAGCCCAGCCAACTACCTGCACCTGCAACCCATCATCCACCTCGTCAGCCTGCCACACCTGCCAGTAATCAACCTCATCCCAGCCTGTATTTCAACCCCGGTTCTCCACACCATCCTTGCTTGATCGTCGTTGCTCCATACCTGGTGCCACTCCTGTGTTCAGGCTTCCTTGTTTCTTGTTTTTTCAAACTTACCCCGTGCCTTGTCGTTGTCTCCCCCTAACCTTGTCTCTCGGTTTGTTTCCCTCCCAGGTACACTCACCCTCGTCCTCCGCTCGGCTGGGCTCATCCACTGGCCCACTCCCCTTCGGACCTCCCTCTCGGCGTCCTCCCTGTTCCCCTGCCTCTCCTCGCTTCCTCGGCCCGTGTTCCCCGGCTCCCTGGCCCCCTGTCTCCTTGGTTCCCCGTGCCAGTACTTCCCCGACGTCCTCCTCTCCCTCCACTCCAGTCCCTCTCACCCTTTTTTCCCCCAATAAACCTCCTTCCCTCTGAGTGCAGCATTTGGGTCCTCTCTGTCCACACACCACACCCCGTAACAAAAAATCCATTTTTTAGCTATGCATGTTGCCAAGTACCAGAAAAGTAGAAAGGTTCAAAATATGTTTAGAAAGAACAATGTTGTTAAAAAGGCCCTCTGTTGCTGGAAGGCTGTGGGGAATGAGTAGCCAATCACTGGCCAGTACGGGGACGCTCTATTCTGCCCAGCAACACGAAGAGAGAGAGGCCAGATTGTCTGTCAGTAGCACTGAGAAACTTTGTTAACACCACAGTTTGGTATATTATCAGTTCAAGAGTTATTTGTGTGTCCATAAAACCGTAAGTTTCTTCTGCTTTGTTGCTACTGCATTTACTAAGTAGATGTATAATTAGACTGAGTGTTGACAGTATTAAGCTATGTTAAATGTGTAGCAGCCCATTTCTGTTTGAATGAGAAGTCTTACTATAGATTGTCTTTATTGTTCAGTGTCACTGTTCATGGATGCTGTATGCATGTTAGAACTGTGTAGCTAGAATATACTTTAAAGGAAATTGTAGGAAGGACAGAAGTATATGTTATGCTTATAAAGGATATTACGGATGACATAGATAGATATATTTTCTGTATACCTTTATTGATGAATTATTTGTATTCTGTTTATGGTTTCAGAAACATCATTGCCAGTAGATAGTACTATATTCACCTTAAAGAGAAAATAAAGGGAAGCTCATTATATTACAACAAGATATGACCCAACTCTCCACAGCAATTCGAATTATCCACCACGCAACAAATTTCAAAGAATAAGACACGCAGTTTTACAGTATGATAAAAATGTTGAGGCTTTAATGTCCCAAATTTTGAGATACATTATTATTTCTTTATGCTTCAAGCATTGGAAAATTGGTTTGAAGAATGGATATTGTCTAGGTTTCCAAATATTTTGTTTGCTGCAACGTCTCTTAAAGACTGAATGGAGAAATTTGGACCAATTATTGGCCAAGCTGTGAGGGTGTGACAATATATGAAGAAAGTGTGTAAATGGGAAGTAGATAAAAAAATCAAGCACTTTCAATGACCCATCTATTTATTTCATTTATTTATAATTTTCAAAAACTTTCATTGTCTTGTATACATTACATTGAGATAACCACATAACGTATCGCATATCACATATCATTCTTTGACACTTATTGCCAAGATAAGTTGATGAGGTGATGTCATCAAGTACACTGCTGTTTCAAATACAGAATGACTGTATTGTGTCCTCCCGTCCTTGAGTTTGTACTCCCAAGTGCAACTTGCCAAGTCTGAACTACGTAGTAGTAGGCCTACTGAGAAAGGCCCCGTGTTTTCCTGGCTCAGCGCTACGTTTGTTCCACTGCTTCAGCTTCAAGCTCAACCTTTTTTTACCCATAAAAAATCTCCGTGTGTCCATTTTATACTGACTGTGTGATCTAGCTAATGTTGGCATAGTAACTCCAATTCTTGTCTGTCAAAAAAACATTTAGAGTATTTCCATGTATTTTCCTGTAAACCCTGGTCTGCCTCCGTTCCATTCAATAAAAAGACAAAATTACAACACCACACCATGTTCTTCCTCAACAAACCATTCAAAGTGAAGAATTATTCAGAGCTGAAGAAAAAATTTTATTTGATGACCTTGCTGCCTTGGCCTTTGGCCAAAAAGGCTTAAACTCCGGTGACTACATGAAGGGTCTATTTATTACAGTAAAAGAAAATATACCAATTTCTTCTTCACAAACACTAATATTTCTGTTTCTAATTATGGATATCAATACTGTTGCAATGACAGAGTCAAATTAAGCAAACAACAGAACCAATTCTGATATGGACAAAAATGCAATCATTTAAAATTATATAGTGTAAAATTATCGAATACTCCAAATACTTAAGAAAGATAAAAGATTATTCATCAAAGTCTTTAAAAAATCATACAAATTTAAGTAAATGTCGCCTACAGAATAAAAACAAAATATAAAGACAAAAATATGTGTTTTATGTAAAAATTATTTTTTATGAGTTGGAAAACAGATACAGTTAAAAGGTTAACCATTGTTTTAAAAGCAGTTCAATTTTTTTAACATAATATGTCAACTTATCACAACTCTATCCCTTTTCATGGGACTTGACAAGTCTCATTCAAATACAAGTTTCATGCATTTTCATAATCAACAAAACTTAATTCACTCTCAGAACATTCACCTTCGGACTCATCCTATCTATCAGTTCTCTTCTCAAATGACAGTTTACAAAAAAAAACAATTACAGAGATACAGTGTACATCTTCTATCAAAACTACAAACCTGTTATGAAGCCTTTAATTGAGATCTGTAATCTAAAAATAGTAATTTGTTATTTAGAATGAATTCAATTCTTTTTCATGTCTGATAAAATGTCTCAGCTCAACATCCTACACATTTTATTGCTCTTTCAACTTTAAACAACAAAGAAAAATCTGTCATTCATCTTGAATTGAAAAAAATCCCACATCTTTAATGAATAAAAATATCCTTCTAAAAACACACCCTTATCATTTTTTCAAGTACACAGTTTCAGTTTCCTGTCATGTCTGTTTGAGAATTTCAAATAAATGAAAAAGGTAAAAACAAAAGTCAAATACAATTAAATTACGTTCCTGTTTTTAGAGGAATGAAAATATGTCTATGATATCTGACAACTCAGAAACTCCCTCTTCATTTCTTCTTAGAGTAGATTTTCCTTTAAATGTTTACATATAAATGTCATGCATCTTCATCATCTTAATAATAATTAAACAGAAACCTAAACGACTAATTCTGTTTTGTCTCATACTTTTTATGATCATCCTTTAAAGGCAAACAAACATCATTTGTAATTACACAAACATTGTATTCTCCTTTGCCTCAGGACATTTTCAGGAATCCTAACTACAGTTAATGTTGTACTGCAATTCACTATATATAATACTGTAAGAATACATTATGATTAAATTATAAATTGGCACTGTATCAGTCATTTTGGAAAGGCATCATCCTCAATACCGCAATCAAATCAAAAACTCCTAATTCTTTTGAGCAGTTAAAGAAACTTTGGACTTCTGTTACTCTGAGTAGAGCTGGGTCACTACAGATTGTACATTTCAACCAGACTTTTAATAGCTTCTTTTTTACTGTGTTTTCTCCACTCACTGGGAATTTCTCCACTGCCCTGGAATTTTAATTTATGGTGGTCTTCCAGTTGCTTTTGAAATCGACACACAAACCATTTCCAGTATGTCAGTTTAGATGCATCAGGAGTAATCTGCCACGTAGCATACTTCTCTCCAGCATTTTGATACCGTTTGTAAGGAAAAGTCTCTTTTGAATCATGCTCGGGGTAGAAACATCCATCACTTGCAACTAAAGTTGTGCAGAAGTCGATGACCAGTTCCGTGTGTTTTCAAAGTGCCACCCCCTGATCCCAGAGGGGCGATGAAAAGGGACATTGTGTTTGTCTGGACTGTGATTTTTCATGGTGTTGGTACAAACAGCTGCACAGAATGGACACGTGACCCAGCAGCAGTTACACAGCTGATCGATGAGGATTTGATCAGGTTTCAGTCTGAATTCCTCAATCTTATCCAGTGAGAGGCTGCTCACTTCCTTCGTGATGGATATAAGGCCTCTCTCTATCTCTTCTTTCAGAAAGTCAAAGTTGTTTATGTCTTTGAAGTTTTGACAACAAATGGGGTCAAATGTTAACTCATCTTTTAACAAACTGGAAAATCTTCCACCCACATGTCTGTGTCTCCTCTCTGGATTTTGACTTCCTCTGTTGCAGTAAATAAAGCTTGACTCACACATTTATTGATGTTTTCAACATTTTTCTTGAGTATATTTCGTGCTTTATATCTTTGTTCTGTGAAGATGTATTTCTTTACTTGCTGTTTTATAAAAGTCTCAACTTGCTTCCTTGGGTGTTGGATGTAGGTGATAAAACCATCCAAGTCCTCTTTCTCAGCCAGTGACTTCAACACATGTTTCTCCAAGTTCAACCTGTTCCCACTGAATGCTGGGAAACTGCACTTCATCTCTCCAGCGAGATCAATGGCAGTCTTGTTACAGACAGCCTCGACAGTGGAAACCTTCAGCTTTTCACAGATCAGTCCTCCAAGCACAACAGCAGACGAGCTTCCTCTGCAGAAGCTTCCGAAAATGTTGTAATATTGCATCTTCTTGTTTTCTAAATAAGTGAGGGCATCGTTGTTCATTTTGAATTTCTCATGGGACTGTGAAAGCCAACTCTCTGCTCTGTGAAACACATACAGCAAGAGGTCAACTGTAAACTTCTTCTTCAGAGTATATTTCCTCTTTGATTCAAATTCTGTCACTTGTTCTTTTACATTTTTGGCCACTTCTTGCAAGTAAGTTGGACTGTAGCCTCTTGTAGCGACAGGTTTGCTCTTGATTATATCTATGGTCTGCTGTTCGACATCGTCAATGAGGGATCTGATCAGTTGCTGTTCTTCATATGATAAATGACTCCTCGATGTATGTGTTTTGTTTTGTTGTGTTGATCCAAATCCAAATAGTTTTTTAACAGACACCCATAATGCAAACCTTCCTTGACCTTCTGTGTTCTTGTTTTCCACCTTATCATCTTGGGATTGTTGGCTTGTGTCACAGATCTCTTGGTGCTTTGTGAGGGTTACATAATCAAAATAATCTCCAGCCTCTGACATGTTGTTGTACCTGCCACTGCTTTTGGATTCGTCTATGAGAGGCCACTCAATGCTAAGCTCTTGAAGGACAGTAAACTGATCTTCTTTCAAGTTGATCTCCTCAATAGGTTTAATATCTGCAGTTAGCTCAGTGACCCAGCTGCTCCAAACAGAGTTGAACTGCCTTTTAAGTTCCTCTTCATCCTTTGCTTTGTCTTTTAACTGATGAGCGAGCTCTTTGCTCTTTTGTAGCAGCTTGTTCTCAAACTCTGTTTTCTTGTCATCCAGCTTTTTACGAGCATTCTTCTGCCGGATAACTTCTTCTAGTTTTCGTTTAACTCCTCTCACTTGTTCATCATGAAACTCCTTGATTTTGCTTTCAAATAGTCCTCGCCACTGAACCAACATTTCTTTGTCTCTGTTGTCCTCAAAGTACGTTGTCATTGCTTTTTTGATTTCTCCATATGTTTGGCTCATTTCTTTAAACAGATAATTGAGATCAACCTTGTCAAGTTTTCCATTTTCAATTCTGGTATAAAGCTGGTTCTCAATGGTCAACATGTCGCTCCTCAGGGTCCAGGTCCAGTTCCCATACTGCACCTCAAGTTTCCTGTAAACTGCAATTTCAAGTGTGTTTTTGAAACTGAAAACAAAGTGTTCGTTCAACAAGGCATTCCACAAGTCCTGAATTTTGCCTTTGAACTGTGAGAGAGTAATGCCAGCAGACTGTGAAGCTTTAGAGAGGATGATGCTCTTCAGCTCTTGGACACTCTCACTATAACCTGGATTTGGAGGAGCCATAGGTGGACTTCCCTCCCATAGTTGGGCAAAGTACTTCACATCTTTCTGCACGTCAAATGCAATGACGTCACTGAAGCACTCTGCATCACAACCCTCCTCTTTGGCTGCTAGTTGGGCCATCAGGTCCAGTTTTTCTTGCAGGCGTCTCTTTCCATCCATGTTTTTCTCTGCAGCTGCAATATCTGTAACATTCTGGTGAACAAACACACAACTTGGAGAAAGTTTAACCTTCTTCATCCTCATGAAAGCCTGAACAACAATCTGCAGAACATCTTGCATCTCAGCTGGATTCTCTCCAAAGATGTTGATCAATGTCATGTTTCCCAGACCAACAACAAATGTTGCCAGTTCATTGTCATGGTGAAGAGTGGCGTTACCTTCCAACTCAAGAGCACGCAAACCTTCAGTGTCCACCACCAGAACGTAGTCAAACTGAAAGTCTTGCTTGATCTCGTCTGATACTTTGACCAGCTGCATGAAGGCACCTTTGGTGCACCTGCCAGCACTCACTGAAAACTGTAATCCAAACATGGCATTCAGCATGGTGGATTTTCCACTGCTTTGTACGCCTAAAACTGACAAAACAAAAACTTTCTGGTCGCCCAGTTTCTTGATGACTTCATTTAAAACACCGGAGATCCATGTCAAAGGCACATGACCTGCATCACCATCCATCAGCTCCATTGGGTGTCCTGATATCATCAGCTCTGCAGCCAGCTCAGGGTATTTAGACCAGTCAGTCTGTCCCTCCTTTCCTTGTTTCTGCGGAGATGCATGAGCTTCATAGATCTGTCCCATTTCTCTAAAGATGTGCTCCAAGCCAAAAGTTGCTGACTGTAGATTTGTTGATATTTGTTCAAGCTCAGTTTGCTTTCTTCTAAGCTGATCAGATTTGTCATGTTTCTTCTTCAAAGCCAAGACCTCAGACCACTTTTCATCATAGCTTTGGAGAATTAAAGAGAGATCGTCTGTGGAGAGCGCATCTATTAAGATCTGAGTCCATTTCAGGAAATACTCTTTGTCTGTTGATGACAAAGATGAGAGGCTTTCAATGAACAACGTCATCAGTTCACTGCAGGAAGCAGCGCATTGATCGTCCCGTATTTGCTTTAATTTATTTTGCTTCACAGCTTTCTCTTTCTCAATGTGTCCTCTGAGGTGATACAGTTCTTTGTTTATTTTGCACCACTCATGCCACAGTCGGCCTTGACAAGGGAGAAATCTATCTTTAATCTTTGAAACATCCATCCCCTGAAGCAAATTCACTATTTTCATTGCAGCAGATTTCCCTTTTTGGCAGCCTTTGTCTTCTTCATCCACTCTGATTCCAGAGACCTCAGCCATGGCTTCAAGTTTGAAGGATGCATGTGGTCCAGACAAAATGTTTCCAATGATTCCTTTCAGTTCTTCAGAAACATCTGACTGGCTTCTGTCTTTCAGACCCATTTTGTATTTTCCCTTTTTCAACTGAACTGCACCACCATCGTTATCAGCAATGAGAATAATGAGAGGCTTTGGAGACTTGTAAAGTGCTGAGATAACTTTAGAACTTTTGTCACCTTTTTCCAGAGTTGGTACAAGAACAACAGTGACTGAAGATTTTTCCATCAGTATGTCACGCTGTTTGTCAGTTGACAGAGCATCACCATGAAATTACAGAAGGCTATGCAGTCAGTGAATGCATCGTTGTGTTTTCCAGCAGGGCAGTACCAGGCTATCTCTGCCACACCATCCATCAGATGGCGAGACTTGGTGCTACCTGGGCAGTTTCTGTGGAAGAAGGTGCTGTGACGGTCGTTGATCAAAGAGTTCATCAGCTGAGATTTAGATAGTGACAGTGAACCCAGGCGGAAAAATGACACCATGGGTGTCTCAGCTTTGCAGATGGGCATACTCTTCATGGTGACAGTGTTTGAATCATCTTTGATTTGAGTTATCTTCCATGTTTTCGTTATTTGTCTGAAAGTCCACAGAGGGCATTCAGTCTCCATTGTGACTGGGTCAGGAACAAGCAAAGGTAAGGCATACTGACATTGTGATAGCTTTGTGATCATGTTCTGCTTAAGGAAGCTGTCTGAGCAGTGAAATACTGCCATTTGAACATCCATTGGATGCACGTGAGTCTGTTTTGATTGATCTGAGTCTACACTGGTGCTAAAAAGAGCATCTAAGGCATCCGTCTCAACAGTGTCAAACACTGGAACAAGCTTTGACTGGCTCACCTCAGGACGTCTTCTTACAGGAATGTATCTGGCTCTGTAGTCTAACATCATCAACCTCTGAAGAAAAGTACGAGCTAGATCTTTCTCAGATGTGTCCTGGTCCTGTTTCACAGGTGGCCCAATTTTAAGAAAATCTGCTGGTGTCAACTTCTGTTGATGTTTGTATTGAAGGTGAAGTCTGCCAAGCAGTGTTTCAGTTTCTCTTTGATATTCTTTCTTCCTTTTGATCTCTTCAGAAATTTTCACTGACTGCTGTGAATAAGCAAATAAATATGTACTGTATGTAAAAATGATAATTTCATACAATGAGATAAAGTAAATAATCCTAAAGATCTTGTAAAAACATTGGGAGCGTCTTACCTCATCCTTGTTTCCACTCATATCCATATCTAAGGTACCTACAATAGAATAACTGTATTATAAGAAGGTCAGAGCAAGGTGTTATTGAACTAAGTTTGACTGTTTCATATTACTGCAGCTTTCAATTAATCATTAAATGTTACCTTTCTCATTGGTTGCAAATGGAACAGACTTGATTTCAGATTCTCTTTCCACTGTTCTGCTATCATCACTCTTCTCATAGTATTCTACATCTCCAGGTTCGTTCACGGGATCACACTAAGAAAACAAATTATTTCATTTAACATTTGTTCAGCAGGTTAAAAAACACTAGTACAGCATTTCAGAGTACAACAACACCAAAAATGAAAGCAAGGAAAACAACATGCACAACTAGAAACGATGATTGCAAAACTTCTTCTTGTTCTTCTTATTAAATGGCAAATTATAACTGGGAGTATCATTGCCAATATTTGACAATGATTGTCACCCACCAAAATATCTGCCAACTTGTTTTCTCAATTGACTTCAAGTCAGTTTTAATAAAAATGAATGTACTTTTACTTTTCCAATTGCAACCGCTGCAGCTTCCTCTGCCACTATTTTCACAGGTTGTAAAATAGGTTGGTGGTCCCTAGTCTTCCTCTACATAGCCAAGATGGCGACCACTGAGGGTGAGAAGTGTTCAGCATTCCACTTTTACCTTTATGACCATTAAAAGATCGGGTACTTATAGTGCACTGCATTTTGCCATAGGCTACTTATGCACTCAATATAGCAAGTGTAAGTATGGAAGGAGGCAAATTGAGACACAGCATCAGTTCAAGTCTTAACTAAAAATGAAAACAGCTCCAATCTTAGCTGAAGGGTCAACCTTAAATAGGTAGCATTAAAATAAGAATTTCCACTGTATGACGCGTTGGTATGACAATGACTACTTAGGACCAAACCTGTGATTGTACTTTATCCATTTCGGTTAGCTCAGGGTTGCCAATTCTCCTGACTCCATTCCCTCACGTCAGGCTGATTACCTCATTCCCTTCACCTGTTCCCTGCTCCCCTCCCTGTCTGCAGTAGCTGATTCCCTTGTTAGTCCCTCTATATATATACTGGTCCATCTTCACAAATTATGTGCCAAAAAATCTGCTAAACTTTCCAGCACTTACTTGCAGAGTCCTTATACAGTTGAATCACAGAAGATTTTAATATTTTGGAAAAGTTCATTTTGCCTGTAATTTAAGTGAAAAAGAGTAACTTTCATATATTTTAGATTCATTGGACATAAAGTGAATTTTCTTTTGTTTTAATCTTGATGATCACAGCTTACATCTCATGGAAATTAAAAACACTATATCTCAAAATATTTTAAAATATGATTTATTATACAGAAATGTCGACCTTCTGAACACCATGGTCCACAAACCAGGCAGGTGCCAAGTCCTGTTGAAACAGGAAATCAGCATTACCATACAGCTTGTCAGCAGATGGAACCAAACGATTGGCAGACTTTCTGGGGAAGACCTGGTCTGATTAGTTTCTCATGTCTAGTAATCTAGCCAAGTTTATTAGTGAACCAAATCCATGACAATCCAGAATTGAGACCAGGTGGCAGTATTGCAGTCTAACACACTTCTCTGCCCTTCTATTTCAGCAGTTACCCACCCAAAACCCTACGCAGAGTTGCAGTCTAAGACGCTTCTCTGCTCCTCCATTTCAGGAGTTACCTAGCAAAAACCCCATAGTGATGGTGTCTGCCCCCGACCACTGAAATTATTTAAATCAAAGGTAAACAGAAGAGGAGCTGTGCATAAAAACCTCATAAAAATTAAAACCACAAGTGCAATAGTGCAAAAGATTAAGAAAATTAAATGTGGACTAAACATCAGATCTCTCTCTTCTAAAGGTGTACTAGTAAATGAACTAATATCAGATTATGATATTGATTTATTTTGTCTTACTGAAACCTGGCTGGGTGATGGAGAATATGTTAGCCTAAATGAATCCACCCCTCCCAGTCATATTAATACTCACATTCCCCGAGGCACAGGCCGAAGAGGTGGAGTTGCAGCAATCTTTGACTCTAGTCTACTAATCAGCTCTAAACCTAAACTAAATTATAACTCATTTGAAAGCCTTGTTCTTAGTCTTTTACACCCAAGTTGGAAATCACTGCAACCAATTCTATTTGTTATAGTGTACGGAGCACCTGGTACATACTCTGAATTTTTAACTGAATTTGCAGAGTTTTTGTCTACTTTCGTCCTTAAAATGGATAAAGTTATTCCCAGCAATCCCAGTCCCAGCTATTCTCATCTGTGACACCACGATGGTGGAACGAGCTACCACACGCCATCAGAGCAGCATACCTCTCTAACTTTAAGAAGCTCTTGAAAACTCATCTCTTCCGAGAACACTTCCTCTTATAACACCTCTAACTCCTAACCTCTAACATTCACTTCCTGTGCTCTTCTTCTTCTATCCCCTACAATGATCTTGTATTGATTGCACTTTTTGTTAACTCTTACTTCCTTCCCTAGGTATCTACCCCATTGATGTGATATGTACTGTGAGCTCTTACTAGTATTTATTGCTGCTCTTACTAGTATGTATTGTCAGTTGTAGATCTGTAGTTGATACTCTGTTGATGCTTGTATGTTGTTCCTCAAATGTAAGTCGCTTTGGATAAAAGCGTCTGCCAAATGAGTAAATGTAAATGAAACAAGAAATTCCCCGAGCACAGCAACAACAATCAGGTGCTGGTAGATAGCAGGATGAGTCTATGAAAAGTCAAAAACTGCACACTGATCTGATCAGTGTGTGGTAGTTTGTTTTTTGACTTATTATTGTAGGGGAATTTAATATTCATGTGGACGCTGAGAATGACAGCCTTAGTAATGTGTTTATCTCTGTATTAGATTCAATTGGCTCCTCTCAAAGTGATCATTAACCGACTCACTGTTTTGACCACACTCTCAACGTTGTTCTGGCATATGGTACTGAAATAGAACATTTAATAATGTTTCCACAGAATCCCTTTTTCTCTGACCACTATTTGATAACTTTAGAGTTTCTATTGCTGAACTACATGTCATTAGGCAAAAATGTCTACACAAGATGTCTGTCTGAATTGGCCATCCACCAAACTGGAAAATATTTGTTTAATTTGGCAAGATAGTCTGAAAACTTATAGGAAGGCCCTCCGTAATGCCAGAGCAGCTTACTACTCGTCATTAATAAAGGAAAATAGGAACAACCTTTTCAGCACTGTAGCCAGGCTGACAGAGAGTCACAGCTCTATTGAGCCATGTATTCCCATAGCTTTCAGTAGTAACAACTTCATGAGCTTCTTTAATGATAAAATTATAACTATTAGAGACAAAATTCACCAAGACCTTTCCCCAACTCGCACCGACTTATCTCTAAACTCAGAAACCTTAAAACAGCTGTAAATACTTTATATTTTTACTGCTTTGCTTTCCTCGATCTTTACCAACTAACTATAATAATTTCTTCTCTCTTCTCAAAAAGCCCAACCTTTATCCAGATGTTCTAGCAAACTATAGACCTATATCTAACCTTCCATTTCTCTCTAAGATCCTTGAGAAAGCCATCGCCAAACAGCTGTGTGGCTTTCTACATAGCAAGTTTATTTGAGGATTTTCAGTCAGCATTTAGAGTTCATCATAGCACAGAGACAGCACTAGTGAAAATGACCAATGACCTCCTAATTGCATCAGACAAAGGACTTGTCTCTGTACTGGTTTTATTAGATCCTAGCGCTGCATTTGATACCATCGACCATCATATTCTATTACAGAGTCTGGAACATTTAATTGTCTCTAAGCTGGTTTAAGTCCTATTTATCAGATCAATCTCAGTTTTTACATGTTAACGATAAATCCTCCATGCACACCAAAGTCAGTCATGGAGTTCCACAAGGACCTGTGCTGGGACCAATCCTCTTCACTTTATATATGCTTCCTTTAGGCAATATTATCAGGAAACACTCCATAAACCTTAATTGTTATGCAATCAATTATATCTATCGATCATGCCAAATGAAACTAATCAGTTTGCTGAACTCTAAATGTGCCTTCAGGATATTAAAACCTGGATGACCTCTAATTTTCTAATGTTAAACTCAGACAAAACTGAAGTTATTGTACTCCGTGTACGCATTATCTAAAGATATAGTTACTCTGGATGGCATCGTCCAGGCCTCCAGCACCACTGTGAGGAATGTCGGAGTTGGTATTTTTATTAAAATATTCTGTACCGTGCAAATAACACTTATCTGCCAACTCTTTGCCACGACTCCCATTCTGTTTTCCGCCGCCACAGCTGCTTTTAACTCCCATGTTACATTCAGTAACAGTCCCAGCTCATGATTAGTGCATGTTCAAAAAATCTGGTGTGATTCTTTGTCTGCATTATTTTATTCTCTCACCAAATCTTCTGTAACTGGAAGAGAGAGACCATCTGCTTCATGTTTACCAGCACACGTATGCCCAGAGTACCTGACCAGCCACAAAATGTGCGTTTCCAGTCGTTTTAATGTAGACAGAGATCAACTCTGACACGCAGCTAAAACGCTGTTGTGGACGGAGATTGTATTCGTTTTAAATCTCCGTTTGTAAACTAAAACGGAGTAGTGTGGATGGGGCCTGAGTCAGTGACTGTATCTCACCTTTGATGTAGCTGCCCTCTCCTCCAGATCATCCACTGCAGAGTAATGTAACAACAAGCAGGATCAAATGTAAAAAAATGTTTTTGGTCAGTTAACTGTTCCAGGTTAATAAGATTTATTTTCAATAATGTTTTGCATATTCAAAAAGTTCATTGTTCAGCAAGCTTAATCTCCTATACCAAACAGATATTTTGAATTACACTGATTTTGCAGAAATGCAATGTAAACAAAAGGAAATGGAAGTATTTCTTACATTCTTTGGTCACTGTTGAAACAGTCTGAGATGTTGGAATTGTGTCCCTCACTGCGTCACACTTGTCCATGGGCAGCTCACCCGTGTTACTGCTGCTTTCATTTTTGACCTCTCTAACTTCATCAGCCTTTCCTATTGAAAGGTCACAGCCAACATATCAGATTAATTTAGTTAGTTCCCTATTTCATTAATACAGTTGAATTACAATTTACTGTAAAATTACTGTCCAATAACATTTTTCATTCAAATGTTACCTTTCTCATTGGTTGCAGATGATACAGACTTGATTTCAGATTCTCCTCCCACTGTTCTGCTGTGTTTAGCATCTTCAACTGGATCACACTGAGAAAACAGGTCATTTATAATATAACTGTGACAGAGATGGTGTTGGTTGCATGAGCCCAAGCTTAGGACCTTGGTAAAATGAATTTGCAATTGCCACAGATAGCCCACTAAGGTGGTGGAGATGTCCTCCTAATGATGCTTTAACTACCACACAAACATATGTGAGCTACTCTGTATTTTTCTTACTTTAGATCAATAGCTGAACTGACATGATTTCTGCAACATAAAAAATGTAGGAACAGCATGTATTTTACATGCAGTTTACCACTATTCAATCTACATGAAGCTACTATATAATACCACTAAACAAAAAATATTAAATAACATTCAACTTACAATATCAAGGAGTGAGTAACATTGAGCAAACAGAGCTTACTCAATTATGAAAGCACAGTACCTGATTTAGCTGTAGCTGAGTTGAGCCACACATACACTGAATACGCTGAATGAAATAAATGTGGATTGTACAGCCATGGATTTGAAAAACTTGATAACAGCAGTTATTGGTGTCCTCTGATTAATTGGTATTTAAAGAGGTAAAATGTAGTTTTCAGCGGCCACTAGCGGTGCGGTAGCGGTGCGGTTTTAACATTGCAACCAGGTGTGTGCTCATATGCATGTTTGCTTGAACTAACACAATCACAATCTGAATCACAACCGCTTTCATACAGAGATCCCACAATAAACGCGGAAACACCAGCATGCTGACAGTGGCTTTTCCCCAGACATGTTCAGGCTCTGTTACTTCAACGTTCCCGTCTCAGAGGCAGATCAACACCAGCTCTGTACCTTTCTTACAGCGCAAGAAGACGCATATTGGTACAATACTCCCAGAAAAAAAGAGTGACAGCGGTTCTTGACAGACAGGGAGACCGGTTCCCACAACATGCTGGAAACTCAGGTAAACTCCCACTGCAACGTTACAGTAATATTGAACTAATCCATGCTCATTACATGATAACATCACATTTACTGAATTTAGCCAACGTACTACATCGTTAGCTCGCCTGTCTGCTTTTCAGTAACTAACGTTACTGTGTGTCTTTCACCAGTTGCTTAGCAATGTCAACACAGCTAAATGTATTGGATGATAACAAAAAGGTTAGTGAGCTGAAATATTATAAATGAGATTGTTGCTACACTTTATAACATTTAGACCGCAGTAAGTAACTTTATTGTAAGGTTAGTGGATGGCTCTTCCTCTGTGTTGTAGCCGTTTTGTTGCAGTAGCCTATTGTATATTATGTGGGTCATGTTAGATACAGTGACAGTGGAGAAGCTGTTTACCGGAGTACCAGTAAAATCACAATAAATCTATATTGATTGTTACGAAGCCGTTACATCCTTCATGCAGGCTAAATCAATACTTAATATATAATACCGGTGGTACAGGATAGTAATGGGTTGCATTAGTTGGCGATGTAATGTGGAAAGCGATATAGCTTTGCACCGGATAACAACAGCAACTGCTCAGCGTTAATAGGACTCTGTCCATAACACAGCATTTCTGATATTGAATGTTTTCACCTGACATCATCTGAATCTCATTTGGTCTGATGGGCTTCACGTCAAACTTTATTGTTTTTATCCTTATGTGGAGTTTATGTTGGAGTCTGTGTTGTGCTGGGAGCCGGTTCTTTTGTACTGCATGTCTCTAGCTGCGGTGTTGTCATTCAAATGTTGGGTTGTTGTAGTCTAAGAGAGGCTCGGGAGCACGCACAGGTGTCCTCACATAAGAAGCAGAATAGTGGCTGTTGCAAGCAACAGAGAAAACAGGCATGTGCTTCAATTTTAAGTGAGGCTACAGCCCATTGACAAGGTAGTGAAATTTAGATCTATTAATAAGTGATTTCATTGAGAAACTACATATAGCCCCTTTAACACTTCATGGCAGAGCAGAAATTAACCTACTGAAACACGTCATTTTATTTGTCCACAAGAAGGCAATAAAGAATCAATACAGGCCCTAATGCTGACCTTTTGAACAATGACCACTGAAATTAAGAATGTGAAGATCACAACACGCAGCAGGACACCAATTCAGAGTCCAAGAACACTGAATATAAAAGCATAGATTAATATGCACAAACTGAACGCAAGCAGGTTAGTATTTAATGATAAGAAAATAAACTCTTCAAATCTATGTGTCCAACCAAGAGGTTCTTGGAGTCAAACTCTGTTCATGCTAAACTAAAATCACAGCTCCTATATTCAGTTCACTATACAGTTTGATTTGGATACTGTGCATAATGTGTCATTAGGTAAGAAATTGAAAATTGAATTGATGTGAGAAATAGAAATGCGTCAGGGTTCAAAGACCTCACCTTTACCTCTGATGGAGCTGCCCTCTCCTCCAGCTCGTCTACTCCAGGGTAATGAAACAACAAGCAGATTGCAAAATCAACTTAAAAAATATTCCTGGTAAGTTAACCAAACAAAAAAGTAAACTAGTATGAGATGTTTGTCCTCTAAATCTTCCTTAAACTTTTACTGTTAATCCAGTAATGCTTTACATTAGCCTCTGTAATAAAAATGGTTTAGAAAAGTGCTTTTCTATTGCTTTTCTTTGAGCCAAATGCTCCTCAGTTCCTCTCTTCAATCTCACTTTCTCATCCCTGGACCTCTGCATTTCTCTCTGTCCTTGGATGTGGTCGAATAGTCATTTTTGCTTAGGAAGGTTCCTAAATGTGACTTGAAAAGAGCTGGTCGAAATCTTTAAATCCTGAAAAGTGCTACAATGCTTCCTTTCTTATCTCCTTTAGCATAGGGTACACTGGACCATCCTTAACAAAACTAAAGGAGATATTTCCGTTCCACAATTCCTTGTGGCAGCAACATTTGACTCCGTTTTTGAAAACAAACGATCAACATGACTGACATGTCCTTTTTCAGAACATTGTGTTTTCACCACTGCATTTCCTAAATGATTGACATAGATATTAAGTGCACTTTGTGGCGCTGAGCCATTTATGTTGTCACTACCCATCGTTATCTGTGTTTTGGGGGGCCAAAGAGAAGTTTGTGTATAACAAGACTGGACAGTCTATAACAATTATGCCTAAACAAATGTAATAAACCTTTGAGTGACATGACAAATCTGATACTTGTAAATTTCACACACACTACATAAAGCAAGCCCAAGCACTGGTTGAATTTCATTTGTACATAGATACATGCCAAAAAATGTATATTTTGAAGAAAGATTATTTGTGACCCCCGATTAAAGTGTATTGACTTTTACCAAAGTTATTGTTTATTCTCTTTATTATTTTTTTTCCACACATTTGAATTGTACAAGAATGTCTGTTCCATCTCTACTGAATGTCTGTATGTTTATAATGTTCAGTTAAGAGTTTCAACTCATCAGACCCCATCAATAATATCCACTGTAGCATGATTATTTAGCTTAGTGTAAGTGCGGTCAGAATCTCTATGCACCACTGCTGTCTTCAGTTCCCCTTCACATCTAATGTCTTTTCCTAAACACTTTTTCTTGACCTCAGTGCAAACCATGATGAGGTCAAGAAAAAGTGTTTAGGAAAAGACATTAGGATGTAGTTGTTTTTTTTTTTACTATTTAAACACAGCAGCCCATCTAACTTCCCAGACCTACCATCCTCAAGATGTCCACCCAATGCCTTTCTGACTTTTCCACACCCAACTATAACTTCCATTTATACCCGTTAACTTCCTTTGTTCATTAGCAGTTCATCCTACTTGCTATGTGCTTAGTTGTTAGCTTTCAGTTTGGAGTTTTGTTACCTGGATCTGCCTGCCTGTCTGCCTACTGGTCTGCCTGTCTGCCTACCTGTACCCGTCTGCCTAACAGCTGTCTGTTAGCTCATTCATTTGTGAACAATAAATCATCTAACTGCACCAGTATGCCTATTCTATCTGGTCCAATCCCGTTGTCTGGCATAATCCACCATGACAGGTAAAAATAATTGATGACACATGAGTCTTTAAGTTTAATTAGTAACTTTAAATTTTAGTGTAACTTCAAATTTGTCAAATTTTGTTTGGAGGTGCAACTTCTAAGACATCAATTATTTTACATCACAGATGACACACAGACAAAGGGAGGATGGAGACCACATGATGCTGTGAGAACATAATGGCTCAGAGGCAAGGAAAATTCAAACTAAGATATGTTCTTCGTCCAACCTATTTATCCTATACATAACTGAGCTCAATTTAACATCAACTATATGAGATTTTGACCATTTTCTCACCCTTCTTAAATTAAGCTCCTGAGAAAAAGGTTTCTTGTCTCAGCCTAATCTTATTGTAAGTTCTTAAAATGCTCTCTCTCTCTCTCTCTCTCTCTCTCTCTCTCACTCTCTCTCTCTCTCACTGCACCAATCTTTGTCTGAAATAATCACCTTGAGATAACAGTAAAAGAACTTGAATCAACAAAAACTTGACTGGCGTATACTTGATCCTGCACAACATCAGAAATGAGTCTCAAATGACTGTTCAACAACTCATGTCTCAACTCTGTGTATTGTATCTATTGTTAGTGTTAAAATCTAAAATCTTAACCTGCAAAGAAACTAGTAACAATACCTGTCAAATGTAGTACAGTAGTAGACAACACAAGTAGAGTAGAAGTAAAGTAGTATACAATGGAAATACTCAAGTAGTACAAGTAACCGAAAATTTTTACCTGAGTACAATACCCCACTGACTGAAATTTTCTAGGATCTCAGGCTACAATTAGCAGTAACCTACATCTTCTCATTATTTATTTAAACCTACAATAACATATTTTTAGGGATAGAAGAAATTATGAACATAACATTTGCACAGTTTGCAAACAGTTGCGCATTCATACATCCAATAGTTACAGTGAAACATTATCATTAATTTGGAGTCATGTTTTGACCCCTCATTCTGTTTTTGTCCCTACAGTGGTCTCTACCAACTTCTGACAGGGGTGCCGTCAAGGAGGTGTAACATCCCCCTAAATACAATTGCTGGCACCCCCTCACGATGCCAGCAATATATGTTTTTGAGTAATGAATACTGTATGCATATGCTTCTATCTGATATTTTACATTAGGTATACTTTTCACCAGCTCGCCACTAACGGTGTCTGTCTGCTGTTTGGTGCTGAGCAGGTAGTCTTGCTGAACTACAGTTGAAAACACGATCAAAGCAGTGAGAATAAACCAAACTTTTCAGACGGGACAGATAAATAATGAGATTCAGGTGATAATTCTTTGTAGATTCATTACTATGAGGGACCCCTTTCACATTGCAAATTTAATGTAAAATATTTATTATAGCCAAGCAAGTTTAAGTTCTTTCCACTTCACTACTTCTTTATGAATGAATATAATCAGTGAATGCCAACACAAAAATCTCACCTGTTTGATTTTGCTGAAGCTCTGAGGAATTGATCCCTTCTTCTTTGTGGGATCTGTGGTCCAGATGTTTTTCTCTTTATTTTCATCACAGATCAGTCCACTGTAGCAGTGGTGATCATTTTCAGACACCATGACGTCTATTTTTTCCAGTAGAGCTATTATCTCTCTTTCATCCATCATACTTCTGGTACATGTGTGGTATCTTTTTTCACTGCTGTTGGCTTTCAGGTCTGTCAGTGCACTTTCACATTTCTCATCTGACTCATGAGTCACAACTGTCATTAAATAAGCAAGTGATCTTTTCCCAAAAGCTTTTTCTAACCACTGCACTCCTGAGCTATAATGGCTGTTATGCCGACCATTTGGTAACAGTAAGATAAAGGCATGAACTTCCTGATATAATGGGAATTTGTCAATGTTTTGCAGACCCAGCATGTTAATGACATAGATGTGCCGACCACACAAATCATACAGTTTGGATGAAAACTGTTCCACATTTGCTTGCCCGTCATGGTCAAGTAAGATGTTTTTTGATCCAATCTCAATGGAATTTGTGTCACCAATTAACACAAGTGTGAGTTCAGCCATCACTGAAACAAAATAAATAAGAGAACAACATCATTATAACACTGCAATGATCAATGAAACAGCAAGTTATACAGAGTTTGCAGAACGGCAATTACAAAAATAAAAGGTAATAAACTAACTCTCACATTCACATTAGTTTATTATGTTAAAATATTTTCTCACAGATTGCAGGTGTGACCCCTGGAGGGCCTGCAGAATTGCCAAGGTTGCCATAATGTAGCTATGTTGTGAAATATCCAACATGTTGTATGAGGAATGCAGGATACGAGAGCGAAGAAGATGAGTCAGGACGTGTGGGTATTTATGGAAATGCTGGCGATGACGTGGTTGACGTGTGGCCACTTCACTAGCAAGGACCACACAATCAACAGGTACGATTAAGTGATTTATTGATGATCGAAACAGAAAGATGTACGAGGCTTGCAGTTGCTGAATAGACATTTGAAGCGTTGTGGGGAAGCTACGCTAGGGAAACGGTGACGACAGAGCCCCAAAAGCTTCTAGGAACGTGAGAGCATTGGCTGATCTGAGGTCTTTGAGATTTGAATGAGTGTGATGATGGTACGTTTGGGGAGTGGCGGTGGCACCGGGAATCAAGAGGCCACTGGAACCGACTTAGAGACGATCTGGCGTTGTACTCTGGGATCCCAGAGTTGCACTGGTTCACGAAGGTCTTGCAAGGAGAAAAGACGGGTGTAAGCAGGCCCAATTATATGGTTTCTTTAGTAGAACGCGGTGTTGTTTGGGGAATGAGTCTGAATTGCGAGTATGACGCTGAAGGTTGAGACGAGGGGAGATGCAGGGAGGTGAAACCCAAGCGGGTGTGAACATAGCTTGTAAGGTTCGGGACAACTGAGTGATGCAATTACGTTGTACTAGTTGTGACGTGGCGGGAGCTCTTCAAGCTGGCCTCTAGCACAAGAGAGAGCTATGCTGTTAATGTTAAGGTTTTGGCGACCATTCCACTGCGAACCATCTATCCTTATAGAACCCCTAAACCGTGGACTGGGAGCGAGCAGCGGTAGGCTTTGGCATCCTGGTACTGGAAGCCCCTTCTAATTGTAACAACTGTTCCCTCGAAATGACTTTAGTGTGACACTTCTGTTCGCCTGACCAGTGACACAGTCAGTTGGCAATGACTGGGAATGAGCCGCTGTGGGCTACGGCATCCTGGTGCCGAAAGCCACTTTTAGTTCGAACAACTGTTGACTCAAAATGGTTTTAGCTTGAAACGACTGTCGAAGGTTTGTTTGCTTGAACGACTTAGTTGAAGAGACTGCTCGCTCGAGACAATTTTAAACTTGAAACTGCTTTAGCTCGAAATGACTTAGCTCGAACACTTAGTTTGAAACACTTGTTAGCTTGAAAGACTGTTCGCTCGAATGATTTTAGAAGGAATGAAATGACTGCTGGCTCGGTGATTGCTTGAAAGCTGTTGTTGACTTTGGTTAAAGACGACGAAACGATGTTACCTCGATGTGAGCTTGAAGCGAGTGAGTTCAAAGCGACTGAGCTCGAAACAACTTTGGTTTACATTGACTTGTTCGTTGGAACGACTGTTAGCCCAATGTTTGCTCGAAACGACTGTATGCTTGATGTGAGCTCGAAGCGACTGAGAGGTTGAAGTGACTGGGAGCTCAAGTGGCTGATAGCTCGAAGCTACTAAAAGGCTGTAACGCGAAACGACATCAACGCGAAATGACTTGAAGTGGGATCAAAGCGGCTGAGCTCGTACTGATTTAAACTAAAGGTGACTTGGTTTAAAACAACTTTCGCTCTAAACAACTGTTAGCTTGATGTTCTCTCGAAATGACTGTGAACCGGATGTTAGCTCAAAGTGGCCATGATCGGATGTTGGGTCGAAACAACTATTAGCCGGATGTTAGCTTGAAACGAATGTGAGCTAAAAATGACTGTGAGTCCGATGGTAGCTTGAAACGAATGTGAGCTAGAAACGACTGTGTGCCGGATGTTAGCTGAAACGATTATTGGCTCGAAACTATTTTGGTTTAATAACGGTTGGGTTGAAGGACTGTTAGCTCAGTGTTCGCTCGAGGCGACTGCTAGCTCGACGTTCGCTCGAGGCGACTGTTAGCTCAAAGTGTGCTCGAAGTGACTGTTAGCTTGATGTTTTCTCGAAACGACTTACCTTGAAGATGACTTAACTAGAAACTACTGTTTGCTTGAAAGGATTATACCGATTTAGGTAAAGACAACTCGGAACGCATTAGCTAGAAAATACTGTTGGCTCGAAATGACTGAGTTTGAAATGACTGTTAGCTGAATGCCAGCTTAGCTTGAATGACTGTTTGCCGGATGATGGCGCGAAATGATTGTGAGCCGAACGTTAGTTCGAAACAACAGTTTCACGATCCTGTCCTGAGCTGGTCTGGATTATATTTATTTTGGCCATGTTTTGATTTTGGTTCCTCTGTGTCTGGGTTTCAGTCCTGTCTGTGTCTTGTTGGGGAGTCTGGGTTTTTTGTTCCATGTCTTTGTTCCTAGTCCTGTGCCTTAGTTCATGTCGTAGTATTTGCTTCTAGTTCTTTCTCCATCATTTTGGTTTAGTCTGCTCGGGACTCTGTGTTCTAGTTCTGTGTTCTCGTTTAGGTTGTGTCTGTTATGATCCCTGTGTTATAGTTGGTCGGTGTTTGTCTGTTTACATGGGTTTCTGTTATTGTCTGAAGTTAGATTCTTGTCTGCTATTTTGTTACATGTGTTCTGTCTGTGTTTGTTATTAATCTTGCCCCATGTCTGCCTGTCAAGTGTTTCCCCAGTTATCTCTCTGCCTGCCTGCCTCTCTGTTGCCCCCTGTTGCCTCTGCCTGCCTCTCTCTGTTTTCCCTGCTGTCTCTCTGCCTGCCTCGTTAACCTTGATCCCAGTCACCTGTGTTGCTCCCGATCTGCTCATTAGTCCCTGTGTATATACCTGGTGTTTCTGTTTAGTCTTTGTCCGGTCATTACAGTGTGTTACAGTGTGTTGTCCTGTAGCTTGCCTTGCAGCTTGCCTTGCTTGTCTTGTCACCCTGTTTTGGATTTCTGTTTGGAATACCTTGTTTTGGACTCTCTGCCCGTAAGTGTGCTCGCCTTTTGTTTGCCTAAATAAACCCTTTTGAACTGTACCTGTATCTGTTCCTGCATTTGGGTCCAACAACCTGCCCATACGACAGACCCTCACAAACGGAGCTCGAAGTGACTGTGAGTTTGAGACGACTGTTAGCCGGACATTAGCTCAAGATGACTGTTAGCTGGATGTTAGCACGAGACGGATGTTAGCTCAAAAGGACTGTTAGCCGCGATGTTAGTTAGAGACGACTGTGAGCTCGAAAGGACTGACAGCCGGAAGATAGCATGAAACGAATGAGAACCGGATGTTAGCTCGAAACGACGGCTCTTGAAGTGACTGTGAGCTCGAGACGACTGAGAGCCGAACGTTAGCTCGCAAACGACTGAGAGCCGGCCGTTAGCTCGCTCACGACTGTGAGCTCGAATGACTGTGAACCAGATGTTAGCTCGAACGACTGAGAGCCGGACGTTAGCTCGCACACGGCTGTGAGCTTGAATGACCGTGAACCAGATGTTAGCTCGAACGACTGAGAGCCAGACGTTAGTCCCTACTGATGCTCTTTGCTTAGGTTAGAAGTAGAGTGCGGCGAGCGCTGGCATCTTGGTGCCAAACCCCTACTGCAGGTAGCTGTTGGGGTTGCTTGGTGTAATTGCTGTCTGTTTCTGTGGTTGGTTGAGGGTGGGCGGCTGGGGGTGCTGGCATCCCGGTGCCCCAGCTGAAGCCGGTTGATGGCAGGCGGCCTGGGGGCACTGGGGTCTCAGCATGGAGACGGAAGAGAAGAGTTCGTCTTCTATTCGTTGGAATAATTCATCGTCTAATGGCGATTTACCGACACTTCTCGAAGAAGTAAGTGGATGGATGGAATAGCTTGTGATGATTCATCGTATGGCATAGCAGCGTTAGCGTAGCGTGCTCGACAAGCTGTTGCCTGGTTTCAGTTCGGGTGCGGAATGCGAGAGCCATGCAGGATACGAGAGCGAAGAAGAGGAGTCAGAATGTGTGGGTATTTATGGAAATGCTGGCAATGACGTGGTCAATGTGTGCTCCTGCTCCTGAAACTCTGCTAATTAGCACCACTTAATGACACTTACCTTGGGACTGTTGAATCCACAACTGATCTTACTATGGGGGATAGTGAGAGGAGTAGCAAGTATAGCAGAAGGTGTCGCTTTGGTATGGTACAAAAAGCTGGTAAAGTTGAGTGGTTCAGATTAAATCACTGCAGAGCATGTTAAATTTGCAAGTCCAGAGGTTGCAGTTCTTCATGCCATATGTTTTACTGGCTTACAGGGACCGTTGCCAGACTATTCTTGTGCCTCATCAAGGACAAAGCTGGTAAGGTTGGGAGCCTGGATTATCATAGGCCAATTCCACTAGCTAGTGTGGTATCTAAAGTCCTGGAAAGGATTCTATTAGATTGTGTATGTGAATATATTGATACATTGGAGAACTGAGTTGTGTATTTATGCCTTGAAAGAAGTAGCTGAAATGTATAGAAGGCAAAACCCCTCTGTTCTAATTACCTTTATTGATGTTTCAAAGGCTTTTGACTGAGTTAATCACCAAAAGTTGCTTCTGAAATTGAGTCAAAAAAGTGTGCCTGACAGCATGGTTGGCACATTGGTATGCTGGTATGCTAACCAGAATATGCAGGTCAAATGGGGAAATGGAGTCTCTGCTCCCTTTGGCGTTGGAAATAGCGTATGATGGGGGAGTTACTTTCACCAGCTCCCTTTAATATGTACATGAATGATTTCATCCATGTTCATTCATTTCATATGGGGTGATGATTGGGCAGTGGATAAAACACATGCCTCTGGTGTGTTCGAGCCGCGTTCAGTTCCCTCTGCGACATCCACCAATGTGTCCCTGAGCAAGACACTTAACCCCCTAGTTGCTCCAGAGAGTCAACCTCTGACATAAATAGCAATTGTAAGTCGCTTTGGATAAAAGCGCCAGCTAAATGACTAATTATTATTATGTGATTTATCTGGCCAACTAAGAGGCTGCAAAACTGCCTTCTGATTGGTAACGCTCTAATAAATCATCATATGTATGCCAACAATCTGGCTATTCTTTCTCCTGCTGGGTATCAACAACTGCTGAATGCTCTGATTATGGGGTCAAACATGATGTGCAATACAATGCTAAAAAGAGTGTTGTCATGATGATTTGTAGAACAAAAGGGGATGAGGACCTCGACTTTCCAGATTTTTATCTGTCAGGGCAAGTGCTATTGTTTTTGGAATAAAACAAAATAACTGGATCACTTTATTGCAGATCAAATTTCTGATGATGATATGCATAGGCAGTACCATATTTTATATGCTTAAGCTGACATGTTTGCACTAAAATTCTACATGTGTTAAGTCTATTTAGAGCATATTGCACTTCCCTCTATACTGCCCCTTGTGGGTCAAGTTTAAAAAGGCGAGCTTACATAGGCTTCAGGTTGCCTATTGTGACCGTATGTGGATATTCTTTTTTAAAGCTTCAGTGTGTAATATTTCTGAGGATTCATTGACAGAAATGCAATATAATATCTATAACTATGTTTTCAGTGGTGTATAAAGACCTTAAATAATGAACCGTTATGTTTTTACTACCTTAGAATGAGCCATTTTATCTACATAACCGCGGGCACCCCCTTCCATGGACGTCGCAGTATTTTGTGGTCAGGTTTCACAATAGTCGACAACGGACAAACAGCGCTACAGAGCGAGTTTCGTCATCACAGCATTCTTCTACTCCCATCGCCAGGTCATTTTTCCGGGGCTTTAGCTTGGCCATACTTGATGTACTAGTTAGTGTGAGAGCTGCAGCTCTCGCACTTTTGTTCTCTTCGCTCTTTATTATTATTATTATTATTATTATTTATTCCGCCGTTCTTTGGCATCTATCTTCTCCTGTACCGTTTGTCCTATAAATTTGGTTCCAACTTCAAATTGTACATCTTCTTCATGAGATGGGTGCAATTACCTGTGTTGCTGATATCTGTAATGGTTGATTTTATATTAATATTTTTGTGCATTTTAAAATGACTGTGTTCCTATGAAGGGAAGGCTTTCAAGTTTCTTTGTCAATTATGTCTTATTCTGACAAAAAATGGCTCCTAAGCACCAATAAAAGGCATGTTTTGCTCTGTGATGGCTACTCCGCTGTTGAAAAATAAAAAAATGAACAGCCAAAGAATTGGACTGTGAAAGACTTTATAGCTTGATAACTCTATAGCTGTGTGACCCATCCACCATTGTATCCCTGAGCAAGACACTTAACCCTTCGTTGCTCCAGAGGCGTGCGACCTCTGACATGTACAGCAATTGTAAGTCACTTTGGATAAAAGTGTCAGATAAATGTATGTTCATTTATTTTATTCTTCAACAGTGCAGTAGCCATCACAGAAAATATGTTTATAAGCAAATCATGCCTTCTATTTTTTGTCAGAATAAGACATGATTGACAAAGAAACTTGAAAGCCTTCCCTTCACAGTGTATCTGAGTAGTCTGGTGGTCTTGCTCTTGCTCCGGGTCCAGAGATTGATGGACAAAACCCTGCTCACAGCATGTTAACGAAAAGGGGGCCAAACTTAACACATATTTTTTCTGAACAAGTGTGCAGCACATCATTGAGTCTCTTAGCTGATGGAGCCGCACATTGCACCGACAGCGGTAGCAATCGCAAGAAATAGCTGGCAGCTCTCACATGCACAACGGAAACATTGGTATAAATGTCTTCTATAAAAAGTGACCATGTTTTTCTTTTCTTTTAATGTATGTATTGGACCAGGTTTGTGTACTGTATAATCAACTGTTGTAAAATATTACCTTTCTCTTTGGTTGCAGATGGTACCGACTTGATTTCAGACTCTCCTCTTGTGCTTTCACTGTTCTTCTCTGAGTGTTGAGCTTCATCAGGTTCATTCACTGGATCCCACTGAGAGAACAAGTGATTTTATTTAAGATTTACTTCGCCAGATTAGACCTATATAGATTACAATGTGTTGGAACCCGAAACCACAAAAAGGAGCATCCAGATAAATATAAAAGCTGAAGATCAACAAAACTGATACAGCATATCAAATAAGAGCAAGATGAAAGTGTATAACCACCAAATGCAAATCATATTGTATTAATGTGAAAAGAAAACACTCAAAAGGGTTTCATGGTACAATGTCAAACCAGGAGGTTCATGAATGTTTGTTTTATCATAGATTTCCACAAATTAAATTTAGGGAAGAATCTCTGCAGTTATAGAGCCCAAAATGTACAGTGGAATTCTTCCTAATTTAAAGTGTAATTTTGTACTAATTGTGTACCAGAACAGTGCGCACTACTAATAACACAATTTTTTTTTAAATGCAGCTGTAAGTTAATGATGACTAATGTAGGTGAAAAGATCTTTACCTTGGCTTTGGCTGCACAATCCTCCATCTCATCTACATGGTCATGTAAGAAAAAGCACAACACATAGCATCAGCCTCAAAAACTATAGTGGGTTACCTTACCATCCTTAGTTTATGAAATATTTAATAAAAATAATTTTTAGATAACCTTTGACATTTGGTCTTAAAGATTTTGTTTTAGACTCTCCTCCTCCTCCAGCTGTTGTGTTGTCATGGTTGTCTGCCTCCATCTTAACTTCTTAACCATCTTCATCAGTCACAGTCATAAGACAAAGCCATTTAGACAAATACAACAATAAACTATTACTGCAAATGCACATCACCTTTCAAGTTGACCAAACATTTTTTGATAAGATAAATAAAAGGCATCTTACATTTTGGCAAACTTCATGCGGGTGAAATGTTGCAAATATTGCAATTTTCTGTTTTTAGTCTTATTCAGCCTGACTGAATCGGGTGTGACAAAATTCATGCGTCCATTTGAAACGTGCAGTACATTTAGCAGAAAAAATTTTGTAGAATCTGTGTCATAAATAAATACTTTTGTGATGAATGAACAAGGCAAATATTTTTGAAACGCTCAAAAGCTGTTGGCCTCACCTGTTCCACAGACAGACAGACAAATAAACGCCTGGCAAAGCACTCAAAACTGCTTCTGTAGTAGCTCCACTACAGTCGTTGTCTCTAGAACCACATTGCTGCACATATTCAGATCTTATGTCTGTCTACAAAAACAACCTATAATTGCTGTACAAACTCAACTCCCTTAGCTGCTATGTGTAGATATGGCTGCCTTCTCTGTCCCCATTCCATAAATAGAAAACCCTCCCACTTGCTCTTAACAAATCTGATGTTATGTGATAGGTCTAAGGAGCTGAGAAACTTTGCATGCGCATTACTTGTAAATCAGTGATGACTAATGTTAAAGTTAACAGATGACTGCCCAAACTCACTGTTTCAATTTCCACTGAAGCCATGTGACTTCAGGGAAAACAAAACCATTTATAAGTGTTGTCAGTTAGTTTCTTTTACGTAACAGTCTGAAGGGGTTGACATTACTACCAGCGGAGCAATGCATAGCAGAGTATATGGAGTGTACACTTTTGTGAATTCTCATTAAACACATGTATGTGGGAGAGATTCTGAATGTGCAGAAAGCTTTGAACATGAGCAGAAAACCTGCTGAAACAGAGGAGCTACTAAAGTTAATTTAATAAATTAAATTTATCATTGACATGCCAGGACATGTACTGTAGTGGGCAGGGGCTCAAGTTTAAAAAAAAAAAAAAAAAAAAGAGCACTTCTAATAATTATTTATTTGATTCCCTCACACTCACGCAATTGTTTCATACTCAACATTTTTCTACAAATGATCAGAAACCATGGTCTTCTTTAGTATTCACTAGGTTTATCACAAAAACAGGCAACAGCAAAGGAAACTATGCCACAATGAACACGTTTTCTATGCTACTAGTTTCAAGTATATATTTAGAATAAATGACAGCACCAATGAGAGGGACAGTTTCACTAATAATTTGTTGATATTGCACAAGGCAATAAATTGTTTTAATTCTTTTGGTGTTACTGGATTAGCCTACAAAACACTTCAAATGTCAAAATTAGAGGCAGAGAAAGACCCAAACGCAGATCACAGCTGAGAGTTCAAGGTTTATTAACAAAAGGATTGTGCAGGGAAGTTGGTGCGAGAGAGAAAGGCTCCTTTCAAAGTCCAGAGCTGGGAGAAAACATGGGGAGGCTGCGGCTGGAAGGAGGTCCAGGCTGCGGGCTGAACAGAGGGTTCCTGGCTTGTGGCTTACTGAAGCTCGACAAAGGTATCTGAAGCAGAGGGAGACACAGGTTAGATTTCACAGCAAGCAGATCGGGCGTTGTCACTATATATGACACACAAACATCTCTTGTTTTTAAATAAGATGAATCTTTCTTATGTTTATAAACCTGCCATGTTTGTTTAGCACAAACACACCAAAGCAAATTTCTTAAACCTACTTGGCAATAAAGCTGATTCTGATGAAGAACAATAACTCAATATTATTACATCTACTATGTTTGAAGTCAAACAGGAAACATACTGTATGATACCACCAGTGCTACTGAGCTTAATGGCAGTTCAAGAGCCAGTAGACACTGAGGAACTTAGTGCGGAATAAAAAAAGACTGATAAACTGATTATGACTGACTAAAGCTTAAATCTTTAATAACAGCCAGACAAGAGATTAAGAGACAAAAACTACAAAACAGTTTATGAGTGATCTAAACATCTAATGATAGAAAAGACTTTTACTGTCTGAGTGTCTTTTTGGAAAAGTCTAAATGTCTCTGTCAACCGGTGTTGGTTCCCTGCTCATCACATCAACGTGTAACTGGTCATTAAGGCCTGATGTCCAGTCAGCTGGATCCACTGAAGGAGTAGAAATTGGAGAGACAGGTGTGGTGGTACCACAATGGTACTGCTCTCCACTTCAACAGGCACAGGTAGACCTATGAGGAAGATTAACAAAGAAAATTAGTAATTTTAGTAAATTGACATGTTCATACACTGTTGCTGGAGGTGAATAATTGTTTAATTATTGTTGATGTAGGCCTAAACTTACCAGCACTGTCAGCTTCTTGGATGACACCAATGGAGGTAGAGGTGGAGGCTGATGAACCTGCTATGAAATAATATAAATAAATAAATAAATTGACTGAATTGAAATGACTTGTGCTCTTAGCTTAGATCTGGAGGATCATATAATACAAGACAATCTGTAAGAGTTTGATGTCTCCTTTTAAAAAGTGACTTTTGATAAGATGTCTTTTCAACACTGGCAGCTTTGGAGGAGGCTCCATGATGTTGCTCCAGAATCAGTCCTTTAAAACAGCTACTACACACTCCCTACCTGACAGATTTGATTTATAATCAAAGGACAGGACATCTCTATAGGTTTAACTAAAACACTTAACTTACCAGTAGTGTCAGCTTATTGGGTGACATGGCCGTGTTCAAACCTGGCCTGTCTAGTTTTGCTTAATAACACCAGGGGCCTGTACCACGAAGCAGGATTTGAGCTTATCCAGGTAACTTCGGGGTTAACCCTGGGATTTCAGTACTTCTTACCGGGGTAGATCACCATGGTAACTTATGCTGAATGGCTAACCTGCTCCAGAGCAGGTTATGTTCCAGATAAGAGATCAACTCTATAAAACACCGCCTACTGACCAATCAGCTCTCTTGGAAAATGACATCACCATCTGTAGGAGACCCCACAGACTTTTTTATAGGCTCCTTTATGTTTGTTGCGGTTATATGGAGAAACTCTTGTAGGCTAAAGCGCTATCATCCTACAGAGACTGATTAAAAGCCTTAGGCTATTGTTGCCTACAGGTTTTTACAGTAAGCCTACTTACAGCTTAATATTTTTTTATTTGCTCCCAGTCTGTTTCTCTCGCAGTCGTTAAAATAAATGGGTTTCATTTTGCTTATGTTAGGCTGAATATTATGAGCAGTTTGGCATGGATATTGAAATACTAAATTTTAATATGAGGCTATTTATTTTAGGTTAGTAGCTCTCTTATAGGCTATCAGAGAGACTGGTCATGTAGCCTACCTCCCCACCTTTTGCGATGTGGGCGCTTTCAGCCAGTATTTGAGCACATTTTATGGCATGAATGGATAATTTCATTGCTTTATGAAGTTAATTTAGAACAATGTTTGGAACACTTTTGAGTGTGTTAAATAAATTAATCTTATTTTGGAAGTGACAAGAAGTTTTTTAAAGTGAGGTGGAACAACCACTTATTCAGTGCCGAGTGTTTTAATGTGGAAACGCCACCACAGCCGAGCTGAAAGAATATGGCTGATATTTTCATAGACGCCATAAGAACACATCAAATCAACGCATTATTATAGAATCAGGGTTACAGTACGTAACCCCTTTTCTATTTCGTATAGGCTTCACATTCTAAGGCTATCGCTATTGGGTCCGAGGTAAATTAGGATGAGTCAACGCCAACTGGCCCATATGGTAACACCAAGCACAACTCACCTGCCCAGAGCCATAATGAGCCACCCAGTCTCAGGCATTGGTGTTGTCGTGCGCGCGAGCACATCCAGGGTTAGAATGTGTAACATTCATGCCAATAAAGGGAAGGATAGGTAGAGTTGCGTATCGTAGGTATCGTAGGATAGGTAGAGCGTAGCAGTGGTAAGAGAAGGCGTGCGAGCGAATGATCGGCCTCAGTGAGGTGGTGTGAATTGAGAAGAGAAGGGGCCCTAACACTGAGCCTTGGGGCAGGAACGCCCCGAGAGGTAGGATTCGAACCACAGGAGTGCTTTACTCTAGATGCCCATTGCTGAGAGAGCGGATAGCAGGATCCTGTTGTTGACTTTGTCAAAGGCAGCTGATAGGTCAAGCAGGATAAGAACAGAGGATTGGGCTGCAGCTTTAGCTGACCTTAGGGCTTCTGTTACAGACAGAAGAGCCTTTTCAGTAGAGTGGGCACTCTTAAAACCAGACTGGTATGGATCTAGGAGGTCATTCTGTGAGAGGAATTCTGAGACCTGTTTGAATACTGCCCGTTCAATAGCTTTGGCAAGAAATGGTAGAAGAGACACTGGTCGATAGTTCTCAACTTGAAATGGGTTGAGTGAGGGCTTTTTGAGAAAGGGTGTAACCCGGGCCCTTTTGAAAGTGGTCGGGAAGGTTCCTGAAGCCAGAGATGTATTCATCACATGAGTGATTGTCAGGGCCACGGTAGGAGAAATGGCTTGGAGGAGATTCGTAGGAATCAGGTCCAGTGGGCATGTAGTTGGACGGCTACGGGTCAAGAGTTCTGATACTTCGCTCTCTGTAAGAGGAGTAAATGAGGAGAGTGAAGAACCCCGGCCCTTGGAGGGCAGAGAAAAAGATGTAGTAGGACTGCTACAATGGTTGAGTTTGAATGTTTCAGAGAATTGGCTAGTTGTAGCCTGTGAAGAAAGCAGCAAAGGCAGACAAGTTTGTGGGTGGTGGAGGAGGATTTAGTAGCGCTTTAAAAGTGGAAAATAATTTCCTTGAGTCAGTGGCACTGCTAATTCTGTTATTATAGTTTTGGCAGCACTGATGCCTGTTGAGAAGGAGGATAGGAGCAATTGGTAGCCCTTAAGGTCGGCGGGTTCTTTGGTTTTTTGCCATTTTCTTTCAGCCGCTCTGAGATCAGTATGGAGCCCACGGATGGTATCAGTTAGCCACGGGAGGGACTGGTTTGGGCGAGCAGGCTTGGAGGATAGAGGACACAGGCTATCCAGGCACGAGCTTAGTGTAGAGCACAGAGATTGTGTGGCATCATTGACCTCAAGTGAGGAAAATGTGTTGAGGGAAGGTAGAGCGGAAGCTACCACTGAGGCAAAGTGAGTGGGAGACAGGTTGCGGCGGTGTGAAACCAATGGCGTTGGAAGAATGGGCTTTTCCTGTAGGCATACCGTGAACTGAATAAAATAGTGGTCAGACACACATGTAGAGGTGTGACTGTTGGCACAGTTTCGGACAAGAACGAGGTCAAGCGCCTTGCCAGCTTTGTGGGTCGGGGGGCTGAGAACCCATGTTAGATCAAAGGACTGAATCAGAGACAGGAAGTCTGCTGAGTTTGAATTGTCTAAGTGAATGTTCATGTCACCGAGGACAAGTAGGGGACAGTCATGCTCTGGGATTGAAGACAGCAGTGTGTCAAGCTCCTCCGCAAAGTTACCCATTTGTCCTGGTGGACGGTATATGACAATCACAGAGACCTTTACTGGAGCGGACACAAAGACAGCATGGTATTCGAAGGAGGCATATTGATTCAGGGGTAGCAGCTGTGTGAATTTCCATTTGTTGGAAATTAAGAACCCAGTCCCACCCCCCCCTCCCAGACGGCCGAGGGGTGTGGGTGAAAGAGTAATTGGTGGACAGCGCAGCGGAGGTAGCAGAGTTTTCTGGTTTGATCCAGGTCTCAGTGAGCGCCAGTAGCCCAAGAGATAATGTGTTAGCATAAGCAGTGATAAAGTCAGCTTTGTTGACTGCCGACTGGCAGTTCCATGACCCAACAGACAAGTAAACAGATGTGGGTGGTGCCTGTTTTAAAGGCTTGAGTGCCTGGTTTCTGTGCCTGATGGCATGTTACCTTTTGCGTGGAGACAATAGGAATAGTATGGTAGCACATGGCCTGAGTGTAGGTGTAGCTGGCAGCTTTAGGTGAGTAGGTGTGCCTCGGGAAGGGAAAAAGCTACTCTTGTAGGGGGCCTTGCTCAGTGGACTCGCACAGGTAGACTTGCTGGTCTTTACCCAAGGAGCCAACGCTGACGCTTCAGTGGTAGGTTTCACTGAAGTAGTATGAGTCTAATTGCACACAGGTGGTGGGCATTAGAACTGATTGCACCCAGCTGAGATCGCCCTCCGGATTAACAAGACAAAAGCTCGGTTTCAGTGGGTGGGACACACACCCAGTTGTTTGATCTCGCTCAGCCGGCCTTCAGATTCTAGTGGATTGCTCAGTAAAAGTGCAAAGAAATAGCACCTCAAGAGTAGGAAAGATAGAGTAAAGTATTACCTCACTGCTGCAAACTCTTATTTGCCCCACGATTCTTGTCCTGTTTTTCAGAGTACAACAGAAGTACAAGTACTCTGTTAAATGCTTTGCATCGCCCTCCGGATTAACAAGACAAAAGCTTGGTTTCAGTGGGTAATAGCACAATAATAAAGTATTTGATCAATATATTAATGTATTCAGGCAATTCAGTATTCTGTTGCTTGGCTGTGTGAAGCTGAAGGTTATCTTTACTCATTTGGCATCTTGCTTGTGAGTATTTAAATATTTAGTATTTAAATAACATTTATTTTAATTATGCCTGCAGCCCAATGCCACAGTTTAGTGTGAAGATTTATGTGAAGTGTTATGTATTCCAATAACACCAAAAGAATTGAAACGATTTATTGCCTTGTGAAAATAAACAAATTATTAATGTCATAATAATATACTTGAAACTAGTAGCATAGAAAACATGCACATTGTGGCATAGTTTGCTTTGCTGTCACCTACTCCTGTGATAAACCTAATGATTACTAAAGAAGACCGCGGCCTCTGTGTGAACCGATTATTTTGTAGAAAAGTAAAAATGTTGTTGAGTTAATATATTTGTCTTGTTTAAAAATAAATGCCCTTTTTTTCACTTGAGCCCCTGCCCACCAAAATGTCTGTGCACGTCCCTGTTCACTCAGTCTGTATGTTGTCAACATTTTTCTTAGTTTGGGACATTTTATTGTACTCAAGTAATTTGCCAGTGTGAATTCTCTTTTTAGGGTCAGATAACATTGTAATTTACTTTGTGTTTTGGTTGTTTCTTTCCAGTATTCAATATATTTTTCTTTCTGCTTGCTGATAATTTGCTTTGGTCTGCTTGAGTTGGTGTTACAGTCTCATTGTCAACCTATCTCTCTGTCACACAGTACACATGTATGCATAACTGCGTGCACACGCACGCACACACACACACACACACACACACACACACATTAAAGGAGGCTTCTTATATTTTCTGTCTTATGTATAATGTTTCAGTGTCAGATGTTCATGTTAAACATGGCCAAAGCTCTACTCTTGACCAAAGCTTGACTCTTAATGATGTCATACAGAGCTGGTTTTTCATATATGCTAATTTGCCTGCTGCCTCAATAACAGCTGACAACTCCTATGCTTAGTCTGTCTGTACTGCTGAGCGGCATAATCATCCTGCTTCAGGATCTCGGCCAATCAGAACACACTGGGCTTTTTTGGGGGGCTTAAAGAGACAGGAGCATCTAATGCTTGTTTAAGAGAGAGGCTGAAATGAGAGCTTGCATGAAGTTTAGCAATCCAGCTTAGCATTAGCATTCACCGTCATGGGGCCCTATGCCACGGCAAAGGTCGCTTAATGGCTGCCAGCTCTGCTCTCAGGTGTGAGCTGAGCCCACAGCAGACATGCCCAAGCTCCCCAGACTGGAGGGAGAAACAAACAGAGACGGACGAACAAAAAACACACCAAGCTCCCCACACACAACTCACACAGACTCACAGCCGGGGACTCGTGACATCAAAGTCAACAATCTTTACACTAAACTGTGGTCTTTTACATCCCTGCCATTTTGATATACTGCATCATAAATTCCAAATAGAGGGAAAGGAAAGGAGATGCACCACTTTTAATCAGATTTGAATTATTTATTTCTTGTTCATCTTGTTCTGTGACTGAAAATACATCTGTCCACTCCAGTGGGACTCCAAAGGATATATTCAGCCTATGTGGTTGGTTGTTTAATCATGAACACGTTATGAGCAAGTCATTAGTAAATGATCGGCATATCATTTATAGATGTATCATTAATCACTTAGAAGTATGCCTATTAAACTCACAAAGTCATTATGAACAAACCTTTTAAATGAATGGTAAATCATTAGTTATTAAGTGAATAAACATTTAAAAATTATACAAAACAACCTGTTTCCAGCCTGGCAAATTTATTGGCAAACAAAAGGTAATCACATCCTTGTCAATGCACCAGCAACTCCTACTCGTTGGTTGGTACGCCTGTGTGGAGTGGGTGGGATCTGGGGAACAACATTAAAATACCAATTTAAGTACTCATTAGACAGCAGAATGGCCCCAAACAGGGAATTATATATTTTATTATTATTATATTATTAATGGCTTGCATCATAATGGACCCCTAAACCTGCTCATTCATGACATGGGAAAACTGATAAGTCTGTGAGATAAAAAAAAAGCCTCAAATGTGGTAGTACAATATTTATTACTTTAGTGGTGATGATGTGTGCACCTTTGTAAATGTTTAATGGTATACTACGTAAAACTTCAATTAATAGCCGAATGTCCTTTATCTGCAATCACATCTAAATATATGAGGGATTTTAAAATAGGATTATTATTATTATAGAATTACCACTGTATAGGCTACAGTACCACCTGCGCAGAATATTGATGTGACATCCGAAAGGGGAAAAAAAGAAGGAGCTAGCAGTAACACAGGTAAGAAGGCTTATTAGTTAGGTCGGCTATTTACCACACAGATTAGCTCATTCACTGTGCAGATAGGTACCTTAAAAACTAACATAAAAATTTCCCTAGCTAACCTATCTTGCTAACCTGTACAGCCAGAACTATGTAGAATAAATAACTGCAGATAATTCGGCGCGAAGTACAAAAATCCTGAATGATCTAAACACTGAACACTAAGCAGGAGAAGCTGACTGCCATGGTGATGAAGACAACAACTCTCATGATCCTTCATATGTCATCAAACTACATCTTTTATTATTGTTTTGATGTGAAGTCCAAAGCAAGAAATAGCCTATTGCCTGGGAATATACAAAATATGTTCTCTGAGTGGGAGGGAGGGTACGATTTAAGGGGAAGGAGAAATTTTAAGACTAACAGATTATGTTTATCAATTTAAGTGCTGAGTGCTGAGTTAAATTGTGGAACAAACTACATGAGAACCTAAAGCAATGGCCAAACATTTCCCTTTTCAAAAAAGTACAAAGAAATTGTTTTCAGGAGGTATCAAGAGGCAGTGTAGCAAAAGTAGGAGTGCTCCTTTGTTTATGTTTTTTGTCTTTTGTTTGTTTGTTTGTTTGTTTGTTTTGTTTTGTTTTTTTGTTGTATTTTTTGCTGTTTGAATAAGTACGTAATCGAGGATAGATAAATAAATACTTGTCAGTGGTCACTTTAATATTGTGTATATAATAAAATATGTGTGTGTATGTGTATATATATGTATGTATGTATATGTGAATGTATATACATATATATATGTATGTATGTATGTATGTATTTATGTATAAATATACATATGGATGTATATAACAACATAATAATAAATATAAATATTGTAAATTGAAGGAATGTAAGAATTAAAGGGGTAGGAATACATACGTTTTACTTCTTCCTGCTAACACAGGAAAGAAGGGTAAGCTACTTTGTTTGCTGTTGTTTTTTTCTCCTATGTTTTTAAAC
This sequence comes from Micropterus salmoides, assembly GCF_014851395.1. Taxonomy (NCBI): domain Eukaryota; kingdom Metazoa; phylum Chordata; class Actinopteri; order Centrarchiformes; family Centrarchidae; genus Micropterus; species Micropterus salmoides. The sequence continues at coordinate 9,607,058 of NW_024040041.1, read as the reverse complement.
ATTATTTTATTTCATTTTTTTATATACTTTCCCTTGCATGTTTGAAATAAAGATTTCAATTCAATTCAAAAATTTAAAAAAGCTGACAATCCACAGCAAGGTCTTATGTGAGTTCAGGAGAGGGAAGAATGTGAGATTGCCCTCTTTCTACTCCACAGGAAAGAAGCTGAAGACAGATACCTTGAGCAATGAACAGAAATTACGCTGGCATGGTGTAGAAAATTCCAAAACAAAAGAGTTCATACCAAACATTTAGAGTGGGTCTGACATTGTGAGGATTCTCAGGGTAATGAAACAGAAGAGTTAATGCTACTGTGTTCTGAGGTATGTTGTGCTGAAGGGAAAGTTTTGTTTGGTAGTGCCCGAATTATTAGATGTTAACATTTTCAGTTTGAATAGTTGAACATGTGCAGTTATGGAAATTATGATACATTTCATAAAAGGGAATGTTTGTTTGTTTGTTAGTCTGTGGCCCAGTGGGTAGAGAGCTTTGGATAAAAGCTCTATATAAATGTAGCCATTTACCAAAGGTTTAATTTATACATTTCCATTTTCTTTGTAACAGGTTAGCAAAAGTACTAATAATATGCCACACATCAGTACATAATGAACAGTTTTCAATTTAGATTAGGGGTTTACAGAAAGCTTTGTAAATGATTTATGTGCAGAGGTTTTAACACAATTGTTACAAAACCTCTAATTTCAGGTTCAGCTTGACGCCTCAGACCTATGAACCTGAATGGCTTTATTTATGTAAAATACATTTTGCTGTTTAACATCATGATTATGTAGTGAGTGATTATGTACAGCGTGAAAAAATATAAAAATAAAATAGAAGTTGTTCATTGTTCTCCAGTATATTTAGGCAACTGCTATGAATATAATTAATGCAGGTGGACATACAAAATCTTTGTTACTGACTGACAAGAAAAGTCATTATTAATACTTTGTCCTGACAAGTCTCATTCAGTGACTTAGAGCTTCAGAATGGTTTAAACAATCTGGATAAAATAACGGCAGCAACGTAGTGCAGATTGAGGGGAACGTCCAGGGTCAAGTTCAGCGTCATCTATCTATCCTGCAAAAAAGACCAGGATCTGGTAGCTGATCAATGACACCCAATGACGATATATAGATGCATGTGAGAAGAGTAAGAATGTTTCAATGGAGGAACAACAGAATAGTACATATTTTTCAGCCTCTCTGACCTGAAATGAACCCAGAATTCAGTCACTGGTAGATTTGAATGATTTTATTGTATCAATGAAGTTTGTGCTCTCTTTCATTAAGAGTTTCAACATCTAGACTTTGATCTCTTCTTCCTCTTCAGAAAAGGCATATGATGTTTTGCTGCTGTGGGAGAAAGCAGGAGAGGTGGTGTCGCTGCTCATCCTCGTTCCCTTTGTAAAGGACCCTCCGCCATAATGACGAGACAGCACGTCAGCTGCTTTCTGGAACCTTTCTGCCTCCATGGCAGGCTCCACTCTCTGAGGAGACCCAGAGCACACATCTGGTGTCTTCCAGGACCGCTCCTCCTCCTTTTCTGTCCAGTCAGAGCTACAAGAGTGCCCCCTGTTGTCCATCTTCCTGCTGAATGACCCGCTCCCCATGGATGGGTTGGGTGAATTCAGCCCAGGGCTCTGCACAGGCGTCTCTGTTAGAGAGCCGTCATCCTCTTCTTCCTCTTCCTCGCCTTCCTCTTTATCACCTGCTGCCTGGCTGGACATCTGAAGGCAGCTGGGGTTGTCAATCAAGCTCAGTACCTCAGTCATAAGGGAAGGGCCGAGGTCTACAGTGAACGAAGTGAGGGACTCTGAGCGTGTCAGTGTGATGCCACCGCTGTCTGGTATACACCCTTTCCGGACGTCTACATCTTGGAACTGTTTGTCAAGGCGAGAGAGGCGGGGCAGCGTGACAAACCCAGATTGCAGACCTGCAAACAGACACACCAAAGTCACTAAAATGATCTGAACTAAATACTAGGTAACTAGGTATTGGTAACCTTGAGCTGGACTGCATTATTGCATTACAATATTTTGATTAAATTGACTTGATAGTCTTCAAAATTCAGATGTACAACCTTCACGCAAAATGCAGGGGTTTGGACAAAAAACTGAAACACATTATTTTTAACCGGAGACATACCGGTAATACATTTTCTAAAAATGATCAAGAAGAAATAATGTGGGACCTTTAAGTACAAGCTGTTAAATAGAAAGTGTAAATCTCAATTACATTCTTTCACCACAGGGTGGCAGAATGTGACAACCCTATAATCCACTATAATCCACTACTGAAACATCCTGCAGGGAGATTTCTGTCTCCTGGACAGACTTAATGTTACAAACTCTGGCAATAGATGGAGAGACAGAGATGAATGTGAAATCACTAGAAACTAGGAATTGCCATGGTGTATCATGATAGGAGTCCAGTAAAGACCTGATAAAGACCACAAGCTGTTGGTCTGGTAATAAAGCTGTTCTTTATTCTACAAGAGTTATCTCTTCAGACTTTTTCCCTTCTTCATGAACAATAGAAGTTGTGTCAAAATCCCTGCTGTGCTCCTACAGTCCAGTAAAGAGTGATTGACACATCTGTTACATCTGTACAGCACATTGAGAGAAATTGTATTTAACTTTACCGTTTTTACTTTTTGTTTTTCTTTACAGTGTTAAGCCTTTGCAGTAAAGCTGCACATTTTCTCCAATTAATACTCAACTGGTGCCTACAGTTTTCTACTTTGGAATACACCTTGTTAATTTTTCACTTTTAGTGAAGTTATCTTTATTTTCAAGACTGAACTCTGCAAATTAGTGGATGGTGACATCTGTATAAAAAACTCCTGTATATGTATGTGTGTATATATGAAAAGATGGAAATAATGATTACAAACTGAGAAACCCACTGATGACAAGAAGCTCCCATCATCCTTCAGTTCACCATCTGTATGCCAGCTCTACATCAATCAGTTTGGGAAAATTCCTTATGGACTAGGTAAGGAATCTGGAGACAGAAAGGGGATTTCCAGTCCGGACTCAGCACACTGCTGCCTGATAAGCTCTGACTGGTTAGCAGATACAATGAATGGTATTTGTGCTGCTCATTCAGGCAGTGACACAGCCACATTTAGATGATAGGAAATGCCCACTATATATATACTACTAAGTATATTTCTTTCTCCCAAACCAGCTGTGTGCATTTGTGTTTATTGACCTAATTGTGTACAGGTGTTGCCTAGGTGACTCCAGATGACTCAGAAGAAGCCTGTTTGCTGGTTGTCTTGGAGGAATGTGGGAACGATGCTGAAAGGGAGAGGGCAGTCTGACCCCTCTCTTGTTTTGTGCTCACTGGCATTTATAGTCCTGTTCGCACCAAGTCAGCCCAGCAGCTCTTGATTCTGTTTGGTCTGCTGGAGAGTGTATAGTCAGAACTGCATCTCTCATGATATAGTCCACCACACTCCCCCCCTTAATGGTGAGTAATGCCTAACTGCTCTACCACTCGGCTGCAGCCCATACCTAGGTCATTGATCATTCTGCCTCTGAGTTTACTGTAACCTAAAGATACCAAAATAAAACAAATACTCTTACCCATATGCCTCTTCCAGGATCTTGACATTTCAAATCAGACACACATGCTCTGTTTGATCTCAGAGTGATGTTCTGAGCCTTGCTAATGAATATGATCTATGGTGATTATGATCTTACCAAGACTCATTTGTGTTTTTTATTATTTATTTAAATAATTTTATATGAACATCCCAAAACCCATTGTTTGAATTGGTTTGTTGATTCTGTTTTGCAATTGCAGTCATTGTTTTTTATCCTAAATAAAAACCCACAGTAAATATACTATGTAATTCAAGGCTTTAATGAAAAAATGAATTGTGGACCACTCGACTAAACTTACACATTCACTTTGTTCCATCTCCTTCCTGTAAACACTAACCGTTGTTATATCCAACCTTTACTTCTTCAGCTCTTTCAAATGATTTTTGTATTTTAATGAAGATGAAGTTGGTACTAACATAAACCCTGCCCCATGCTGGAAGTAATTACTGTATTATCTCACCATATGTGCAGAAGGCGTCATCTGTTGAGCTGATGGAGCTGGGAAACAGCACCCTCTGTCTGCACCCATTGGGGGAGTCCATGTTCAGCTGGGGCAGAGAGATGGCGTTCTTGATTATGGGTGAGATGTCTGGTGGTGGGGGGACAAGTCACGGGAGCCCCCTCGCGGCCGCGCCCCAGAGTTCTTGCGCACATGCCGAAAGGTACGTGTGAAGAACCCAGTTGTCTTCGAGCTGTTTGCTGAGTCTGGACTTCCTGGCTCCCTGATGCCCCCGTAGTTACTAAGGAAGGAAGTGTCACCAAACACGTCCCCGCCACGACCAACATGCATAGTGTGACGGAAGTCACCCAGCGGAGGGCTGATCATGTCCACGGAGAGCTCGCTCTTGAAACGACGTTTCCCCTGAGAGCCAGACACAAGGCCTTTAATCCCTGGCAGTTTTCCCAGACTCATAGTGACCAAAAAGTTGTGTAATTTCCCTTTAACTCGAATGAGGCTGTCTGTGCTCTGATTACATGTCAGTCAAGTTTAAATTCCAGTTTAGGGTCCACTGTAAAAGCAGAGAGAAGAAAAAACTATAAATGCTGGGACAGTGAGAACAGAAAACACAAATATGTGGTTGTTCAGTTGGCAGAGAATGTGTTTATAATCCATTCTCTACAGTGCCAGAGCCAACTATTCATCCACTCTCGGCCCACAGCTTCCCTTTGGATCTACACTGAAAGATGACAGTATGGATGCAGAGTCGGTCAAGTGCTTGTCTAAATCCCGTCCTGTTTCTCCTCTTACTCAGTCCCCATTATGCACAGCAAGTACTGCACGTCTGTCCAAAATGACCAAACGCTCAGCTCACTTCTCCTGCACAACAGCAGCTTTCAGTCATGACAAAACAACAAAGAAGATGAATTACGGGGTCACACTTCATTTCCTCTGGTTACCACAGCTTATGTGGCTGGAGAGTTTGGCTGGCTGGATCCTTGTTCAGATCTAGTTCAGTGAATGACAGGTTAGAAATACAAAATCCAACCACAACTGCAAATACAATAAGATGTCATTTCTGCGAAACAACTCAGCTGGGTTAAACACTGTGTTAATTTAATTGTTTATCTTTTTAGACTTGGAAAACTGTCTTGTTGTCAGTTTGAACTTGCATATTGCTTGCAATACTAAAAGGATATAACCTCACCGAGATGTCTTGAAAAACCAAAGTATATTTAATTTGCCTTTTACCCAAACCTAGTAAAAGAAGCTTTTAAGTAGCAGATAGGCTCTATTTTTAGAACAAATTGTGACTGGACTGCACCAGCACACTTGCTGAAATGTATAAATAACTCTGTTTAAGAACTTTATCTGCCCATTTCCACCAGACTGTGGCTTCCCTTCTCACTATTATTTAGGTTTCTGGTTAGCTTTGTTCACTGATTATCTACTTTACTCCTGCCTTCTCCTTTTAGCTTCAGAAACATTCAGTAATGCTCTATAATCCTGCACTTTTAAAGAAAGTAATTCCCAAAACACATCAAAACATCAGTGTCTCCACTCTTTCGCTTACTGGCAGTGAGTCCTTTATGCGTGTGTTCAACAGACGCCAGCTTCTGAGAGGATCTTCTGTGTCTCATTCAATAAGTTGTTCTGCACATGTCTTCCTCAAAGTCCAAGCAGAGAGGACGGGGGGTCCACTGCTATGCACCGTCTCCCACTAAAGAGGTTTATCCATGTGTGGCACCACACTGACCATGGACATCCTGTCACCAGGCCTGACGCCCCGCTTCTTTGACCTCTGTATCCTGGTCCCTCTGCACCCAAGACACAGACCTATAAGAGGTTACCAGAGCAAAGGAAAAAGGAGGATGATGCTTTCTTGAAAAGGGCAATTAAGTAAGGTCCCGTAATCCAGCAACTGTTTTTTGTGCATCATCCTGAAAGGAAGATAAGGCTCCTGCAGGATTGTCCGTGCACTGGATTAGCTCCTAATCCCTTCTGTCTTTCCTCCCACCCTGACTCCCTCACTTGCTCTCTGCCTTCTTCAATCCACTTAGTTCTTCAATGGGTGCCAGGAAGGGGGGCTTCTGTGTTTTCATTCAGTTCATTTAAGGCCAGCTAAGAGAATGGACAGAGAGAAAAGGAGAGAGATGTGAGTTACACACTAGACTGAAGACCAAAGCAGGAGCATTCAGGCACACGTAAATGTGTCAGGCAACTAAAACTTTGGATTGACTGATGCTGGGAATGTTTTGCTCTCTGTTTTTCTCTCTGAGGAGTCAGGAGGTTCTCAAGAATGTGTTCAGGGACTGAACTTGACATATAAAACCTGAGTACAACGGGAAGAGTCTTGTGTGTTTTCTAAGTATGATTAATATTCATTTCAGTACAAAAACTATTCTCTCCTGAGTCAACAGCACTTTTCTTATACATATGTATGTATATAATATATTTAATAAATATATTATTATAGCTATTTCAGCATTACCAGATTAGTTGAGCTACAGGAATTGACAACAATTTTGAGAATCGATTATTTAGTTATTTATAGAGCACAAATGCCTAATATTTTCTTGTTAGTTGAACGTTATTAAGTTGTTGTAGGGGTGGGAGGTGATGTTCTTAATGTTATATTTATGTAAAAATTTTACCTCATTTATATTTAACTGAATTAAAACATTAAAACAATTGAGAGTGACGTGCCATGTTGGGACGTGACATAAAAACAAGAGCCTCTGTCTGCATGTTCAACCCCTCTAAGTTGCAGAAATGCCAGGTCTACCTGACAGATTTATTCACAACATTAATAGCATAAATCCACTTTTCCAGAGATAGACATTTTCCCTACAACTTCCAAAGGGCCTATGTATCTGTTTTTCTTGGATACACACTGAGAACCTTCTTCCTGTCTGCTGAAGAAAAGACTCCAGGGCAATCGGAGCTCTAGTAAGCTCCAAACATGTGATCTCGCCAAACTGCAGCCAGTGCTGGATTAATGTCGCAGGCTCCTGGTTTTACTAGCTGTGACTGTTGCCAGGCCAATCTGGACCTGTGATATAACAACTTAAACAAGCTGATGGTGCCACTCTTACTGGGCACTGGCCTGGGCTGAGATTATACCTTCCCAAAAACCTTAACAGGACAAATTTTCAGCGGTGGCCATCACAGATAGCAGGCACTGTCTGTAACCTAAACACAGGGGAGGAGGGAAGATATCATGAAGGTATGGGTGTGACAGAAGTTGCCTGACCACTTCTGATCCCTTAGCTCATTAAAATTTGGCTTAAGGGCGTGATTAGTGCCTTTGGGGCACGAGAAGGTGAGAGGCAGATAAACAAACATCTACGGTCATTGTCAACACCTAGTTTGTCCCCCATTTGTCCTTCATTTTGGTTTTGCATTTCAGTCATTGCTTGTCTATAATTTACATGTTTGCTCTTGCTTTGATAGCTACAGCCTTTCATATGGTTTTCTTCTTCCTTCATGGCTATGTGAGCAGTACACACAGCTTAAGTCAGATGTCTTCATGTACAATTAAGTGTAATACCAGCACCGACATTCACTTTGGAAAGAATATTTAGAAAATAGAAGTTCATATAAAGAAATTCAGATCGGCTACACGTGATTTTTTTGTAAATTGTACCTACAGACTTCCATAAACAAGCCTGTTTTTGCATGAGCTGCCTGTCTGATTGCAACGACAGAGACAGATGAGGGGGTTGGAAAGTGTAATGGGAACAGCGTGCAATGGGAAGCGCAGACTGGACGACATCTATTATGGCCATCAAATAAATGATCTGAGGACACTGATGAGAAACACATTTTTACCGCCTTTCTTCATCGTTTTTCCCTACAGATTTCTATTTTTTTTCAGTTAGTCTTTCTGTCTTTTATCTCTCTGTTTTTCCCTCTGTCACACACACACACTCTCTCACACACACACACACACACACACAAACATACACACTGCCAAACATGCTTCCCTTCTCTGTCACTCTCCCTGCAAGCATCTGGTACCACAGAGCCACAAACTGTTGAAAAGGGCTCTGATCACATTTGATGGGCATTCAATCCCAGTTGCTCAGGAGGAAATTCATCTGTGCATTCGCATACTCACACACACACACACACACACACACACACACACACACACACACACACACATGCAGGGCTGTGGAGCAGTGGGTCAGCTCTGAGGTTTCTTCCTCCACTGGACCGGAGAGCCATGGTCCTTTTACACCACGTCACTGGCAAACTGTGGTTGAGGTCAGAACACCCTGACCATTACGCATGACTCTAAAATACAACATGCACTCACTTTACAAGGATATACTGCTGCAACGTGGCAATACACTCCTAGGCCTAGGGATAAGGGAGTCTGCTCTGCACTGCTTTGCTAACTGTGGCGATTAATGAATGTGATGATATTGGGTTATGATATCTGAGTGTGATGACATTGGTTCATGGTGTTGTCTGGCAGTATCAGACTGTGAACACTGTGTGATGTGACATATGTGTTTTATCTGAGCACTCGACTTGTAAATGAACTTCCTGTTCACTCCCTCCCACACTTTTCTTAATGCGCTACTGAGTCAACACAATAACTCACAGGAAGAGACATTTGAGATAAGGATTCACTGCATATTATCAACTAGTTCAGTGACCTCTGGTGACAAATAAAGTTTTACATGACTTGATCATTCATGAATTATTTTTATTTTTATGTACGGGACAGCAGATCACAGAGGAAATGAAGCCAAGCAACAGTGAAGTGCAAACACATCTCATTCAATTTAAATAGCCATGCTGAACAAAGAGCATAAGGAAATGTTGCCTCTCCAAACTTCCACAAAGCAAACATAAACAGAGAGGCAAAGTTAAAGTGGCCGTTTAATGGAACTCCCAATCAGTCTTGTTTGAGTTTGTGCAATTGATGTGCCATGGGGTAGACTCCATGACCATGGCCTCCATTTCCACCTTGAGTTCTTACAGGTTTTTGGTTCTTGCTCGTCGTTCTCCATGCAGGGCAAAGGTCAGTGTCAACTGAAGCCCTATACTGCTGTAGGGACAGACGGAAGTGTCCTTCAGCAGGCCAGATGTTTGGATGGTTGACTCTATCTAACCATGACGCCACCTCCCTGAGAGGCTGCCAACCTACTGGTCTGACATCTGGCACGACTCTAGAACAGTTGTTCTGTGGTTCCACTGGAGGAGCACAGTGACCAATTGATTTTGATTGTCTCCATCAAACATAGGCTCACCTCCACCTTCTTTGATATCTAATAGGGCTTACAGTTCATATTTCAATAGCAAGTTCCATTCAATGATGACAAAAACACAAATCTCCGCTGATCTCATGGGAAGTGATTATGTAGAAGAGGATGTGAGGCCATTGCAAACACTGATACAGGCATAAAATGCCAAATTGCTTTCTATATGTTGTCAGGATTTCTGAGACTCTTGACATATTTGTGATATTTCTGCAGGATAATGATGCAGTATTTTGAATGATGCACATGAAATCTGGATGCACATTATTTGGCCTCTCTAGTGCTCTGAGACTTGTCTCCTGACAGATGTTATTTAAAGATGACAAATACTGTTAAAGCATGTTTTTCACATCTATAACAGTGATCATAACTGTGATCAAGTCCTTCCATAACCAGAAACATGAACTCACTTTTTAACTAACTAAGTGCGCAGTGATGTAGCGTACTTTTATTCAACATGTGCGGACTCTGATTCATGAACTGTTAAGACAGTAGGCTATGTGACAACAACGTGACAACACGTGGGCATAAGCATGCGAAGGTTGATTTAGTGGAGATTTTATAAGAGAGACACTTCTGTTCCTTTAACGCACAGTGATGCACTCAAATGTTATTTTATAGAAAGCCGACAAGACTTGATTCAGTTTAGACTGTGTATAGTGACTGTAAATAACTGTTCCTGTTGATTTTGACATGGCCACTAGCTGTTTACTGCACGTTGCGCAACATACATCAAACAAAGTGATTTACAAACTCCGTTTTTAAGAAAAAATCTTACCTTAAAATAAAGTCAGAGCGCAGTCAATTAGCAAAGAGACAACTTCACCACATCTACATCTTCCGTGGTTTGCGGTCCGCACCGTATGTTTCCGCTTGGACATGAACTTTGCATCAGTGCAGCGCAACCGTGCAGCGGCTCTGCTGCTGACAAGTGGACTGGAGCAGATGGAGAGGAGGAGGAGGAGGAGGAGAAGGAGAAGGAGGTGGTGGTGGGTGGACGCCAGAAGTCTGAATGACTAAATAACAATGGATGCTGAATGAAGCCCTTACCCTAACCCTAATCCAGAAAGAGGTAGATGCCTGATATGTGTACAGTTTTCTCTCTCGCTCTCTGTGTGGCCCATCTTTTACTAGTACAACCATAGTCTGGATAAAGAACTGACTATTAAAAAGGCCTCGAAGTTTAGCCGGTCATGACTCTCAACAAGCATATAGCACATCATGCAAACTTTCAATTTGAGCGAAACTATGAAAACTGATAGGCTTGAAAAAGAGAACAAATAGAGCAACAGAAGTACGACAACATGTTGGTTTGAGGTCATCAAAGGAGCAATGTGAAAAAGAAAGACATGATTATTTTCAGCATGTCTGTGTGTGTGTGTGTGTGTGTGTGTGTGTGTGTACCACCATTTAAAATGCACTTTAATAATTCATATTTTCAAATTTGCACCTGTGGATTTTCTCTGTCATTTAATGATTTTATTGAATATTTGTGAATTTTATCTCATTGTGTTTATTTATCTTTATTTTTGCTATTTTTTCCTGTGGATATGTCCTTAGCTGCACACTATCCCTTTTAAGTAATCTCGTGAGTGATCCTTCACACACCCCTAACCACACCCGTTACATGTGCTCGCGCGTATGTGTGCGAGGAGCCCCCTGATTCTTGAACTCATCTGGTCTTAACCTTGGGTCCTCTCTGCCATTGCTTCTGACAAATGTTTGACATGTGAACTGACTTAAAATTAAGGACTGCTATGAATTGTATATTTAATCAGAAACATGAGCTGTGATATGCAGCAAACACAATGAAACACGCACACACTCAGATATCATCTTCTGCCCCTTACTCAGCTCCTTAAACATGATCTTTTAAGCGTTCCCGTGGGTGTCATCTACCTTTGTTTTCACTCTGACCCCACTTCACCTCACTCTTAAAAAAAATACACTCACCATCAGCCTACAATTGAACATGCAAAAATAGTGTGCATGTGTGCAAGAGTATGTATGCATGTGTGTACAGCAGGATAAAACAATTATAAGGATGTTATAAACCATTTGATCAGAGTAATACCTCTGATTGTGCACTTCTTTGTGGAAAGCTTCATATCTACAATCTATGGTTGAACTTATATGTAATGGAGAAGAGGTTAGTGTTGGCACCAGATGTTTAGAAGTTTAAAAAATATTCCTCTGGATGAACAGAAGCCCAAATGCCCAAGCCGAGGGGCTATGATGCAGATTTAACAAACAGAAATCAATTTACTACCTAGAAATAAAAACGACTTGTGGGGAAACAGTGGAAACAGAGAAAGCCTGAATTAACTGAGGGATGAGATAAAAGAGGAAAGAGAGTGGACACAGGGGTGGAGGCTGAGGAGCAAAGGCCTTCAACTACGAGCAAGGGGAAAGGGGAGAGGAGTGGAGAGAGACGTGAAAGAAGGTGTGGTGGGCCTTGAGAACAGACATGAGAAATGGAGGGATCATTTTTGTTGTGAGTCTGGGAGAGCGAGCACACTCTCTGATGAGTAGTGAATGTGAGGGTGAGGGAAAGACAGAGGGAGTGATAAAAAAGGGAGCTAGCAATGTCTGGAAACCTGACACCATAAACTGTCATGTTGAAAATATTTGTCTCTGTCAAAATTTGTGTGAAATTGTATTTTAATCAATATGAAGTTGTGCTGGGGGTGACAGACAGATATAAAAGAGACACGAAGATCCAACATGGATAAAAGAGGAGAAACAGACCAAAAGATTAGGCTCATGGGCATGGAAGGAGGAAGGAGAAGGAGGCAGAGAGGAAGGAGTGCTAGTCAAACACGATGAGAAGTCTTTGAGACAGTAAAAGTTTTTCTTCACAGGAAATGGCTTTCTCACAAATCAGAGATGCAGCCAAGAAGCTTGACACTGACACTCATTTAGTATTCAACAGCTCACTATCATTACTGTCACTCAGACCAAATAGTTTCATCTAGTGAAAACACATTTACTGGGGGGGATATATGGAGGATTGAGTTAAGGGGTAAGTGAAAGAAGTCGACCTCTGTGTCTTTGTTTGGACTGTGCTCCTGTTTCCGTGGATTCTGACCCACCAGGAAGCCGAGTGTTGGCCCAAGGAGAATAGAGCATTGTGATGTCAGTCCTCAGTGCTTTCTAGGCTACAGTAAAAAAAAAACAGGCATGAACACGCAGACACATACTGAAACACATTATTCTGACAGTCACTGAACAGTAACGATTCACCTAGGTTTTTGAAACCTGGTGTAAATTTAGGAGTCAGAAGTTTTTCTGCAAAGGTCGAGCACAGAACATGGCATCTCAATGGCTGTAGTTATTAGAATAGAATAGAAAATTAAATGAAGGACACTAAGTCTTAAAGGAACAGCCCACCAAAATCTATCTATTGAGTATCAAATACTCACGCTTCGTATGGCAGTAAAACCTCAACAGAAACAATTCTTGCAACATTATCCACTTCTCAGCAATCAATGTTTCAAAACACTCACTCAACTAAATATGTATGTGCATGATAATGGATTTGTTGGGTGATTTCACACATGGACTGGCTTAATATAATTATGGAACAATGGAATGTGTTAATGGAACATCTTGAAGTTAACTTCAATATAATGTCAATCATGTAATTCTGAAAAAAAATTAAAATGCCCGGAAACAATATGTGTTCAAACACTCAGTTTCTTGCTATAGACTATAAATAGTGATTTTCTGGTGAAACAAAGATTGTTTGGAACATACAAAACATGCGGACCAAGGTTTGTTCAATATGTCATTGCTGTGAATCCAAGTTGAGTGATGAAGTTACAGCTGCATCTCTTTGATGCAGATATCTGAGATCACGTGGGATTTAACCTTTCAGTCCTCAGTTTGACTTTCTGTAGTCAAAAAACATTGAGAGCCATTATACTGGAGTACAATTCACTACAGTGATGTGCAAGACGTCAAGTCAGTGTCATACCAGCAGAGTCTTATGTATAACTTCCTTAAAACATGGACAGTGAACATGGAGCCACAGGGACACGGTAAGGGTTAATCCCTGTATGTCTGCCTGGTGGGGAGACAGACAACGATGTCTGGCTGAGCTGGTGAGCTTTGAAACCAGCCATTGTACTTCCAGACATACTGTATTCATGGTTAGAGCTTGCACACAGATGCTGACAGAGCTGGATATGGAAACAGAGTGCAAATATTGTCAGATGTTTATTAGGAAACTAAATGGCTTCCTGTAATCTTAATAAACAATGCACATTTTCAAATTGCTCCTGTTGTATAAAATACTTATTACGTATTGTAATATATGTGTCTGTTGGATGACCGTGAAAATATCCTGTTTGTGACACAAACATTGTTGTGTAGAGCTAGAAATAGAACTTAAGCTTCTTACCACACTGCCACCCTCTTAGTTTACTCTTATAATTCCCAGAAGGAATGGCTTTCCTCCTGGTGTTTGTTTTTGTTGATGCCAGTTAAAATGGAAATCCCAAAAGCCAATGAAATGTGATCCAGCAGAAGGTGAATGATCCCTGGACTTCATCTCCAAGACTGTCCGTTTAGACATCATACAAAAAGTACAAATAGAAGCCATAACATTACATCCACTTACAGTACACTACATGTGCTGAAATGTGACCTTAAATATACACACATAAATACTCAGACAGACATGTGGACTGCTCTGTTACTATATGGAACCCTCTTCCAGTACCGAGGCAACTTTTAGCATATGGCTCGCAATAGTTGCATTTTCAAAACTGTTTGTGTATCTGGAAATTGATGTGCAGTGGTTGGTGAAGCTGTCTATGTCTGCAGTTCAAATGTGCGGTGGAGGTCAGATTTAGACAGCTATGTAAGACCCTGTAATTCAAACGTCAACTCAAACCTCACTGCTCTGGAAGGAGACTGACAGGAAGGGGAGCAGGCTGCGGCGTCAGTATTCACTGGCACCACAAAGTCATGTGTGTGTGCACAGTGAGTGTCACAGTGTGGGGAAGAGGGTTACTTCTTGGCCCATGGAACCTGAGCTGAGGGAGGGTTACTGTACGGTCTGGCCTGAAATGCCTTTTTTAAAGTCCAGCAGTATACATTTCTGGTTGATATTTTTAATTCACACAGCTCTTTACAGCAGTATCGTTAAGTTTGTCCAGACGAGGTTCTGTGAGGCCTGATTGGATCAAGAAGGATCATCCACATCGTCTCCACACGAGGTTTCTTTATCAGTGACTCTTCCTGCATGGTTTTGTAAAACATTTCACACAGCAGGTCATGAAAATTAAATCAACAAGTTAGTCAAGTTCATTCAATGATAAATAAATACTCCCTAAAAGTGGCCTTTGGTTTAAATTTTCAAATATTTTTGTCCCACTCAATTAAGTTTATTGTTTGCTTCAATAAGAATTCCTTCCTTCACCCGGACTCCCTTGGTGCTATTGATGTTTATTCCATGTTAAACAGGAAATTGCATGGTATTACTCTGGGATATTTACAGATCTCATTATGCTTCACTGGTTCTGCCATATACGACAGAGCTGAGAATGAGAGGACCAATAAACTGCTTAGAACAGTAATAAAACTGAAGTAATTATCTTTGAGTCCAGAAGCCACCTCAATCCACATGTGAGGTCAAATCAGTTCTGTCGTTAAAAATAGTTACTACCAGCTAAGAGACATTTCCCAACTTAAGCAAAATCTGTCTTTCCATGATATGGAAAAAGTAAAACTTCATTACATCATAATGGGATTGTTGTAATTCCATTTAGGCCGTTCCCAGTCTTCATTAACTGCAGTTGGTCCAAAATGCAGCTGCAAGGATGATGACAGCTACCAAAAAGCGTGCGCACATCACCCCAGGCCTAGCCTCGCTTCATTGGATCCATGTTCATTTGAGGGCCTTGCTGATTACATTGAAGGCTCTAAAGGTCACATCTTATCTGACAGGCCTTATTCACTGGAACTCAGCTCATAGGTCTCTTAGCTCTGTCTACAAATCTCTCTTGTATGTCCCACAGTCTCGACTAAAACAAAAAGGTGACAGAGCCTTTGCAGTTGCTGCTCGATGATTGTGGAACCAGCTGCCATCAGACATTAGATGTGCTTCTTCCATCTCTGTTTTTAAATTTATGCTGAAGACACATTTTTATTCATTGGCTTTTTATGCCCGCTTATCTTTTAATTGGTTGTCATGTCTAAAACTCTGTATTTTGTTCCTTCTTGTTTATTGTTGTCATTTGTATATTTCCCTTTGTGTTTTTTACATTCTACTTTATATTTTAATGTTCTTTTGCACAGACCTTTTGTCAGCTTAAGCTGTGTTTAAATGGGCTCAAAAAATAAACTAGACTTGACTTGACTTTACAAGTGGAGAGAGACATGTATGTTTCATTGGTGCCTGATATTCATTTCTCACTTATAATCTCAATTTTGTCACCAACCATCAAGGGTATCTTGAGTACAACCAGTCTAATCAATGGTGAAAGCTAATGTCCCAGTACCCTGCCTACAAAGAAAGCATAAATCACATGTCAAAATTTAAGTCTGTCTCAATTACTCATGCCCCCATCCCTCTTTCTCTGCCTCTGTTTTCCAAAAAAAGTCAGAAAAGACACATTCTTCACGGACACAAAGGGGCGATTCTGTGCAGCCGCCAGGCTTGAGTCATAGATGGAGCCCTGGGGGGTCAGCTGCTGTGTGAAGCGCCAGGCCTGTTGTGATCAGAGTGGAACAAACATAGAAATGAAACCCTTAGACACTGTTGCTGTTAAAAATTGGTCAATAGTTAACACATAAAGTCGAATTTAAATTTAGATGTCTGTTAATCCTGTGCTGAAAACTTTTGCATGTAGGGAAGCCTTCAAAAACCTTTCTCCAGCACTTTGTCTAAGAAGTACGTGTAATAATCACACAGATATGAATAAAAAGAGAAACTTGCTTATTCCACATAGTGCAGCAGTGATGGTTATCAGGTCCACATCGTTCCAGTTGCCTTAAAGCGTTCCAGTTGCCTTAAAGCTGCGGGTCAAAGAAAATTGCTGCTGGACCAAGACTGTCCTCCGCTAAGTGTTACACAGTGCACTTAAGGAATTCTGCACAGCCTGTTTCTTTGTTACTGAACTGTCACTGTATCACACATTGCAGCATGAGCAAACTGTGGGGTCCGGTGCCGCTGTCAATGGCTCCTCTGTGCCACTGTCACCTCAGAGACAACAGGAATGCTCATCCACTGCAGCCCTCCCTCCCTCTTCAGACCAAGGCTTGGACAGACTGTCTGAGGAAGAGGCAAAGAGCAAATGACAACCAGTGAGGCAAAGAGAGGGAGAACAAACAAATGGAACAAAAACAGAGTGTGCAAGATGAAGAAGTAAAAGAGGGACAGACAGAAAGAGATAATAATAATAATAATCCTTATTTGTAGAGCACTTTTCAAAAACAAGTTACAAAGTGCTTTAACAAGTGTAAAGAATAATACAAAAAAAAAGATAAGAGCATGAAAATTTAATATAAAATTAGTAAAATACAATAAAATAAAAGGGATAAAATAAAGTCAAATAAGATCGGGAAAAGCTCTCCTATAAAAGTATGTTTTAAGAAGGGACTTAAAAGAGTTCACTGACTCAGCCGACCTGATTTCCTCGGGCAGGCTGTTCCAGAGCCTCGGGGCCCTGACAGCAAACGCTCTGTCCCCTTTAGTTTTCAGTCGAGACTCTGGAACAGACAACAGACCTCTGCCCGAGGATCTCAAGGTACGTGCTGGTGCGTATGGGACTAAAAGGTCAGAAATATAACAAGGCGAGAGGCCATGAAGAGCTTTAAAAGTGATCAATAGAATTTTAAAGTCAATTCTAAAACATACTGGGAGCCAGTGTAATGAAGCTAAAATAGGAGTAATGTGGTCATATTTCTTTGTTCTGGTTAAAAGCCTGGCAGCTGAGTTCTGGACAGTCTGGAGTCGATCAATAGATTTTTGGGTTAAACAGGTGAAAAGGCTGTTGCAATAATCCAGGCGTGATGAGATGAAGGCGTGTAAAATGGTCTCGGTGTCCTTAAAAGTTAACATAGATCGAATTTTAGCTATATTTCTAAGTTGATAAAAACATGATTGAACAAGCTTTGTGGTGTGCTGCTCGAAATTTAAATTACTATCAAACCAAACACCAAGGTTCTTTGCCACAGGCTTAATGTGATTTACTAGGGAACCAGCAGATGGCAGTATTTGATTTGCCATCTGCTGGGACCCGATGACCAGGATTTCTGTTTTGTCTGAGTTCAGCTGGAGGAAATTATTTGACATCCATTTTTTAACTTCACAAAGGCAGTTGTTAAGTGAACTCAGCATTCCAGGGTCTGTGGATCTGACGGGCAAGTATATTTGTGTGTCATCAGCATAAATATGAAAAGAAATGCCATGTTTATGGATAATATGTCCAAGGGGAAGCAGATACAAGGAAAACAAAATGGGTCCTAAGACCGACCCCTGAGGCACACCATATTTAACTGGACAGAATGAAGAGACATAGTTGTTTACAGACACGCAAAACTTCCTATTTGACAGGTAGGATGAAAACCATTCTAGAGCAGTACCAGAGATCCCCACCCAGTGCCTCAGTCTGTCTAACATGATGTTGTGATCAATGGTGTCAAAAGCAGCGCTAAGGTCCAGGAGTACCAGGACTGAGCACATGCCTTCATCAGCAGACATTAAAAGGTCATTGGTGACTTTAAGCAGGGCAGTCTCAGTGCTGTGGTACTTCCTGAAACCAGACTGAAACTTTTCAAATATTTTGTTATTTTCCAGCACAGTGAGCAGCTGTTTGGACACAATTCTTTCTAGAATCTTTGCAATAAAAGGCAGTTTTGAAATTGGTCTAAAATTTTGTGGGAGGGAGGGATCTAAACCAGGTTTCTTTAAAAGTGGGTTCACGCAAGCTGTTTTAAAATAATCAGGGACACAACCAGTAGATAGGGAGCTGTTGAAAACAGAGATCAAATGGGGCCCAACAGAATCTATTACTTTTAGTAAAAATTTTGTAGGTATTATATCAAGTGGGCTGGAGGACACTCTCATTTGTGATATGTTTTTAAAAGCTCAGACAAGTCGATGGGATAAAACTGGTTAAAACTCTGTTGTTGCTGGTGAGGAACCTCTGAGTAAGAGGCCGCGGGGGTAATAGAGGCTCTGATTGACACCACCTTATTGGTAAAATAAGATAAAAACAATTCACAGTCATCATTACTTCCAGCTGAGGCACAAGGAGGGGTTGGGTTTACCAGCTGATCCACAGTCTTAAACAGAAACCTGGGATTGTGTTTATGTGTAGTAATGAGTTCAGAAAAATAGTGTGTTCTCGCATCCTTAACCATGTTATTGTAGTTAATTAATAAATCCTTCAGACTGAGGTAATGGACTTGGAGACTGGATTTTTTCCATCTGCGCTCTGCTTTCCTGCATTCCCTTTTTAGGCTGCGAATGCTGTCATTTATCCAGGGTTGTTTACTAGCTTTAGACGTAGGCCTAACCTTTAGAGGAGCAGTAATATTTAGTGACGACAAGCAGATATGATTGAAGTGATCGACCAGATTGTTGGTGTTGGAATCAGACAGGTGTTGGCTTTGGCTCTGAAAGACTGCGCAAAACTTTGAAACACTTTGTTCATTAAAGATGCGACAACACACGGAGCTTGGTGAGGCGGCATGAGTAACAGGCGAATCGCAGCTAAAAACAATACATCTGTGGTCAGATATGGTCATGTCCACTAATTCCACAGAGGAAATGCTGACACCCAGGGTAAAAACCAAGTCCAGTGTATGACCACGGTTATGTGTTTGCCCTTTGACATGTTGTTTGAAGTTAAAAGAAGTGGCCATATTTAAAAAGTCAGTTGCATTAACATTGTTGGGGTCATCAACATGAATATTAAAATCACCACAAAGAACAATTCTGTCATAATTTAAAACCAGAGTAGATAAAAATTCAGGAAGTTCTGATAAAAATCCTCCAGGCGGTTTTGGGGGGCGATAAATTATAACAAATATGATAGGTTGCAGCCCTCCAACTTTAAGAGTGAGAACTTCAAAGGAGCTAAATTCATCACAGCGTACTTGATGACATTTAAAATTTTCCTATACACGCTCACTAGCCCACCACCACGACCACTGACCCTCGGTTGACTAAAGCAATCATATTGAGGCGGACACAGTTCAGCTAGCTGGCTATAGTCATTCATTTGCAACCAGGATTCAGTTAAAAACATAAAATCTAGATTTGCAGACAAGATAAAATCATTTAAGATAAAAGTCTTACTTGAAAGTGATCTCACATTGAAGAGAGCCATTTTAAATGAGTTTGTTCTGGGTGCTGGAGTTGGTGCAGTTGTCCTAATCCTTAAGAGATTACTAATATTTCTGTGTGGGATGTGCACATTTCGGTTTACTGGTCTATGCGTGATGATGACAGGAATAGAAGTCTGTGGCTGGGAGCAGACGGCTTTACATGCCAGCAGGTGGAGACAGTTGTTTGTGGCAGTGAGGCAGAGATCTGTTCAGTGAGCGGTGGTGTGTCCAGGTGTGCTGCATGAATGATGAGTCATTCACGTAAGTCACGTGTGGACCGCACCATATGCTGTATGTGCGCAGCTAACATTTCTGAGCCCCGTTTGTTTGGGTGAAGTCCGTCTGTCTTAAAAAGAGACATTCTTTGCCAGAAAATATTAAAATTATCCACATAAAACACACGGTGAGCCCTGCAGGCGGACTGGAGCCAGTCGTGGAGGCCAAGGAGTCTACTGAAGCGGCCAGCACCGCGACCGACTGTGGGAATGGGACCAGAGATAAAAACGGACTTTCCGCACTGCTTTAAAAAGTTAAGAAGACGGTTAAAATCTAATTTTGTCAGCTCAGACTGCCGAAGAGCTGTGTCATTTGTTCCGACATGGACTATCACTCTTGTGATGGAGGACGGGAGCGACGGCATCAGGTCCTGGAGTTTTTTTAAAATGTCAGCCGTGGTGGCACCGGGGAAGCAGCGAGTGGTAGCGTTAAAGAAACGGATGTTTCTGGTTATGGAGTCACCAATTATTAGTGTGGTTGGGGAGAAAAGAGGACGAGGAGATGCCGGTTGTGGGATCCAGAGCAGGACTGAGCAGAATCTGCTTCAACACTGCGTGCGGACTGAGGATGGAGTGTGTGAGCTGCCGAGTGTTGTGTTGGAGTAGCAGTAACAGACCTGAGAGAAGGGCTACCCGACGGTGCAGGGTAGAGACGGCCTCCGGAGCGTCTGAGCACAGCCTCCTTCAGGATCCTACGTCGGGAAGCGGAGGTTTTTGACCGGGATGACGGCCGCCGATCAGGCCCAGCGGCAGACCGGCGGCCCAGTGCAGGAGATGTAGCCGGTGAAGGAGATGCAACAGTGTCGGCAGGCACTGTGCGCCGAAAGAGATCCGTATCAGGGAGACTCGAAGCCGCAGGTGCATCCGCTGGATGGACCGGAGTGTCGTTAGACAAGGCTGCATAGCGGTTGGAGAGGCCGATGTCCGGAGGAGAGGCAGCCCCATCCGAGCCTCTCTTGCAGCCACGGACCACCACTTCAGCCCAGGTTGACTGATGCTTCGGAGTCGAGCAGGATGAAAGCCTGGGAAGGCTAGAGGGGTCCCAAAACACGGTGTCCTGGATGTTAGCGGTTGTGCTAAGAGAAACAATCTGTTTGGCTTGTACTGAAGCTACATCCATAAAGCCAGTCAGCAGGGAATCTTTCTCTTTGAGTTCCTCTGAAAGTCGTCGGATGTCTTCCATAAGGTCAGCAATCTTCTTGTTCGCTTTCTTAAGGAGTGTGCAGTCCTTATGGGGTAGAGTTATCTCGGCTAGCATAGTCACCGGAGCTTTGTTGCGATCAGTAGCGTTGATCGCGTTTTTACGGTCATCTATCTTAAAATCCATGTCGGATGACTAAAATCCTTAACCCACGTAAAACTTAAATAAAGTTAAGTTAAATAAAAGGATTGATTACGTCAGCAATTACGTCAGAGATCTTGTGACAAGATGAGATTACGTCAGCAATTACGTCAGAGATCTTGTGACAAGATGATGCAAGTGCAATGCAAGATTGCAAGTCATAACCAAAATTGGTGTCAAAATGAAACAAAGATGATAAAGCACAAGATAAAAACACAAGGAGGAAATAGTTACCATACTCTATTTCTTGTCTCTAAGTTTATAAAGTAATCTCCCCACACATGGTTGAGATAATGCAGTCAGCACAGCTCAACTAATTTTGCAGGCCTTTGTGATATGTACACAACTACAGATCCTTCAGTGTATAAAATGAAATTATGTCATCAATAGTATTTTTGTACAGCTTACCGCATACTAAGAGTTGCCAGGGCCTGATGCAAAGTCTATATTTTCTTTCTGCACAAGCAACTACCTTGCCAGTTTATTCAGAGGATCCTCACCTAACTACGCTTCCTGTAGTGCGTGGGGAGATGTGAGTGCATAATATCATATCTCCTTTGCATCCTCTGTCTACATTAACCGGCACCATCTCTCAGCTGCAATACAGAGACCACAAACAGGAGGCTTGTTTATTCAGGGGAGGCCCAGAGACAGAGGGCGACTTGACATTTCCTGTCCACATGCCAAGAAAAAGACACATTCTTCTGCCAGGCACCCCATATTTCCTGTCTGCCTTCAAACTGTAACTGAAAGACACATTTCACACCACACCCTCCACCCGGTCCCGTCCCACACTCAAGAGTTACCCAGCAGCCTTAGAAGAGCAGGAGGAGGTGACAAGTTACTCTCCAAAATGATAGACAGTATATATCCACTTTTATTTATCCACGTTTATTTATAAAGCAAGGGTTTTGGTTAGATTATATGCCTCTAAAATGTACATCATTTGAATTATCACACAAACACAAAGTCACTTTTTCTTTTTGTGTTTAATGCTCAGAAGGCCACACCTGCTACTAAATAATTCTTAGTAGGACCTATAATCATCACACTAATTTGCACAATACTTTTTGGCTTGACGCACGTCCCTCTACTTGTTTTTACCTTTACGTCACTTCCTGGTTTCATTTCCAAGGAAAACCCATTATTAAGTATTGATCTTGCATTGCTCTAGATCAAACAATACGAGTCAGCTTTCCCACTGATTTAATACTTGATCAAATCCAGTTAGAGTGTGGGTAGTGTGGGAGACAGCACAAACATAGGATTACAAGCAGTTAAAAAACAGCAAGGAAGAAACTCTGTGTCATTGTGTTTTGCTGTACCAGACTGGTCAGGTTTCTTTTGAAAGGCTGGTGACTAACCTGCTCTCCTCCAGGGCAGTCTTCCAACACAGTGCTGTCTCTCCTGCAGGTTTACATGGTGAGAAGCTATTTGTTGCTCTTGATTGCAGTGAAGCGCCAAAGTGACTCGCAGTGTTATTGAGTCATATTATCTTTAAGTCTCTGACATAGCTCTGGAACAATTTAACGAAGTTTGCAATATTCCTGATGGATTGCTTACAGGACACAGCTTTTGAGTGGGCAATCATCGGCTGAAAGCGCCATCTAGTGCTTAAAGATTATACTGTATAGACATTATATGCAGATCGCTGTAGACTAAAACTATACTGTGATGTGCTGATAAGTGGGACTTTTTTCGTTCTTCTTGTGCGTCGATTGGCTGGTTGTGGTTGACCGAGGGTGGAGGAGCTGAGTTACGCTAAGGTGTGCGTAGGAGGACCTTTGCGCTCCGCTGCTGTCCAGTCAGGTGGCGCCCACACACTCTGACCACATTGATCGGTTTTACTCCAGACTCGTATCTCGACCTGAATGGGATGTAAAGGACTTGATTGCAGTGCGCTTTACTCGGCCTTATTTTCAAAACAGATTCAAGCAGCTTCAAGACATGAGCGGTAAGCCAACATTTACGCTTTGCAACAGTTAGGGCGTTGCTTACTCTTTTTATTTATGTTCACATTCGTCTGAAAGTGCCAGACACCGTACAACTACGCTTTAAATATAGCCTCTTATAACCTATTACTGGTTCACCAAAGAGTACCTTATCATTGGTTATCAGGGTCTCAGGTCCGGGTTCCGGTTTGTGTCAATAAAATTAAATATAACCTACCGCTCTCTCTGCAGCACTTATAGCAAAATAGGCAAAGCCTATGGCCTATATGATTGATCAGTATTTTTTGTAAATATAAAACATTCAGTGACGATGTTTGAAAAAGTGAAAACAACTAATGATGAACGTTACCTTATTATAATTATTATTATTATTATTATTATTATTATTATAAATTCTCATTTCATTTGACACGTTTCACCAAAATCTCTTTTCTCAAATCAGTAAAAGTAACAATATAAACTTCTGGCAGTTTTGCAAAACTATTAGTGTATTTCGATCATGTCAAATGAAAAATATGCATACAAAATGTAGTAAACATGGCATTTTAGAGATAAAAGATTAACCAAAGAAGCAAGAAGTAAACAATGTGGTGATATCTCTACATCTTCTACAACAGTCTTCTTGCTGGTATATATTATCCTGTCAGTAGATAACACCTGTAGTGTTTCTTCAGTTTTCATTTTCGGAAAAAAAAAGAGCTCATGGTAACATTCCATACAAAATATTATTACCAAGTTTTGTGTTTTCTACTATACTTTGAGGATAAGGAGGTGGAGTTGTGGTAATCACATGAGGACAATGTCTCAATAGAGTGTTGATGGGTAATGACAGAGATTCCAGACCTGCCTCAGCCTGCCCCTTTGCTAAGATCAGATGCACAGAGCAGCAGGCACATCTCTCCTGTTATGAGTAAATAGCTGGGTAAATACAGATATACTTAGGGAAAGTACTTTTAGAGTTATTCTCATTGTCGATTAATCTGTAGGTTGGCTTCTAGAATTGAGATAAAAGTGTCTTTAAAAAAGACAAATGGCCGTCACAAGTTATCAGAGCCTAGAGTGGATTCTTTGTATTTCTTTCTTAGGCTCAGCAGATTTTTAAATAAAATTATAAAATGAAATGAATGCTTTACAGAATGCTGTGACATGAGAAAGAAACTGGTGACCAACGAACAGAAATGAGACATGGGATTTGGCCTTAGACCAACACAGCTTTTGGGGGCTTGTGTTACAGTGTGCCTAGTTCAGCAATTTCTCACTGGATGTGGACGGCTTGTAAAAGCTTTCTACTCACAGAATCAACCATTCTCTTATTATTACTATTACATGTGCGTACAATTTGCATTAATATGTGTCCGGTTTTTATTCACTTTCTCTCCTTGTCCCCTCTCACAGTGTGAAGTGAATGGGGCTGAGAAAGCTTTTGTCTGTAGTCCCCTGTTGTGTTTTTAAGTTTGCAATATGAGTCACACTAGTATTTTCATTCCTGTGCTCTGAGACACTGACCCAGAAAGTGCCCTTCCAACTTAAGTTTACGACCCTCATAACAGCAGGCCCTTTGCGCTACAGAAATTAGACAGTATATAAAACCACTTCTGCTGTTATCTAACATGATGTATGAAATATAAGCTCTCTGTCATTGATGCAGACATTTCAAGGTGTCCTCTTATGTGATATTTGACGGATTTGTGATATTTAATGGATTTAACACCATATCTGCTGTCCATGGGGCAACTGGCTTGAAGTAAAATGTTAATCTCTCAGACTTTCTCTTTTGTAGGGAGTAAATCCCCCTCAGCATTCCTTGGAAGATTTCCAGTAAGGAGCTCCATCTCATTCTTTCACTATGCAGCAAAATCCTTTTATTCATTCTTAAAAATGCATAAAAATGTCATGCATAATGAGGCTGATATTATAGGAATCAAAAACTATTTCACAAAGGTGGCTCACATGTTTGCTTCTGATGTCTTATCTTTGCGATGAAAAGCAGACAGACTGTGAATGTTTAGAAATCATAGTAGTAACAAACTATAATGACCCACGTTTGATGGCTGAGAGTTGCAGAGATACAGATAAGCCTAGTCAGACAAAAACAAATACCGGTGGAATTCTCAATGGGCAAAAATATTTTGTCTAGGACTGGACATTAGCAATGTCTGTAAATCTGCCCCTCAGGGTTGAAGAGTGACGGAGAAAAGACACAGTCCAAAATATCTGTTTTTATTTGTCTCTGTCAGTGCACAGTCCTTTTTACAGTACTCAAACTTCCTGAACTGCTTGTAAATGTAATTTTTGGTCTCTTGCAGGTGTCACAGTTAGGGCAGAGGAGGCAGACATAGCTCAGGAGGAGGTGCAATCTACTCCCCAGTGGTCAGAGGAGCGCTGTGAGGAGCTTTGGGATCGCGTGGAGGGGGTAAGGCACAAGCTCACACGCATCCTCCACCCGGCCAAACTCACTCCGTATCTGCGCCAGTGCAAGGTCATCGATGAACAGGATGAAGATGAGGTGCTCAACTCCACACAGTACCCACTGCGCATCAGCAAGGCCGGTGAGAGGAGGACAATTTCATTTGAAAACATCAGTAAATCAACATAGTGACATCAGCCATCTAAATAAATATTATACGCTCTTTTAAACACATTTTCAATGATGAAACTGCAGTATTAAGATTAACTTTAATAAATGGCTTGTGGTAGACTGAGCGGCATTAGTCCAGTCCATGAGGGCTTGGCTTTGGAATCGGAGGGCTGCTGGTTCGAGTCTACCACGGACCATTGCTGAATACCCTAATTGCTCTCCGGGCTGTCCTAGTTAGGATGGTTAAATACAAAGAACAACAAATTTCCCCTCTGGGATCAATAAAGGCATCAGTTAATAGCTAATTTGGCATACTTTCAATGTTGCCAACTTGCTAAAATGTAACGTGATGTGTATTATTAGAAAATCAAACTGTGAAGGCAAACCATAAACAAACATGGTACAAAAAAAGGGAAATTCTTCAATGACATATTTGTTTTCTGGCATTTTTGCCTTCATGACACAAATAATAGGAAACATGGGGGACAGACAGACATACAAGATGGTCTTTAACTGATGCAAATGCTGTATAGAAGCCATGAAAGTAATCTACAATATTATGAGATCTTTGTGAAAATGGGTAGCAGTAATGTAAAGAACAACATTATGTGTGAGGAAGTTGTAGCTTCCCTGCTGTTTCTATGCTGGATTCACTTAAATAGTAACTTGTAATAGCTGCAGGTGATCAATCAGAACCCCACAGGTATCTATATAAATTGTGAATGATTGTGCGGCAGGTTGTCAGACTGGAGCAGCAGGTAGGTAAAAATAAATGTTCCTGTGAGAAAAAATTAGGCAGGAACTCAAGAGGGAGTAAAGTGAAAGAAAACAGCAAATAAAGGGGAGTGTAAGGCAGACAGAGAGGGAAGTGTGAGGGGTGAAAAAACATAAAGATGAAGGGGAAGATGGGATGACATAAGCACCCAGTTCATATAATTTAATTACCAGTGAGTTAGCTCATCCTGGGGCCAGTTATTGATCATGGTTATCTTTGAAATACCTACAGTATGTAACTACAGGGGTAAATGACACTCACATCAAAGATGTAGCATTTTTGTCGTCACACTGTTTCAGCTGTGATAGTTTGCAGTGATCAAAATGCTGAGATGAGCTTGCTTGTTTTGTTCTAACATTGTCCATGTTAAAGACATTGTGATAAATTCCACGTTGTTGTAGTTTTTAAGACTACTTTTTCCCCCCTTTTGTTGAACAGGTCGTTTGCTGGACATCCTGCGTGGCCAGGGCCCGCGAGGACTTCAAGCCTTCATGGAATCACTGGAGTTTTACCACCCAGAGCAGTACACACAGCTGACTGGAGAACAGCCCACTCAGCGATGCTCCCTCATACTGGGTAAGCAGGGATTTCACCTCATGTCGGGGATAGCAGAAGTGTGGACTGTCTTTCTGTCGAGATTATTAACTATTTCAATGACTACGTGCATTTGATTTGATTAGAAACATTTTTAGATTTCTACTTTAAATTTTTTCACAAATATTTCAGTTTTAAGTCTTAAGACTTGAATCTGACTTAGGCAACTGGTGTTGGGCACCTACAGGGGAGGTTGTGTAAAAAGGTTGTTTTTATTGGCACATAATAAACACACTAAGAGGTAAGACATTTATAGCTCACTAAGGTTGAATGTTACATGGCAAACAAACAGGCCTGAGATACAAGCACGTAAAAAGTGTTCAATGTTATCTAGTAAATAAGTACTCTTTGCAGAACTGAGCACACACTTCTTTGTTATTATTATGCTTAGGAATATCGATAGGCAGGTTAAACAAGCAGAATAGGAGGTTTCACACTAAAGATGCGCTAAAGAAGATCAAAAGATGTAGAGTCAGTGTGGAAAGAAAGAAAGAAAGAAAGAAAGAAAGCTGTAAATCAAAAGAACAGTTGGTTTCTCTTGGTAGATGACCTCTGCTTTCAGTATACCCAGATATTTATGAATGTGACAAGTGCATGCCTCACACATTAAAATTAGTCTCTCTGACTTGCATTACAGATTACTCTCTCCAAACATTAACCAGTAGCCCCCATGACCTATAACCTCCCCCTGTCTTTACTCCCCAGATGAGGAAGGTCCAGAGGGTTTGACCCAGTTCCTGCTTCTGGAGGTGCGCAAACTGAGGGAGCAGGTTCGAAACAGCCGTTTGTGTGAGCGACGCCTGTCTCAGCGCTGCCGGATGGCGGAAGAGGAACGCAGCCGTGCTGAACGTAAAGCTCAGGAGTTATGTCACGACAGAGTGCAACTAGAGAGGTTTGTCTCACTTTGGTAATTAGCTTAGTTTGTTTCCCTAAGTTTGTATAGAGGGCTTCACTTTCTTCGGGCAAAGATCGCCTGCAATTAATAGAATTAAAACTACTATGAATCCATGATCAACAAACTTTAATGTCACAGAAAACACATTGTTTACCATGTTTTTCACAAAACTAGATCAACAAGAAAAAATAAGAGAATGTGTACACTGGATGATTTGTGATCTCAAGGCTGCGTCAGGACTGGGAGTCGGCTAGTCGAGAGCTGAGCAAGCTGAAGGATAGGCACCTGGAACAGGCTGTGAAGTACTCCAGGGCCCTGGAGGAACAACGCAAGGCCTCCATCCGTGAGAGAGAACTACTGGGGCAGGTAGGTTACTTGAGAAGAGCATAAAAACAGAGACTGTACACTTTCCATTCCATTATGTTTTTATATTAAGTTTCAACTTATTTTACATTTAGATTTAAAGTGCATGTTTGTTAACCACAACCAGGTTTTAAACTCATTGAACTTACAGATATTAATACCAAGGACTTGTCTAACCTAACCACAGTCTTTCACTGAGAAACTCAGCTGAAGCATTCAGAGGCTTCTCAGTGGTAAGAGTGAAATGAAAGGATGAGTCATTCCCTTTCTACCACCACATTCCTTAGCTGGTCATGATTCAAAAAGCAGCTGTATACTTGCTGCAGAAATGGTGAATTTGCTAATAATTGTGATCTTCTTGTCACAAGTCCCCCAACTTATTCCCACCGTTCCCTGTTGCTTTACACTAAACAAGGGTCTGTTTGCCAGAGAGACAGTTTGTTGCAAAACCATGTCATATGCAGAGACATGGAGAGATTTTTTAAAAGTTTTTGGAAGACTTAGAATTTCACCCAAGGCAGTTCAAGTAAAAGTATTTCAGCTGGCACAAATCTGCAACTGAAATGAGCGGTCCTAACCAACTGCGTAGATTAGGACGCAGTTTGTGTGCTGTCACAACATGTCGGCCATACCACTGACAAATGAACCACTTGGTTGTGAATACCTGGAAATGTTTGTGGTGATGATATCAATAACCTCTACCTCTATAGTCTTGTTACCTTATGTGCAGTGTGCCTGCTAATAGAGGAATGTAGTAGGTATTGTAAGTGTGCTTGGTTTGCCCTCAACTATATGTTTGTACCACGTATGCTACATAATAGTCCTGTACTTATAGGTTATTGTTAATTGTTAAAAGCTTATGTGTCATTAATCTTATATTAAATTGTTATCCTTAAAGCCCATTAGCCATGCCATTGCATTTTAAACAGCTGTTTTACAATAGCATGACAAAAATAAATGCTTACATTTCAAAATTTCAGGGTATGTCTGCTTTGCTTGTTCTCCATACAGGTAGAGGAACTACGGTCCAGGTTGACAGAGGAAGAGAAACAAACAATGGATACTTCAGGGCCTACTATGCCAGCCAAATGTGTGCTCTCTGATGAAATCAATGGTTCTTCACCTGCTTTACCAGAAAAGCCACTGCACAGTATTGAGGTTCGGAAACATGAGAATACAGGAACTCAGATGAGCGACACAGTTCCTGCCACTGGAGTTATAGTATGTTTTTAAACCTACAATGTTTATCATCCGAAACACCTTTATAACTGTCTCATTTTGTGTCAGAATCAGCCACTGTACTTTTTTGATTAGTTTTAAAGTGATGTCTCTAAAGGTGCAGTGTTTTATGCTCTAAAAATGTTCTTTCTGATGTTACCCGAGGCTCTGATGGATATCCTGCAGCAGGACCGCAAGGAGTCTGCAGAGCAAAGGCAGGAGCTCTGTGATATCATTACCAGAATACAGGCAGAGCTACAGAGCACTGAGGAGCACAGGGACAAGGTGAACAGTTGATGTTAAAGATTACATTTCTGACTTTAATCAGTTGTTGAATTGTTGATTCACTGCCAAAGCCAGTGTTTCATTTCTTCTCTGCCTTTGAATAGAGGTTGTAATGATAAACTGTGTTTGTAGTTGGAGTCCCAGTGCAAGCAGCTGCAGTTGAAGGTGGGAACTCTCCAGCTGGACTGGGAGACTGAGCAGAAGAGGAGTGTGTCCTATTTCAACCAGATCATGGAACTGGAAAAGGAAAGAGACCAGGTCAGTGTGAATGGAGGGTCTGAATCTGAGGATGGATTAGTACCCCCTGGGGACCACTAAAGCCTAGTTCACACTGGTTCACACTAATTCACACTAGGCTTTAGCCCGATTTGCTGCTTGTGATCCGGAGTCAATCAGCGGTTGATCGGCGATCGCCAGTCGCTATGTGTGAACTACTCAACGACGCATCACAAAGGCTTCCCGACACATTTCTGACACATCGCCGACGTCTGCCAGATATCTAGCATGCCAAATGTCTGTTGGAGTCGGCAGACTCAACATCCACATCCAGCCAATGAGAGCAGGCAGCTGGCAGAACAGGCAGCTACTTTTTCACCACAAAACACTTTTTACTCACCTCCTCCAGCTCTCTTTGTAGCTCAGACAATCCCTGCTACCTGCGTGTACTAATCCATTCTTTCACTCATATTATTTGTCTTTATAATTGCTATCTTTATAATAACAAACAACAGCTGTTTTGTCTTTAGGTGTGCGTCATTTCACGTGTGTTTTCTTGACAAAACGTGGTTTGGAGACCTGCGTCGGGTGACAGAGCCGCTGTCAGCTCGCATAGTGTGTGTCCCCCTGTCACCGATCAGTCATGTAGTGTGAACGCCACAATGACTTCAAGATTCCCGTCACAAGAGGGCAAGTTGTGTAGTGTGAACGGCACGGCCATTGTCCGACGCTGTAGTCTGCACAAGCCTTAAGTACTGAAGCTCAGTTGTAGTTGCAGTGTGTAGCCTGGTGCATGTTTAATTTCCCCCATATTTGCATTAGCATATACTATGGAAACGTCTTTCTTCATCTTTTTATCAGGCTCTACATAGTCGAGACAGCCTGCAGTTGGAGTACACTGACTGTCTGCTGGATAAGAACCGTCTGCGTAAATGCATTGCTGAGCTGCAGGCCAACATAGAGCAGCAACAGAGGGAGCTGGAGAGAGAGAGGGAGAGGAGCCGGGAGCAAATGGAGCAGAGCAGCCCGTGTCCACACTGTGTGAGTTGACACAGGAGCACAGCAAGTTAGGAGTACAGTACCCTCTTTTCAATGCAACCACAAGCCCTATTATACATATATTGTTCCCTGTGTCTGCACCCCAGTCCCACCTGTCCCTGTGCAGTGAGGACCAGTGCTACGGCCCCTGCTGTTCCATCGGCCTGGACTTGAGACCCCAGGCCAATAGCACCCGTCTGCTGCTACGAAAGGTCGGGGTTACCATTTATCTCCCTGGTTACCATACCTATTATTTTACTCATATTCAAAACAGCAGTCAAAACACCATCACCATAGTCTTGAATTAAATCAGTTTCACTGCTCCTTGTCGTGGGAATGTGTTGCTGCTGTCAGTCACATGAGTTTCTGTTCATGTGGTGTAACTACCTCCACTGCTTCTTTGTGTACTGTAAGGGATAATTTCCAAGGGACGTAACTGTGGGACTGCAACAACATGTTTCCTCCCGTTTTTTCTTGTTTTCTTGTGTTGTTATTACACTATGCCAGGAACGCACATTTCAGACTTCAAAGTAAATTTCTTCAGCTACAGTAGGGCATTATTATTGCCATGTGTATGAGATATTATAATAGATTCTTATGCAACTCTTAGCGTGTTAGAACTTGCACAATACTTCTCACTAGCTGTAAGGTCATACTCTATTTACCATTTTTTTTGTGTGCCACAGATGAGAGGCCAAACCAATGAAAACTCAGAGGGTAAGTTGTGTGCACCAACACCTGGAAGATGCTTCTCTGGTTTCGCACAGGCAAATGTAGTAGTTGTATTTAAGGACTTCATTTATTTAAATATTCTTTCTGCTCCTTCACAGATTCTCGTTCCAACTCAGAGGAGAATCTCTTTTCATCAGTGAGTATCACAACTCTGCTCATTAACAAGCACAGGAACGAAAGAAAAAAACAGAGAAAGAATGAAAGAGTCACAGAATCTTTATCTCTGTACCCTCAGACAGAAGACAATGAAAAGGAAATAAATCGGCTTTCCACGTTTCCCTTTCCTCCCTGTATGAACTCCATCAGCCGACGATTCAACACAGAGTGAGTTTATCAGCCCCACATAACCCTGCCAATTTATATTTTCAGCCTGTTGTAACTAATTTCTTCACCTCCATTCAATTAACATCCCTTTTTCCTGCTCTGAAAAGGTTCGACTTGGAATCCGGCGGCAGTGATGAGAATGATAACATTTCAGGTATATTTGAGTCTGTCAAGTTTTGCATGAACAACTGTCACAGTCTTCTTTGTTAGTGAGGACCAGCCTTGTCCTCATTATCAGTCATTCAGAATAAAAGTAAATGAACTTCTAAATGATTGTCTGTATTTTTCATTTGGCATCAAAGTACAATAAAACAAAACCAGAGAAGCTTGCTTTCCATGCAGTATATTATGAGCTTAAGTTTTGAGTCTCTCTGGTGTTTTCAGGTGAGCAGAGTGAACCTTCTTTGTGTGGTTCCTGGACCTCCCTACACTCTCATCTCTTCCCTCCTGACCTGGTCAACCTGCCTGCATGCTCTCCACACACACCCAATCCCAGTGTTCACAGGTACAGCTTCACAGTTTTCATGCAACTAAAGGTACTGCAGTATCAAACAATTTAAGGGATTTAATTTACAAAGGTATGGTTTGAATATTGCCCCCTGGACCTTTTACAGCTGTTACACAAGTGCATCATCAGTTTCAAAGCCTCCATATATAACAAATATAATTTTAAGCAATTTAATAGAAAGTGATTAACAGTTCATTAAATGTTTATAACACTTTTGAAAGGGTTATTGTATTATATACAAATTGATGTGAATATACGTTGAAAGAAATTCTTAGAGCACAGAACAAACAGAAAAGTTAAGCTTTTGATTATATAAAGTCTTGTAGTTGTACTGCTCTTTGCCAGATCTGACACATCTGCCTGATGTGTGTGTCACACCATCCTTATCTTATTGCTGCCCATCCTTTTCATCTCTCAGGACACCCCCCATCTCCCCATCTTCAAGTCCCCCCATCTCACCCAAGTACAGAAGAGCCAGTCTAGCTGACGACATTAGGATAGTCGGTGGAAACAGCACAGGGATCTTTGTCAGCTACGTGAGAGCTGGTTCCCTAGCCGAACAATGCGGACTGAAGGAGGGGAGTGAGCTGCTGGAGGTGTGTGTCTGTATGGTGAATAAATTATGTGATATCATCTATTTTTGTTTTTTCATTTTTAGACAAATACACATTACACCTTTGGCTGTAATGTGTGAAAAATGTTTTGCAAGCTCCTTTATTTGCAAAAAGTGTAAATGAAATGAAACATAAGAAATAGAAAAACAATGACCCTAAGAATGTGCGGCTGGAGCATTAACGTGCAGTTTTCTCGTCATGTTATCCAGCTTGACCGGGTTCTGTTTGGTGGGGGCAGTGTGCTGCTGGGTCAGTGCACTGCTGAGGTAGCCCACTTTTCTCTGCAGTGGTGGACTGAGCCATCAACACTCAAACACCAGAGCAACCCAGAGGGTGAGTCCATTTTCTCAGAGATTTAAAAAATATTTTTATTAAGCATTAAGTCTTGAAACTACTCCCCATCACACATGTAAACTTGTGTTCACTCGTGTCTCAGAAAGGTGAGACTGAGCTGTCCCTTCTTTTCTCCCCTGTCCTCAGCATACGCCAAGCTGTGCGCACAGATGTCATTGCCTACTTTTGTGGGTGCCGACTCCTTCTATGTGCGTGTCAATCTCAACATGGAGCCTCATGGTGACCCGCTGTCTTTGCGTGTGTCCTGCGATGACATTATACATGTCACAGACACGAGGTACAATGGAAAATACAATTGGCGCTGTTCACTGGTGGACCCACGCACAGCCAAGCCCCTGCAGGCAGGAGCCATGCCAAACTACAACAGGTACGACAATTAGACATTTGACAGCTAGGCTATGTTGTTTTAGATTGGATTCTAATTCTGGCCAATGAGGATTTTTTTTACAGTAGCTCTGAAAGACAAACATTAACCTGATTTGAACAATAGTAGCATGTTAAAAGTAAGTCCTAAGCGCCATATTTTATTTATGCAGAATTAGGAGTGTAAATAACCTGGACTGTACCATTTTCCATCTCAGGGCACAACAGTTGTTACTTGTAAGGCTACAAAAAATGGCCCTGGAGCAAAAGGACCTTAAGAAGAAAGTGGTAAGTCTGCTCATATTGAAATGAACAGCAGGCTAAATTTCAGTCACTGTGCTTAACTAAACTGTGGCAGAACTGGTAACCACAGTTACAGTTACAGCTTTTAGATTATGTAACTATTGTTTCATTCCCCCCATTTCCCTAAATGTAGTTTTTGAAAAAAGCATATGGACGTCTACGATTGGTGAAGGCAGCGGACCCCGTTTGCCGTGGGATTGGTTCCACAAAGCAGGTCCTTTACACACTGAGCAAACGTAAGATCTAGCCATAGTATTCCCTAGGAACACCAAATCTGTATAGTATCAGTTTTCTGTGTGCGTACCTTCATGTGTGCCTGTACCCTCAGGTCACGAGGAGCACTTGATCCCGTACAGTGTAGTGCAGCCGGTGCAGGTTCAGACTAAGCGGCCGGTCATCTTCTCCCCCCGTCTTCTCTCCCGTGGTCTCATAGAGAGGCTGCTGCAACCTGTGGACTCTGGGTTGAAGTTCAACACCTGCCCACCAGGTATGTCCACAGCCCACACACTTATTCACACACACGATGCTCCAAATACTGAAACTCAGCGAACAAAAGGGTGATTCTTCATTTGACCATCACATAACACACCCTCTGTTTCCTGTGGTTTGCAGAGCCCATCCAGGCCTCAGAGAGACGAGACAAGAGAGTTTTCTTGTTGGATTCCTGTAGTCCAGACCAGGCTCTGGGCATACGACTGCAGTCAATACAGGATGTCATCAGCCAGGTAATGAAAAAAAAAAAAAACAGATAACCTTATTGTTTTTCCTCTGCCAGACAAACACATAGTCACACAATTTGATTTCTGAACTGCGCCACATTTTGTTCAGTACTTGTAACCATTTCAAGGCACAAACATCCTTTAAGAAAAAGTAAGGAGGATGTTTGTGGATGAAATCAATAACCAGTCATAGTTATTAGCTATATCACCTGTTCATTTTAATGAAAGAGATGTTCACGGTAATTAGAATGAATGTATACTGTCACACATTATCTGTCTCAGGACAAGCACTGTCTGCTGGAGCTGGGGCTGCCCAGTGTTGAGGGTTTATTAAGACAGGGCATTTACCCTATCATCATCCATATCCGCCCCAAGAACAAAAAGCACAAGAAGCTGAGGTAAGTGTGCATTTGTTTGCTTTGCAAGTACAGTAAATTAAGGGCTACAGTAAGTATACATCAGATTGCAGCAGTACTTCATTCAGGCTCATCCACCATGCACTTCACACCATTCAGGTAGTAGGGTAAATAAGCATTTAACCTAATATTCAGGCAGTTTGGTATGTTAGCCTACAGATATAGCAAAAAGTCTTCTTTTGAAAGAACCCAACATTTTTTCCCTGACTTGTTGCATCTGACCTTCATACACGTGAAACAGGAAGTTCTTTCCACGGTGTGGAGAGGATAGCATAATGGAGGAGGTGTGTCAAGCCGAGGAGCTGCAGCTGGAAACACTGCCCCTGCTCTACTACACCCTGGAGCCCAGCACCTGGAGCTGCACCAATGAACTGCTGGCAGCCATACGCAATGCCATCCACAGCCAGCAGAGAGCAGTAGCATGGGTTGAACTGGACAGGCTTCAGTAGAGATGTAGAATTTGAGAATAAAGAATCCGGCAGCTGCCTGCAGGCACCAAACCACAGCCAGGTTTCTATGGTGGAGTAGCATTTAGTCTTAGGTCATCCTACTATTCTAAGTGAGTGGACCAAGATCAACTTTGGACCTACTGGGAATCACAAAGGAGGCCAAATTAGGCCTATGTAACAGGAATATTATTATTCTCATTTATATAGCCAAGCTGGACTGGCTACAATGACAGAATAGTAAAATATTGTTTAAACTAAAACAGATCAGACGCACATAAGGAAGGTACATGTCAGTATCCCTCCTATAACTGTTTTTATCAATAGGAATTATACTATGTTAGTTTTTGTTCTCATTCAGACAGCTTACTTACATTTTATTATTTAACTGTACTTTCAAAATTATGCTCAAGGCATCAGTGCCCAATTTTTAATGCATTTGAGTCAGTGGTCATTCAGTTATGTTGTGAGTGGAAAGTTGAGCTGTGAGGACACAGGACGAAAGGGTACAAATCTGCTTATCCACATTTTATATTTGCAGTAAAGACTGCATCATTTTTATTCACACTACGTTGTACAACAGAAGCTGTAGTTCACTATGACTAAATGGTGATGTTTTTTTTACTGCAAATTCTTTTTTTCTTCTGTAACCAGTTTAAAAAATAAATTCATACAAAAACAACTGATTTCTTCTTCACTTTTGTGCTCAAATACGCGAAATACTTGATATAATGGTTGTTTTATTTGTTGTTAGACATCAGTGAACTAGATTCAATAGGGAAACTGAACTAATAGCCTAACCTCAAACACAAATACAATATAGACAAAGTAATGGAAAAGAAAAACTTATTTTACATTCATTAGGTAGAACTGCTCAACTAGACTAGACTGTTTTATTAATTCCAACAAAAAAACATTCTATGTGTTTTCATTAAAGGAAGAAAAAAATCAAGTGTTTCTCTGTCAAAACTACCTGAAAGTGTTAACATTATTCCTCTTCACAGGAAGAAGATTCAGCACCCTGATAAATCTTGTAATAAATCAATCAATTAAATAAATACATCAGTTTTTGGACAATCAGAAAACATTATGCCATTGACTGATTCCTGAGCCATGTTTTTCGTGTTTACTGGTTTACACCCCGCGTGTGTGACGTCATATTTCCAGTGATAAGACGCCCTCTGGTGGACTGTGTCAGTACTCGCGCTGCTCCTCCTCCCCTCTCTGATCAACAACCAGCCTGGTGATATCATATGCTGGCTGAACCACCATACAGAAGCAAAATGGCCGATAGTAAACTAACCGATAATACAGCGTCTGACAGTCATCAAGGGGTTATGCATGTTTTGTTTACAGCTTGAGAACTACAGCCGCTCAAAAAGGATATTCGCCTTTTCTCAATTTTTTCTACGATTAACATTTCGCCTTTCGGTGATGTCATTTCTTATTCAATTTAGCCTTGAAAGCCTCGAAGAACTAGCTCGCTAGGCTAGCTACCGTGCTAGCCTGCTAGCGGTAGGTCTGCAAGAATTTTTGCACAGAAGCACTTTATGTCCTATGTGATTCCCGAGGTGAGTAACGTTATTCAACACCAACATCATGCGGTTTGGTGGTTTCATAATGTATGTGGTGGTTACCTACGTTAGTTATTTGCGCCTTTACACAGCCAACAACATTTGGGTTTCTCAGTTTTGTTTTGCGTTGCAATGGTGAAGAAACGTCAGTGAAGTTCGTCGTTTTATTTGGCCCTGTCGACCTTTAGTACTGCTGAACCAGCTCGCTCGCAGTGGTTCACTGACTTGTTTCGTAGTGTATTTGTGTCCACTGAAAAAATAAGAATTAAAAGTATATTTTGTAAATGGAATACACGGTTAAATAAGGGACACGTCGTTGGCTGATATGACGTGCCTGTTGTCTGCAGTTAACTGCGTGGAGGTTAATGTCGTCGCGCGGAGCTACAGAGGCACTTTGCTCTCGGACAGCCGACCGCCGCGAGCCCCCAGCTGCTCCGGTCACGGCGTAACGTTAGTGCTCACCAGGTGCTTGTAAGTCGACTAGCATTAGCTAGCTGCTCATCCGAGTGAAGCTTTTCTAGTGGTCCCTAGTAGCTGCACAGCTAAGTTATTTCTTACTGGCCTGATATTTACACGAACTCCAGGTTGTTTGCTGCAGACATCTGCCTTGTAGGGGTTCTCATACACTAAATAAACTGCTTGATTAAGGTAATGTCAGATGGTACATTTATAATAGAATACTGTGAAGGGTTAAAGCCATAAGTTGCCCAATTAGCTGACATTAGCGCTGTGTGACGTGCTAATTATGTGCAGCTTAGGTAACAGAAACAGTGGGACCAGTCGTATTTAACGGTGCAGCTCTCTGGTATGTGAGATCTCTTTACTTTACCACATATAACCGGTTTCCTCCAGCCCCTGTTTTGCTTTCCCCAAAATGGGGCTCACGTGACTATGGTATGAGTTGTGTATTGGCATATTGCATAGTTTTACTTTGGGTCGTGTGAGGCCAACGAGAATTTGTCGTTCCTAACAGCTGACAGATCCCTTCATTTACTCTCATAAAAGATAGTATCCTGTGGATCATGCTGCCATCACAGTGTCTACTATAATGCAAACAAACTTGACTTTTCCAGCAATGTTTTCCAGAAACTGGTTAATGAATTATGCAACGAGAAGCTAGGCTACCAAGAGCTGTTGTCAAGCTGTCTGCCCCTGGTTAACATTACAGTCCTTACAACATTGACTGTGTAGGAGAATACTTGGCAGGGAACTGATGAAATGCAATTTAATAATTTTGTGTCACAGTTTAACTTTGTGTGTGTGAAATGGGTGTAAATTATTATGTTTTTGTGAGCATTAAATAACTTTGTATGGCTTGAGGTGTAACACAAA
Source organism: Micropterus salmoides (assembly GCF_014851395.1). Lineage (NCBI taxonomy): Eukaryota > Metazoa > Chordata > Actinopteri > Centrarchiformes > Centrarchidae > Micropterus > Micropterus salmoides. The sequence continues at coordinate 9,568,178 of NW_024040041.1, read as the reverse complement.
TAATTGAATGTGAACATTTCTTTTCACAGACAGGAGAATCAGGAAAGGGAACAATAGTTCATGGAAGACAAGAAAAAAAAGAAAGAAGATAAAAAGAAAAGGGAAATTTCTCAGAAGGTAAGAAGTGTCACTTAATATTCATTGCTGACTTTGCCTGCATATTATGCAGAGAATTTGTGTGATATTCCTGCTTCCATAACATTAATACTTACAGATTTTGTGGAATTGGAACTGAAACATCTCAAAATTAATTAGCAATTTAAATTTTTTTATTAGGTAACTAATAATCTGTGAATGATTTTGTCATGTTTAGAAATTGTAAAATTAATATCCAGTATCACATTTTTTTATTTTCGCTTGAACAGTGCATTGCTAGTATATTTTTACATTGTCTACATGGACATATGTAGGTATTGAAAGCAAAACAACATTTTTGTGGTTCTTTGAAAAAAACCTCTTCTGCTTTATAATTAACTTACTTATACTTTCTATTTTAGGTGCCAGAACAGAAAATCAAAGGTACATTTTCTTTACTTTTTGTCATCACACTCCTCTTCCTTTTATTAGTCACTGTCCCATATGTTAATGTCAGTGTTATGACTTCAATGTCTTGTTGTTGAATATGCTGTTATCAGCAATACCATGTTCTTATATTAACTTTAATCTATTGTGAGGGCCAAGTGAATTAATGCATAGGTTAATGCACATGAATGCTCACAGTTTAGACACTAGACAAACCTTAAGTCACGCGCAGCCAAACAACATACCCACACTGTCTTTCTCCCTTGATCATATTAAAGTCTACCAGTGATTAACAACCCTCATTAAATTTATATGTGTATTTCAGTGCCAGATTCAGCCAAGCCCTCCTGTTCCCAGCCGCTCGCCACCCCAGGCTCAGTGTCCCCCAGCCCTGGCCCTGTTGCCCCCTCATCCCCCAGTCCTGGTGCAGCCGGGGTTTCTGCACAAGTTCCTCCTGGTGGCGGGAACAATGCAAAGCAGCGGATTGCTGTGGCCAACGGACAGCCCTCCTCCTCCCCCTCTGGCAGCCAGACCTCCCAACAGCAGCGATACATGTCCAGAGAGGTTCCACCAAGATTTCGCTGCCAGCAGGACCATAAAGTGCTACTGAAGAGGGGCCAGCCACCGCTGTCCTCCATGCTGCTGGGGGGTGGAGGAGGGGAAGGGGGTGCGGGAGGTAGTGGCTGGGTAGCCACCCCATCTCCTTCCTCACAGGGTGCAGATAACCCCAATGCAAACACAGCTGGAGGCACAGGTGGGTTGATGTCTCAGAACAAAAAAGATGATCAAGTTTGATATGTAGTCCACTGAGTACCACATGTCACCAGTAGTGATCTTCTACTGGTGACTATCCAGGATTTAGCTTTTATTTATAAGCACAACTGTGCACCTTTATGGTTTATCAATTTTACATCAGCGAACAATCCATCAGTTAACATAATAATATAAAAATCATTAAAATTGTATTTGTGAAGTTGTATTATGACATGAATGATACCCATTCACTGTACTGATGACTAGTAATCTGTAGTAATGGGACGACCAATTAATACGTTCAGCAAGGCATTAGTTAGTATTTTTAATTCTTAAATTGTCAATTAAATGAATGGTCTCAATTCTGTCCACCTAGATTCCAACCTGGGTTCATCCTCTGCTTCACCCCCCAACTCCAACTCATCCTCATTATGTGTCGCTGCTCTGTCGTCTTCTACTACTACTTCAACTTATGCAAATTCCACATGGGGGGCAGGCTCTGGCAGTCCGTCCTCTTCTCAGGGCTGCGGGAAGGTGATTGTGGATGGGACTGACCTGGGTGATTGGCCTAGCATCCTAGGTGGGGCCAAATTGAGTTCTGACGGGGCTGGAGGAGGGGTGCAGGAGCAAGATTGCCCCGGTAACAACAACAACAGTAGTGCCTCATGGAGTGAGAAAAACATCCAGCAGAAGGGAGGAGCAGTAGGAGGAGGAGGAAGAGGAGGAGCAGGGAACATGGACAATCCTTCCTCACCTCGTTCTTCTCCTCTTTCCTCCTCTTCCTCGCTTAATGAATGTGTTCAGTCAAGTGGTGGCGTGTGGGGCTCTTCCACCTCCTCTCAGGTGGAGGCAGGGCTAGGATCAGCAGCATTTTACAATTCCAAAGTCTCCCAACTTCTTCCCGGGCCTCAGGAGAGCCCTGTGAGTGGCAGCAGTAGTGTCCCTGGTGCCAATTTCAACCCCAACGTGAACCCCTCTGCCTGGCCTGCCCTGGTGCAGGGTGGGACATCAACTTCGGCTAGCGACGGCCTTCCACTACACCCGTCCATTACTTCAGCTTCCTCGTTCTCTGCCAGCACCACCCTCATCACCACTCACACTCTTTCATCTGTGAATCAAACTGGTCTCCATCAGCAGCACACTGAGACAGCTGTGGGAGCCAGGAGTGGAGAACAGCAGCAGCACTTAGGAAACCAAGGGCCAGAGTTGGGTTCAAGCGGGGGAGCATGTGGACCAAATCAAGAAGGTGGCGATGAGAGGGACTGTGGGGTTGCTAGTGTTGAAGGAGAAGGGAGTGGCAATCTTTCTGGCTCTTCGTCTTCCTCCTCTGCTGCCTCGTCTTCTTGGAGATCCATGCCTCCAGTGTCCTCTGACCACAGTGCAGGTGCCTCACAGGCAGATGGATGGGGTGCAGGAGGGACTGGAGCTCAGGGGGAGGAAGGTAATGTGTGGGGCTTTGGTAGCCAGGGTGACAAGGCAGGGTGGGGCACGGGAAGTGATGGTGGCTCAAATACCCCAGTGGTATCTCAGGGAGCGTGGGATGGAGGCAGTTCAGAAGCAGAGTGGGGTGTTACAGTGGGAGGTGTAAGTTCGAGAAACTTAGCAATAGGAGGTGGACGAGGAGGCGATGGGAGCAGCAACAGCAGCAGTAGTGAAGGCAGTGTAGGTGTTGGTGTCAGTGTTTTGCAGGACTCTGCCTCACCAAAGTTTGCAACTATGACAAAAGCTTGGGACAATCAGAAAGGGATGGAAAGTGGGGACGTGGCAGTTGGGGAGTGGGGTGGAGGAGAAGGGCAGGGTGGAGGCACTGGAGGTGGAGGACCCTCATCTTCTAGCGGAGGAGGATCCATAGCAGGAAGTGGTGGAGGAGGGAGTGATAGCGGACAAAAGCAAGAGCCAGCCTCTTCTGTACAACACTCTCCCCAACAGACCTCCAATGCTGAAGTGGCCTTACTCAGCATGCTCAATCGATCTGACCTGGACCCCAGGGTTCTGTGTAATACTGGCTGGGGACAGACCCAGATTCGACAGAATGTGGCCTGGGACCTGGACACCACAACAAGAGCAGGAAACAGAAATGAAAAAAGTTCTTCATCTTCATCTGCATTCTCATCAGCAACCGTGAACACTACCACTACTCGCGGTCCTGGGTACCCGTCTAACACCAGTTCAGTAATTAATGATCCCTCGGCTGGCAGTCATACGACTAGCCTGAACTCTGGCCCTGCTACAGTGAGGGATGGCTGGGATGGTGGTGCTACACGGTCACCCTGTGGTCATCACATGCCCGGTAGCACTACAAGGAAGCCAGGAACGCCAGAAGAAAATATGGAGGGCAACCAGGGGAAGGCAGCTGGAGGCTGGGGTGATCCCCCACATGAAAACAAGGGCAAAGGATGGGGGACTGAAGAACAACAATGGGGGGATCGCAGAGGTGGAGGAGGGAAGTGGAGAGACTTTGGAGAACAGGGTAGTGGGTGGGCAGATGCTCCAGAGGATAAAGGGACAGGTGGGTGGAAGGGGACTGAAAGAGGGGAGGCAGGGAGTTGGAGAGGACAGTGTGGTGGGGGAGGAGACTGGGGACAGAGAGACTCTACACCTGGAGGTGGGTGTGGAGATGGGCGAAGCAGAGGTGGAAACAAATCTGATGAGGGATCTTCCTGGGGTAATTTGGACGAAGGGGGATGTCCGCGAGGAGGATGGGGAGATGGGGGTGGAGGCAAATCTCACCAGGACTGGGGGAGTGCTAAGCCCCACACAACAGCACAGATACCAAACAGCCAAGTGGCACCAATGAAAGCCCCAAATCAACAGCAGCACCAATCACAGGGCCAGCAGCACCAAGGAGGTCTCACGCAAGGAGGGTGGAATAGCCGTTCCAGCATTGGAGGTGGAGGTCCACCTTCTAAGAATCAGAACCAAAGTTCGGGCTGGACCTCCGGCCCGATCCCCCAAATATCTGGGGGTGGGGGTGACTCCCTGGAGTCCAGTGGCTGGGAAGAACCCTCCCCTCAGTCCATCAGTCGCAAAATGGAAATCGATGATGGCACTTCAGCCTGGGGAGACCCAAATCGCTACAGCAGCAAGAATGTGAATTTATGGGACAAAAACAGTGCTACGCCCGGCCAAAGCCATGGTCAGCAGGCCCCACCACCACCACCCCCCATGCAGCAACAACCACCTAGAAGGCAGCAGGGGATGCAGCACAGCAGAGACACAAATCCTGGCAATGCTGCAGTTGGTAAGCAGAAGCTGTACCATTAAAAATAACTATGCATTTGGAAAAGTGGATTGAGTATCAGTATTTGCATCAGCATTTGAAGTGTTCTTAAAGTATTGCAATATTTCTGTACTTTAGTAGTTTAAATGAATGGTAGCAATGTCGCAATTAGTTTTTTCCGTCCTTGTTTCCAAATATCAGGAACAGCTGCCGCAGGAGACCACAATATTTTATATGGTCAACCTCATTGACACCTCTTTGACTTTAACGACTTTTGTCATCAGAATTATACAACTTATTATTTCTCTTTGTCATATTCTAAAGGGTAGTGTTCAATTTCATCAATCTCCAGGTCCAGATATGTGGGGGGGAGGTGCACAATCTGTGGATAATGGTACGGCTGCTTGGGGTCAGGTGTCTGAGGCAGCAACAGGTTGGGGTGATTCAGATGAACCTGGCAAAACTACTGGCTGGGGAAACCCTTCACCCAACCCTGGCAAACCTGGTAAGAATAGACGTTAGGCTCAATACCAGCAACAGTACGCATCTCTGTTTGAATGGGGTTCAAACCACAAGGTTCAAACAGATGAATTATAAGGAAATTATGCCAATATTATAATAACCATCTGGTTTGATTTCGTTGCAGTCACCAAGTCCATGGAAAGCTGGGCTGGTAAGGGAGAGAGTTCTGTCGCAGCCTCCCGTAACCCCAGCTGGGACGAGGAAGATGATGGTGGCGGAGGGGTCTGGAACAGCACTGGCTCCCAGGGAAGCAGCTCCTCGTTCAACTCTGGAGGCTGGGGTCAAACTCATGGAGGAAAGAGAGGCAACATCAAGGTAGGGAAAAGGAGTTTGAAGGACACATCAACAAGTTAATGTAGCCTCTCTTGGTTCTCTGTATTAAGACAAAACAGTTCTCCTTTTATTAAGTAACTTTCCTCAATATTTACAATAGTTAGCACTACTTCGCTCCCTTTTTTTCACTGAGAGTAATGGTTGAATTTCTTTCTTAAAGAGTGGAGGAGGTGACAGCTGGATGAACCCAGTGTCACGCCAGTTTTCAAACATGGGTCTTCTGGTAAGATGTTAATCCACTAAAAAATAATCGCCTTTTCTAGCTATTGGGAACAGCAGTTGTAATGTGTTAGAGATTGCTGTTTTTTTCTAAAGATACTCAATCAAAAATATGTTAATCAAATTGTGAAGGATGGATAATCAGTGAGGCTTTTGTTACTGTCCCATTAACAAGGTTTCTAAATTACTGTGTTTTTTTGTTAGGGTGATGACCCAAGTGTTGACAAAAAGATGGAAGGAGACAAGAGAGGAATGACTGACTATAATGGAGAGATGCGGAGGGGAGGAAGAGGTGGAGGATACCGCATGCCTAGTTCCAAAGACATGGGTTCTGTTGACATGGGGCCTTACGGTGAAAAGGTGTGAGTCTGTTTATTGGGCTAACTAGCATTAAGTTACTTGACAGAGCTGGCATTTTGTAGTATTTCAACATTTATATCAACAATATCAGCTGCAGTAACTTGAGGACATAAGTAGGGATGGGGATCGAGACGGTTCCAAAATTTCTCAAAACCCAAAAATCAATAAGGTTCGAGCTTATCGATACTGCTATCAAGACTTGCAGGTCCTATGATGTAACGTTAAATCTCGAGTGTCAAATCTAAATTAATTTGAAACGCAATGGATAAGAAAATCATCAGGGTGCATTCTCTGCCTGCTGTCATCTCCTACATACACACACAGCGGCGGCAGCAGAGTGAGAGGCAGCGCCGTCGCGGAGGAATACAGTGAGGGTTAAGTTAGCTCCAAACTACTGGAACGTTAGTTGATGTAGTACGTGCGATAAAACCTTCGCAAATAAAAAGACAATACTTTATCAATACTCCTGTTTGTAAGGTAATGTTAAACATGTAGAATCGGTTAATTTTAATCATCTCTGTCCTCAGTATCTCATTCTGTGTATTTTATACAAGCACAGCTAACGCTAGCTTGACATTAGCTAAATGTCAAAAACAAGCTAAATAAAAAGCTGTCTGTCTGGAGTACAGACTGGTCTGTAGTCTTAAAAACTCAGCTGCTGGCTGAGACAAACCAGCCGCTCCTCCTTCTACCTGGTAACGTTAACTGCAGCCAGCGAGAGAAGAAGGACTGATACAGACTGATGTTGTTCTTTCTAAACGTCTCTCACTACTTGTGATGTCAGATAAAGTTATTGAGTTACTTTGCTGTTGTAAGCATTAATGTTGCTGCTCTAGAAACAACATTTAGCTGTATTTAAAATATTAAATTAAAAACAACCAGGCAGTTAATATGTACACTTCAATGTATGTTTATTTATCGCAAGTGATATGTCATCTCAATATATAACGTTATCGCACATTGAATATTTTCCTCACACCGTGCAGGCCTAACATTACCTCATGTTGGCATGTTGGGTCTGGTCTTACCAAATAACCATCACTAAATAATAGTAAAGTATAAATAGTGGTATCGATTTGGAGTCACACTCAAAATCCAGGCCGATCCAACTTTGATGTAATGTCCTTAAAACAAGTCAAAATGAGGCTCAGTAGTGTGTGTGGCCTCCACGTGCCTGTATGACCTCCCTACAACGCCTGGGCATGCTCCTGATGAGGTGGCGGATGGTCTCCTGAGGGATCTCCTCCCAGACCTGGACTAAAGCATCAGCCAACTCCTGGACAGTCTGTGGTGCATGGAGCGAGACATGATGTCCCAGATGTGCTCTATTGGATTCAGGTCTGGGGAACGAGCGGGCCAGTCCATAGCATCAATGCCTTCCTCTTGCAGGAACTGCTGACACACTCCAGCCACATGAGGTCTAGCATTGTCTTGCATTAGGAGGAACCCAGGGCCAACCGCACCAGCATATGGTTTCACGAGGGGTCTGAGGATCTCATCTCGGTACCTAATGGCAGTCAGGCTACCTCTGGCGAGCACATGGAGGGCTGTGCGGCCCCCCAAAGAAATGCCGCCCTACACCATTACTGACCCACCGCCAAACCGGTCATGCTGGAGGATGTTGCAGGCAGCAGAACGTTCTCCACGGCGTCTCCAGACTCTGTCACGTCTGTCGGGCCCTCATACCACCCTCATGAAGTCTGTTTTTGTTGTGAGCAGACACATGCACATTTGTGGCCTGCTGGAGGTCATTTTGCAGGGGCTCTGGCAGTGCTCCTCCTGCTCCTCCTTGCACAAAGGCGGGGGTAGCGGTCCTGCTGCTGGGTTGTTGCCCTCCTACAGCCTCCTCCACGTCTCCTGATGTACTGGCCTGTCTCCTGGTAGCGCCTCCATGCTCTGGACACTACGCTGACAGACACAGCAAACCTTCTTGCCACAGCTCGCATTGATGTGCCATCCTGGATGAGCTGCACTACCTGAGCCACTTGTGTGGGTTGTAGACTCCGTCTCATGCTACCACTAGAGTGAAAGCACCGCCAGCATTCAAAAGTGACCAACACATCAGCCAGGAAGCATAGGAACTGAGAAGTGGTCTGTGGTCACCACCTGCAGAACCACTCCTTTATTGGGGGTGTCTTGCTAATTGCCTATAATTTCCGCCTGTTGTCTATTCCATTTGCACAACAGCATGTGAAATTGATTGTCAATCAGTGTTGCTTCCTAAGTGGACAGTTTGATTTCAGAGGAGTGTGATTGACTTGGAGTTACATTGTGTTGTTTAAGTGTTCCCTTTATTTTTTTGAGCAATGTATTTTCATCTGTTTTACTAAAGTTTACACAAATCAGCTTTAGGATGCAGACAGCAGCTGTTGATCGCAAGTGTCTGTGCTACACTGCCTACACTACCAACGTTATCAATCACTCAGTTTATTCTCCAACTTTGTTCCCTTCTGGCCTTTTTGAAATATGTTGTATTGATACAATGGTCGAGTTATCACAAAAAGAGTTTACTTTTAAAGTCTCAAAATCTATTTATAGTAAATGTAAGTTAAAGGTGGGCTGTGTGGTTTTTAGTGGCTTCTAGTAGTAAGGTTTCAGATTGCAACCAACAGCATACGCTTTACATATTTGTGACTGAAAATAAGTTACAACTATGTCAGGTAGTTATCAGCTGGTCGGCGTTTGCAGGCAAGCTAACGTTATCTAGTTTGAACCAACTAAAACACAAAATCACACTGTTTCACATGTTTTGCAGTAATGTTGCGCACATAAACATCACAGCCTGTGTAGGACAATGGATTTTCGCAGGAAATCCGACAAGTCCTCCACATAGAAAACAGTAGGCCTAAACAGGCTGTTATAGGCAACTGAGAAAGGTGGTGAATGCCTCAATTTTTAGGTGAGGTTACAACCTGGTCACGTATAGGCAATAAAATGTTATAAATATGTTTAAATTCCTATTAAAAACTCCACAATTCCCCTTTTAAAGGTGTGAGGCTGACTTAACCGGTTACAGCTCAAAGTGGCGCAGCAGTCTTAAATTATGTTGAAAAGGTCTTGAAAAAGATCTTAAAAGGTACTGAATATCACTTCTGGATTCCTGTGTATATACCCTGTTATTGTATGGTTTTCATTGTACTCCAGATGGGGGGCCATGGAGCGTTTGTTGGCAGTGGCGGAGGAATGCCTCAGCCTCGAGGGATGCACCAGCCAGGCATGCATCCAATGAACCCCTCCCAAGGGTTACGTGCTCAAGTGCCTCATCAGTTCCTGTCTGCTCAGGTTTGTTATCTTCTGTCTCTTATATTGTATGTTACCATGGATTTTATATTTAGGAGAGACTTAGTGACTCCTGAGTCCTGACAATGTTGACACAAACAGGTTTTGGTTGGTTCTGTGATTTTAAGTACTAACTAAATAATGCCCATAATGCTGGTCGTAAATACTTGGGTGCAAAGTGATATGCGGTAAACATAGTGATTAACAAAATGTGTATGGGCCCTGCTAGTTGTTGAGCGTAATTATTCATTGCCTGATTGTCTTGTGGTCTGGCAATAAATAATACAGCAGTGGCTCTTAGGCTAGAGGGTAGCTTTTAAGAGGTGATGTGCAAGAACCTTTGAAATTGTTAACTGTGAATTTAAATTTAAAAATTTGTTTAGTCATTTATACATTTGGAATGAACAGAGCTTGATGAAAGGAGTGTCTTTGTTTCTCATATTACTCCATCAAGTGTCTGTATTAACAGCCATATATAAAGAAATTCCTGTGACATGCAGGTGCCGGGTCCTATGCTGAAGCAGATGCCCTCTCCTGGTGGCAGTGTGGGTGGAGTGGTTGGAGGAGTAGGTGGCGTAGGAGGCGTCAGTGGCGTTGGAAGTGTCGGAGGGGTTGGTGGTGTTGGTGGAGGAGTGTTCTCTCCTCAGATTTCCCCACAGCAGCTAGCAATGCTCAGCAACATTTACCCACACATGCAGCAGTTCCATCTGGTACGTGATTAAATGTTGGATTGTTGATTGATAAATTGATTTCATGGTGAAATAAATATTTCATTATCTGTTTTTAAACAGTTGTCTGTATTGGAATATCTTTAAATATATGGTGAATTGTAAGAAACCCACCCCCATAATACCGTAAACAGTGTCTAAATATGAGGACTAGCCTATGTATTCCTTATTTATCTTCATTCTCTGACCATTTCTGCACACCATCCCACAGGCTTGTCAACTCCTGCTACAACAGCAGCAGCAACAGCAGCAGCAGCTTCTCCAGAACCAGAGGAAGTTCCCTCAGCCTCAGCCTCTGAGACAGCAGCCAGACCCACAGCAAGTGAGCATGATCATTTTCTATATCATACCATGCAATGTCCTCAGCACTTCAACCATTATTATTGTATTTCTGTGCAGCAAAAACACTCTGTCACACTACTGTTTTATTGCAAAGATTCTAGAAAGAATTGTGTCCAAACAGCTGCTCACTGTACTGGAAAATAACAAAATATTTGAAAAGTTTCAGTCTGGTTTTAGGAAGTACCACAGCACTGAGACTGCCCTGCTTAAAGTCACCAATGACCTTTTAATGTCTGCTGATGAAGGCATGTGCTCAGTCCTGGTACTCCTGGACCTTAGCGCTGCTTTTGACACCATTGATCACAACATCATGTTAGACAGACTGAGACACTGGGTGGGGATCTCTGGTATTGCCCTAGAATGGTTTTTCATCCTACCTGTCAAATAGGAAGTTTTGCGTGTCTGTAAACAACTATGTCTCCTCGTTCTGTCCAGTTAAAATATGGTGTGCCTCAGGGGTCGGTCTTAGGACCCATTTTGTTTTCCTTGTATCTGCTTCCCCTTGGACATATTATCCATAAACATGGCATTTCTTTTCATATTTATGCTGATGACACACAAATATACTTGCCCGTCAGATCCACAGACCCTGGAATGCTGAGTTCACTTAACAACTGCCTTTGTGAAGTTAAAAAATGGACATCAAATAATTTCCTCCAGCTGAACTCAGACAAAACAGAAATCCTGGTCATCGGGTCCCAGCAGATGGCAGGTCCCTAGTAAATCACATTAAGTCTGTGGCAAAGAACCTTGGTGTCTGGTTTGATAGTAATTTAAACTTCGAGCAGTACACCACAAAGCTTGTTCAATCATGTTTTTATCAACTTAGAAATATAGCAAAAATTCGATCTATGTTAACTTTTAAGGACATCGAGACCATTTTACACGCCTTCATCTCATCACACCTGGATTATTGCAACAGCCTTTTCACCTGTTTAACCCAAAAATCTGTTGATCGACTCCAGACTGTCCAGAACTCAGCTGCCAGGCTTTTAACCAGAACAAAGAAATATGACCACATTACTCCTATTTTAGCTTCATTACACTGGCTCCCAGTATGTTTTAGAACTGACTTTAAAATTCTATTGATCACTTTTAAAGCTCTTCATGGCCTCTCGCCTTGTTATATTTCAGACCTTTTAGTCCCATACACACCAGCACGTACCTTGAGATCCTCGGTCAGAGGTCTGTTGTCTGTTCCAGAGTCTCGACTGAAAACTAAAGGGGACAGAGCGTTTGCTGTCAGGGCCCCGAGGCTCTGGAACAGCCTGCCCGAGGAAATCAGGTCGGCTGAGTCAGTGAACTCTTTTAAGTCCCTTCTTAAAACATACTTTTATAGGAGAGCCTTTCCCGATCTTATTTGACTTTATTTTATCCCTTTTATTTTATTGTATTTTACTAATTTTATATTTATCTGTATTTTAGTCTTTTCAATGTTTTCATGCTTTTATCTTGTATTGTTTTTGTATTATTGTCTCTTGGGTATTATTGTCTTTACACTTGTTAAAGCACTTTGTAACTTGTTTTTGAAAAGTGCTCTACAAATAAAGATTATTATTATTATTATTACTGACAATACTAAATTGAAAGAAGTCAGAACTCTTTGTTGTTGTTTTTTTAACTTGCATTAATACGTTTATTTAGTTGAGATCTACACACACCATATTAAGACGTTATGATCTGATTATTTAACCCCTCTGGTACTTCTCTAATGTGACTGCAATTTACCCGTCACTCAAGTAAACTACAACTTGTTAGACTCTAAATGTTGGTAAATGGGGGGTAATTCACAGATACAAATTGTGAATTATTCTGATAATGATTTATTTTCCTGACTCTTGTCCTTCTCAGCTGGCAAGGATTATGGCTATTCTGCAGCAGCAGAGACAGCATCAGCAGGGTGGAGTTGGAGGTGCAGCAGCAGGAGGAGGGAGTTCCAAACTGTCCCCCTCTCACCTGGGAGGAGGCCTATCCAAACAGCCCATGGTAGACTCCCTTCCACATCCTGGAATGGGGGGGGCCTTATCAGACCTTCATGCCAAAACGCAAGGGATGTACTCGGGTAAGTCCAACAGGCAAAATGTGTGTGGGTTAGAATCCCTTGGTTAGATGTGATGCAGTCAGCTGTTAAGGTATACGTTTTAAAGTTTTATGTTTACTTTTATTGGTGTTTGTTTAGATGCTAAAATAGCACTGTAGAATCTGTTCTTGGTGTTCATGAAGTCTGCAAATCAACAGAGACTGACTGTATGAAATGTGCCCTAGAGTAATACAGGGTTACTATACAGTATGGGAAAAGTAGTAAAGTAGGAACCCTGGTAAAGGCCTACTGCCCCGCCCATCGGCAATATTAAGAGTCTCAGTATATTGTTGCTAGTCTGTCTCGGTGAGCCAATAAGAATCATCCAGATATAGATAGATGGATATAGATATAATTTGTGTAAACAAGGACACATTTCCTTTGTAGACATTGTTGCTATAACAATGGTCCTCCATTTTTAACAGTCCCTAGCCTTTAGTACTTGTGCAATCTCAGTGATACTGAACGCAAACTTTGGGGAAAAAATACACTTACCAGCTAAAGGCTATGTTTAACTGAACATTAGTATAATATAATGTGCCCATGAATGTTTGTATTTTTCCGCTCGTTAGGGCTTGCCCCTGGTCTTAATTTCCAACAAATGGAAATTCACACAGCTGCTACCCCCGAATCAATATGCCTCCTTCGAATACCATGCTGTCTTTGTGTCCGCTCCGGTAAAGGTCTCTGTGATTGTCATATACCGTCCACCAGGACAAATGGGTAGCTTTTTGGAGGAGCTAGACACACTGCTGTCTTCAATCCCAGAGCATGACTGTCCCCTACTTGTCCTCGGTGACATGAACATTCACTTAGACAATTCAAACTCAGCAGACTTCCTGTCTCTGATTCAGTCCTTTGATCTAACACGGGTTCTCAGCCCCCCGACCCACAAAGCTGGCAAGGCGCTTGACCTCGTTCTTGTCCGAAACTGTGCCACAGAGTGCCTAACAGTCACACCTCTACATGTGTCTGACCACTATTTTATTCAGTTCACGGTATGCCTACAGGAAAAGCCCATTCTTCCAACACCATTGGTTTTACACCGCCCCAACCTGTCTCCCACTCACTTTGCCTCAGTGGTAGCTTCCGCTCTACCTTCCCTCAACACATTTTCCTCACTTGAGGTCAATGATGCCACACAATCTCTGTGCTCTACACTAAGCTCGTGCCTGGATAGCCTGTGTCCTCTATCCTCCAAGCCTGCTCGCCCAAACCAGCCCCACCCGTGGCTAACTGATACCATCCGTGGGCTCCATACTGATCTCAGAGCGACCGAAAGAAAATGGCGAAAAACCAAAGACCCCACCGACCTTAAGGGCTACCAATTGCTCCTATCCTCCTTCTCAACAAGCACTAGTGCTGCCAAAACTGTGTTCTATGACAAAATAAGCAGTGCCACTGACTCAAGGAAATTATTTTCCACTTTTAAAGCGCTACTAAATCCTCCTCCACCACCACCACCACCCACAAACTTGTCTGCTGATAACTTTGCTGCCTTCTTCACAGGCAAAGTGGAGGCTACAACTAGCCAATTCTCTGAAACATTCAAAACTCAACCATTGTAGCAGTCCTACTACATCTTTTTCTCTGCCCTCCAAGGGCCGGGGTTCTTCACTCTCCTCATTTACTCCTCTTACAGAGAGCGAAGTATCAGAACTCTTGACCCGTAGCCGTCCAACTACATGCCCACTGGACCTGATTTTCTACGAATCTCCTCCAAGCCATTTCTCCTACCGTGGCCCTGACAATCACTCATGTGATGAATACATCTCTGGCTTCAGGAACCTTCCCGACCACTTTCAAAAGGGCCCGGGTTACACCCTTTCTCAAAAAGCCCTCACTCAACCCATCTCAAGTTGAGAACTATCAACCAGTGTCTCTTCTACCATTTCTTGCCAAAGCTATTGAACGGGCAGTATTCAAACAGGTCTCAGAATTCCTCTCAGGGAATGACCTCCTAGATCCATACCAGTCTGGTTTTAAGAGTGCCCACTCTACTGAAACGGCTCTTCTGTCTGTAACAGAAGCCCTAAGGTCAGCTAAAGCTGCAGCCCAATCCTCTGTTCTTATCCTGCTTGACCTATCAGCTGCCTTTGACACAGTCATCCATAGGATCCTGCGATCCGCTCTCTCAGCGATGGGCATCTAGAGTAAAGCACTCCTGTGGTTCAAATCCTACCTCTCTGGGTGTTCCTACAATGTTTTGTGGCAAGGACAATTATCCTCCTCCCACTGCCTCTCCACAGGGGTGCCCCAAGGCTCAGTGCTTGGGCCCCTTCTCAATTTACACCACCTCACTGGGGCCGATCATTCGCTTGCACGGCTTCTCTTACCACTGCTACGCAGACGACACGCAACTCTACCTATCCTTCCCACCAGGCAATCCCACTGTCTCGGCGCGGATCACGGACTGTCTCTCGGACATATCTGCATGGATGAAGGCTTGCCACCTTCAACTAAACCTCTCTGAGACTGAACTCTTGGTCATTCCAGCCAAGCAATCTATCCACCATAACATCAAACAAGACTCCTCATCCTTCACTCCAGCCAAGGTGGTGAGAAACTTGGGTGTCATGACTGATGACCAGCTGTCCTTTTCAGACCATGTTGCTACTGTCTCTCGGTCATGCCGCTTTGCTCTATACAACATAAGGAAAATCAGGCCCTACCTCACTCAGTACGCCACCCAGCTTCTGGTACAGGCCATGATTATCTCTCGCATCGACTATTGCAATGCCCTCCTAGCAGGTCTCCCAGCTTGTGCGGTGAAACCCTTACAAATGGTTCAGAATGCAGCAGCGCGTCTGGTTTTTGATCAGCCTAAAAGGAACCATGTCACTCTATTACTCAGTGACCTCCACTGGCTCCCCGTGGCGTCCAGAATCAAATTCAAGTCACTAATGCTTGCATACAGAGTGATTACTGGGTCTGCACCCATCTACCTAAACTCCATAATACAAACTTACGTTCCTTCTCGGCCGCTACGCTCCTCCAACGAATGCCGCCTGGCTCTGCCATCCCTTCACACAAAGCAATCCCAGTCCCGGCTATTCTCATCTGTGACACCACGATGGTGGAACGAGCTACCACACGCCATCAGAGCAGGGGCGTCCCTCTCTAACCTCAAGAAGCTCTTGAAAACTCATCTCTTCCGAGAACACTTCCTCTTATAACACCTCTAACTCCTAACCTCTAACATGCATTTCCTGTGCTCTTCTTCTTCTATCCCCTACAATGATCTTGTATTGATTGCACTTTTTGTTAACTCTTACTTCCTTCCCTAGGTATCTACCCCATTGATGTGATATGTACTGTGATAAATACTAGTATTTATTGCTGCTCTTACTAGTATGTATTGTCAGTTGTAGATCTGTAGTTGATGCTCTGTTGATGCTTGTATGTTGTTCCTCAAATGTAAGTCGCTTTGGATAAAAGTGTCTGCCAAATGAGTAAATGTAATGGTGGTAACCTGTCAGGACTGGAGCTCAGTCCCATGATGGGAGGGATGAAGGACACAGGAGGACAGCAGTCCCGCTTCAAATGGATGATGGAGGGACACTCCCCAGCTCCATCTCCCCCTGACACAACACTTCACAAGAATGGTAGGTTAACAGATGGCTCGTAACATGATTTTTTTGCACAGGCAAAATTCAAACTTTAGGATGGCTGTTAATTGCATTGGTAATCGCCTTCATTCACAATGTATCTAAATGAACACTGCAAATCAAAGTGATTTGGAACATATTCATATAAATCTGTTTGACTTTATTTCTCTTTTGTGTGCTGTTCCCAAGGCCCTTTACCCAGTGCTATAAAAGTGAGAGGAGGATCCCCTTACTCCCAGTATGAAATGCTTGGCGGTGATGGTTTGGGGATTCCCCACCAAGGCTCTGCAGACAACTGGCACCGGACCCCTGGGAGTAAAATGGGGCACAAACCTGCCACATCCAGCTGGCCTCCAGGTGAGCGTGTCTTTTTCTGCTACAGAGACAGAGTAGTCAGTAGAAAACAGTGGACAGGTGTCAGCGTTTTTGCATGCATACTGACTGAATACTTCCATATCTCAGAAATGTGCTGTTTTCATTTAAGTACCTAACCTAAAGCTAATCCCATTAATTTGCTCCTACTTTTATAGCCATTCACTATGTACAAATGTTATGTTAAAGATAAGAGGAGCCTTAAGTTGCCTTCAGATGATAAGAAATGTGCTCTTCGCGCAGAGCACAGTGCAGACACTTGCAGAGGCAAAGTGCAGCGCAGGTATACACCAATAACTTTTATGTAAAGCCAATATTGGACTTACATAAGTTTGTAAATTATATGCCTATTCACAAACCTGGTATCCCCCACTGACTAACATTTCCCCGTGCATTACTTTTCCGGGTTGAGATCATCGTCTGAAACAGTATGAGTTTTTCTTCCATCAATGTCTATCTCTTCTGCTTGCATGTGCTGTTTTGTCTATGTACAGCTGTAATCTCATTGGTTGCACTTTGAAAAGTCAGCAGGTCAAACTGAGGTCAAAGTTGAAATAATATGAACTTTTAGCCTAGTACTCGGTGGCAGCTTCGAGTAGTGTGCAACGCCAAGAGAATTGCTTCTACCATTGGTTGCCACAGCTCTTCTCATAGGAAAATAATGGCACAGCCAGCACAGAGAGGTTTTACTGCTGATCATGTGTGGGCAACTTTTAGGTACTCCATCCCAAATCCAATAAACAAATCCACAACAACACAGCTATTTTTGCATTCTTTTGGTGTTTGACAATGAAAAGTAACAATGAGAATATAGCCTATCATTTCAGTTAATTAATTTTGTTTTCTCTGATGGCAGAGTTCCAGCCTGGTGTGCCCTGGAAGGGAATCCAGAGTAGTGGAGACCCAGATTCTGACCCCTACATGACCCCTGGTAGTGTTCTTGGCTCCCCAGGACCCCCAAGCCTCAATGACTCTGACCACCAGTTACTGCGAGACAACATAGGTATATGATTGAATGTGTCAAATATTTTGATGAGCATAGTTGTTGGTATTAGAATTGGTCAAGCACTCAAAAATCACAAGAATAATTTGGCCCCAAATAAAAGCAAAGAATCGATTACAGGGGCTTACTATTGTAATGGCATTAGTAATTTTTGACTGGAAAGAGTATGAAGCTGAGAGACTGAATGAAATATATATTTTTTTAAATATTACCATCTATAGATATTACTATCTAATCTATTGTGGCTTAAGGTTGTTAATAGAGCATGTTACTTTGAAAGCTATTTCCTTTTGAGGATTTCGGCTGAGCAATAAATCATTAACCGTTATCACTCATAACATGGTGGACATTTTAATGGTGACTAATGAGACACTGTTGTCTTAATTATTACTACTATCCAGTGTGGTGGCCATCATCATCAACTGATTTAACACAGGGAGAAATAAGGCTGAACTTTTTAATAGCATATTGTTTTCTTTTTGCTTTGTTTAGAAAAAATTTGTTTTACTCTGACTGATGGCTCCATGTTTAACACACATGCACAAAGTGAGGTGTGTAGCATTGTCAACGTTTTTTTTCTTTTCTAAATCATGTAAAATAAGTTTTGGAAGAACTTGAAAACATGCTCCAGTGCCATTTATTGATAGAAAGTCTAAGGGCGATGGTTTAACAAACAGTGTTCCTCACAGGCTGTCTGCAGTCCAGCTTGGTTATGGTTGCCTTATCTTGTTTATCACAGGATGTGTTGCTTTCAGGTAACCTTTTAATGTTTCATAGGGCCAAACCCCTCCCTCAACACCTCGCTGCCTTCACCTGGTGCCTGGCCCTATAGTGCCTCAGACAGCCCCCTCAGCAATGCACACAGTACAGGTATATGTTTTGGTTTGTTAAATTTTGATATAGTCTTTACTTCTTTTTGCGTATACATTTCTGAATCTCCATCTTATTAATAAATTTTTCTGTTCAATGTATTTGTTTCTGTTACTATAATGTGTTTGCAGTGTATTTTACTGGTGTAAAGTTATGCCTTTTCTACAAAGACGGCAAAGGAGCTAGCTGTGTGTTTCTGAGGTCTGTTTGTCAAAACTCATTTTCCCCACATTCCTATTTCCTCTACAGGAAAGTACTCTGAGTACAAGCCCAGTTGGCCCCCAGAGCCCATCGGACAAAACAAGTTGTGGAAGACCAATCGCAACAGCTCACAGCTGCCACGCCCTCCTCCTGGCTTAACTAATCAGAAGCAGGCCTCGCCCTCCCCATGGGGAAGCGGAGGCCCACGGTTGGCCCGGAGCTGGGGAGGGGGCGGGATGAATCAAGAGTCAAGATTTGGGCCAGGTGCTGTTTACAGGGAAAATACTTGTGTTTAAATGTCAAAACCATTTGTCAACCTATAATTCAACTGTATACCATATAGAGGAAGATCTTATTGTGGCTTTTTTACAGAGATACTGTCACTCAGGTCTACAGTACAGTATCATAAAACATTGCGTAAAAGTTGTCTTTATGTAAATAAGGAAATCTTCAGCATAATCTTTGTATTTGTCATCAACTATGACATCCCTTCTAATTTTATTTGTCGTCTATTCTGTCATCTCTTCTCTCTGTTTCTATTTTTATCTTTCTGGGTTTTTTTTGTTTTTTGTTTTTAATAGGTTCAGCTTGGAGCGATGGTGTTGCCTCCAGAGGAAGCTGCTGGTTGCTGCTGAGTAACCTGACCCCTCAGGTAAAGACTGGGAAAAAGGGGGAGGATCAGGTTGAGGGAGATGGAAACTCTTAAAAAGTAAAATTATAAACAAAATGGACAATTATCAGGGAGTTTGTAGAAAAAGTGAATATTAACAGTGTCACCTGTTTGTTTATAAACTGAGAGAGTGCAGAAGGGTGAAGAGAACATAACAGGAGCATGTTGTGCAAGCAGTGTAGAGTTAAATTCTTCTTGCAGCATAATTTATCATGGCTATAAAGTAATACATCTGCCCAGATAGATTGGTCAGGGTTTAAATTTGAAAGCATTAATCGCTGTGCTCATTCATGTGTATTCCCCTTTAGCGTGTCTTATGCAAATTAGACTGAATGATGCGTGACCCAGATGTAATTGGATTGTGAAGTTGGATGAGCCATTTAATCAATTAGGGTTTGCACAAATGACACTCATATGACACTGCTCAGGGATGAGCATAGGATTGGAAATGTTTAATTATGTCTAGACAAATTTTTATTATACTATAATAGTTTTTCAACAATCATTTTGGCCTTACTCAGTGCTTGTATCTTACTCAAATTGCGACATAATTACAGAATGACAATGCCACAGTGTATAGTCTCACGACATTACTTATTAATAAATAGTTATTCATACACATAACCATGTAGATTCCCTGAACCTTCTCTGTCCCTATTATTGGTGACTCAAGATTGCAGACAATTAACTGCAGCTATGTTACATAACACACAGTCTTTTACACTTAACCTTTCTTCTTCTCTCCCTGCAGATTGATGGCTCCACTCTGAGGACTATCTGCATGCAGCATGGTCCCCTGCTGACCTTCCACCTCGGCCTCACCCAGGGCAGTGCTCTGATTCGCTACAGCAGCCGGCAGGAAGCAGCCAAGGCCCAGGGTGCACTGCACATGTAGGTTAACCTGTAACTTAAAATAACTCACACAAACATTGACTGTGTTCCTGTTGATCTAAAGAGCCTTTGTCTTGTAACTCCCTGTCAGGTGTGTTCTGGGCAACACCACAATTCTGGCAGAGTTTGTGAGTGAGGAAGAAGTTGCTCGCTATTTTGCACATTCCCAGGCTGGAGGGGCAGAGGGGGTCAGCTCAGGAGGGGCATCGGCCGGTGGGACGCAGGGTTCATCTGGAACAGGCACAACTGTGGCCAGCAGTGGAGGTAGCTCCCCAGGGAATGAGCGGGCAGCAGCAGGCACAACTTCAGGTGGAAACGGAAATGGTGGCGGAGGAGGAGAAAGTGGGGCAGCGGTTCTAGGTAGTGCAAGGTCTTCTGGCTCTGCCTGGCAGAGTCTCGATGGTACAGGCAGTTCTTCAGAAACGTCTTCAGCCCAAGGACCCGGGCTGGGGATATTTTCCCAGTGGAGCACCAACGGGGCAGGGGAGGGAGGGGGTGTTGGGGGAGTAGAGTCTGGGAGGGCTGGGCTCTGGGGGGGCATGACTGCGGGATACCCCAGCAGCAGCCTGTGGGGGGCACCACAAATGGAGGAAAGGCACCAAATGGACAGCCCTGCCGCATTGTTGCCTGGTGACCTGCTGGGGGGAGGATCTGATTCCATCTGATGAGCCACCTCCAATTTGTAAGTGTAGGTTTGGACACACTGATACAGCATACACTGGGATACAAATGTACTTACTATAGCACACACACAAACACATTTACATGGTATGCATATTAATGTGCACACACATCAAGCAGAAATGTGAGACATGCTTACACACATTCTCGTGGCCAGACTTAAGCTATTATATAAACAAATGCAGGGACTGTTAGATGTGTATACAGCCTTTTTTCCCACAGATGAAGATTTCAACTGCTTAGACTTGAAACCTGAAAAAGAATGAAAAGTCATTTGGTCTGAGACTTGACTGGATTGCAATGTGCTTAGTAAATAGTGGACTTTTCAACAGATTTACATACACATGCGCACACACCAAATACAGACAAGCCTTCAGACAGATGGGCACTGTAAACAGCATTACCTTCATCGTATAAGAGAACTTAAAACTACTACATGATGTGAGGTTAAAGTGCAGTTTGTATTCATGTCCCCTTAAAAGCGGAGACCGAATCCAAACCCATGCAAACAGCTCTGATTGAAAACAGAACTGTATCTTACTGTGTATGTTAAGTTTTTGTTTTGTTTTTTCAGTTTGTATGTATGGTTTTAATTTTTGAACAGTGAAAATATTGAAAAATGTCATTGTTCTGTTTTCAAAATGCTGACCTCCTACTGTTGTATCTCACGCACTCTTTCTCTGTTATTCTCTCTTGAACATGTTTGTTACTGTTGCAGTGATAAATGTTAAATTGCTGGCAGTTTGAGGCTATGTTGCATTTTTCCACGTGTCGATACTGTGTGCAGTATCATAGACACTATATGGACATGAGTATGAGTGAGACTGAGACCAAGTAAGTGGATTAAACCACCACAGTTGTTGTGCGTGTGTGTGAATGTGAGGATAGTGTGTGTGTGTGTGCGTGTGCATGTTACTGCCTGTCATAATGTGGGCAAGGCTGCTTACTATACAGAAGGTCTATACAAAAATGTTTTGAGTGCATTCAGTATACTGCTGACTGTGTGTTAAGAAATATTGGCACTAATGCTTTTTTTTCTTTCATTTGAAGTTGTTTGTTTGTTTTTTTTTTAGCAGAATTGTCTTTTTTATTGTCCGACCTGCAATAATAAAAAAGAACATTTTATTGACACAAAGAGCTGAAGGCATATGCGTTGAGAAAATGGACATGCCAAATCTTATCAAACTGTGTGGAGTGAGTGGGTGGGAGGGGTGGGACGGGTTGTTTACAGATGCAGAGTAAGAGTTACCGTGCATTTTTAATGTTCTGTTGTTGTGTATTCGTTTTAAATTAAGACAGGCTTTAACACTCCTGTTCAGTGTTTTCGTTAAGAGATTTTACAAAGGAAAAATTTATTTAAACAAATGAGAACAAGATTAATAAAGATGAAAGTATTGGCTTCTAAATGTGTCCTTGTGGTCATTTTTTTTGTGTGTGAATTCAATGATTCTGGATGCTGAAGAGATTTTTTATGTTGTCTTCTGTTTAACAAATCCTAGTTTGAAACTGCCCCTAATGCTATAATGCATATGTGACGACTAAGAACTGCATATTATGTTGACAATGAAAACCATGCTTTGTGCATATACAAGAATGACTAAGAAATTACATGAAGGAGAAGGCAGTAGGCTGTTCACAGACAAGGCTGCAGAAAAACAAGCCAGCATGTCCATCTGTCACCCTCTCATTACATCCACAAACCAATCCTATTTAACACCCACGTCATCCTACAGTAAGCCACTGCTTACTGCATGAAGTTATTTACCTTTGTTGATGAAATCATGGGGTTTCATTGTGTTAAGTTGATATAATATTGCCAATAAAATGTTATTACAGACCATACATTTTTTCCCCATATATTCAAATGTGGTTTAGGAGGGTTTTTTTTTACATTTTGGGACATGACTACTCTCAAATGTGCTGAAAACCAGGCTGCACTCACTGTATTTAGCTACACCAGAAACTCTTTGGCCTCGAATTGTCACATGGTGCACAGATGCAGGTGTTTACAGCCATGGAAAGATTTTTTTTTCATGCTTTCCAGGAAATCTTCATCTGGGAGATGCTTAGTATGTATCAATTGATAAATAATCTTATTTATAACACCACATCTAAACTTATGATAATTGTTATGATTAATTACAGATATTATAACAGGATGTTATGCACAATGTTCTTGGTGTAGCCAATACGTGTATGTATATAAATAACTATATATTGATTTATTTTATATGTTTATATAATGATTAGCCTACACTTGAGTATGTGTTGTGTGTGTAGCATGAAGGAACTACAAATTGTGTTTCGTTATGCAGCCTTGTGCTGTATAATGACAAATAAATAACCATGTACCTTGGATATGAAACATGAGTAACAGAAAGAAACGGGATAATTAATGAATGGTCATATTTATGCGTGGAAGGAGCGTGACGTTTTCCTTTAATGACTGACAAACACACAGAATGACATCATCGACGTTGGGAACGTGAACGGGCGCGTTGTTAAGTAACGTGAGGGGGAGACAGACTGGAGCTCGTACAGCTGGAGCGTCTTAGGGACTATCAACACGGAGTGTAACCGACGACAGAGCTAAGAGCTGGGGGTATGAGATCCGCAAGAATCCGCTCCCATCCTCCTCTGCCCAGGCCCCTGTCCGACTGACAACCATCGGATCAGAATCTCCACTGAACCAGCTCTCGGACGAACCTAATATCGGGTGAGTGGTGGGTCGGGGAAACAGAGAAACCAAGGGGGAAAAGGGACCTGATTCGGCCGAATCGGAGTCTCGTATTCACGGCTTACAGGAGAGGGGGAGGGGGCGAATTGTAGGGATTGCTATCTACACAGGCTAGTCCAGTAAATAGATGGGTGCGGTTATAAGTATGATACAAAATGCGTCTAAGTGTGATTTAATTTATTTTAATGTCGAAAAGAATCATGGTGCAGAAACGCTACGTATCGCGGCTTGGTTATCGTATTTCCACTAGCTTAAGGTTACTCTAAGCAGCTAACGGCGAACTGACGCTAACGCTTCGGTTGGTGTTTAGCGACACTTAAAGCGCCTGTAAAGTATACAAACGGAGCTTTTAAAACATCATAGCTGTTAGCGGATTTTATTAAATGTAATAAGTTCTAGCAGATATTTAGACCTTGTCGCGTGAATCACAACACACTTGCTTCTCATCAAATTGCAAACAGGAAAGACCAACGTAGCCTCACACATGTCATCATTGCCGTAAAAAAAATATTAAACTGTTTTTATTTTGCAAGTTTTGGTTGTGTTGTGCAAGCATTTAGTGTCGAGTCTGTAACACAGGAGCTGATTGTGGAGTGACAGCTGAGAGGCGTAGCAGTACTCTGTTTTTCATGTGATTGTGAAATCCTCTGGCTTTGGGTCTCTGACACTTGTTTTCTCTCCCGAAGAGGACTTAATTTGTGTCGGGCACATTTTACACGAGTGGGTCTGACTGATTACTTATAAAAGAAATACAACTTGGGATTTATGTAATTTACGGTGATGTATAAATGGTTTAATCACAATATACCACCTCCTCAGGACATCCTAACACCACAACTAAGAAGACTCACCCCTAACCAGCAGATATGCACTGTAGCATTTTAACTAATCCACTGTCCTGTAGACCCTTACTACCATAATAGCACATGGTGTGATAGTCTAATTCCACTTCCTGCACATTAACCAAGGCCATGCAGGTCGTCCCATTTGTGCCATGTTTTCATTATGTATGTCTTTGCAATTCCAAGTTGCCTCTTGCAAAACCTTTCAGAATGAACACGTGAGGATATATGCAAATGAAAACCACATGGACACTGCGATTTGAAATTGCATATCACTGTTCCTGTACCAAGCAATTAATCAGTGGCACTTACTGTGTAGCCTTGTGATTGATGTTGCTCCGCTTTTTTATTAACCCAAATCCATCTGGCTTCATCACATGCTACATCTTACAGGAACAGCTGAAAACATTAACTGTTACAGTTTGTTTTCACTTGAAAAGAGGACAGTGCAAGGCAAGTTGTTTTGAATTCTTTTAACAAGGCTCAGATGATCCAAAATGAAAGTATGTCAGCCATTATCACAGTTTTGTTTTGTTTAAGAAAAGAGGTGGGGTTTACGGACCTTTTTTTTTTTTTTTGTATTTTTAAAAAATCCCACTGCTTACAATCAAGCAAAGTAACGTCTGGGATAATTTATGTTGTGATAAAGGAGGTTCTGGATCAAATGCAGAGGACCAGTCCTGAAGAATTGATGACTACCTACTTGAGTTGGCGTGCCCACAATGCTTTGTTTTGCAACTTCTCTGAGTTGTCATGAGACTATCTCATGTGGGGATGTGGATTGAAGCAGATGTTGGTAAAGACGATAGGGGCTGTTTTATATATTGCCTTTTTGAAATGTCAATAGGGAACATGACTAGAAGTGTTATCGGAAGGTGCAGCAATGCTACATTTGTAACGAGGGTCCGCTGTTGCTATAAAGGGCGCAGTTTGTTTACATGGTGTTCCCAAATTGGTGGTAAGGAAGCAAATCTCTTTGATAAATGCTCTACGCTGATATATTCTCTGCAGCACTTTGCTCTCTGAAGTTCATTGTACAGAATTGTCTGATGGCCTTGACACAGATAAAGCCAGCCAGCTCTCCCTTGGCAGTGCTAGTACAGAACAGTGGAGCGCTTAGTCTTGCTTTTGCAGTGGCTGCACAATGTGGTGTGGTAGAGAGAGAGAACTAAATAAATAAATTATGGTCCTGCTCCAGCATCACGTGCAGTTCAGTGCAGTTCCTGTTCCAAGTGGCAACTAGCATTTCTGTGTAGCCCTTATTTTGCTGTATTTCTTTCTTCTCCCGTCCCTGCTTTTGCTGATCTCACTGCAACCACTTCCCCCTCTCACCTACCCTAATCGGGTGTCTCTGGAGGTCAGACAGCTGTTTGCTGATCAGCTGGCCTTGAGCTGGCAACATTCTCACACAAACAGGTGGACAGTCCGTTGCTTTGAGGATTGATGGATCATGATGTGAGCGGCTGACTGATCTTGAAGATACCTTATCTCATTCTACCAAGTCTAGGATATAGTCCTCTGTTATATTCAGTTGAGTTGTACAGTAGCTCATCCTATAATGTTTCAGAGTTAGTGGTGAGGGAAAAGAGGTGCAGCCCAGATTGGCTAGCATGGTGTAATGTGTCCTTTGCTTTCTTATAATCTGTAATTTATAATCTCTCATCTGTTTTTTGTCTGTTGGTGATAGTAACAACTCGCAACCATGGAGCTGAGAGTGGGGAACAAGTACCGGCTCGGGCGAAAAATAGGGAGTGGTTCCTTTGGCGACATTTACCTTGGTAAGTGTAAATGCACACTTGTCTTTTTTTTAATTTTTATTTCTTTTGCATGCTGTTCCCAACTTTCCATGTGTCTCCTCTGTTGAGGTTCTTTCCACATTAGTTTCTGGACAGTCTCTCTTTTCATACCGTATCATTAATCCCCCCCCAACCAGGCACGGAACCTGATTTTCCGTCATATTCATCCATCATTGGCATGGTACTGGTGCAACTTCCATGGCCCTTACAGCTGTGGTTGTGTTTTTGTGTGTCCCCTCAGGTGCCAACATTGCCACCAGTGAGGAGGTAGCCATCAAGCTGGAATGTGTGAAGACCAAACACCCACAGTTGCACATTGAAAGCAAGTTCTACAAGATGATGCAAGGAGGAGGTAAGAACAGAATACAGCTTTTGACACGCATGGCAAGCGCTTTCAAGCATTCTTTCTAACAGTTTTTGGCAATATTACAGATGCGAATACCCTACTGAGCCTGCTGGAAAAATGTACAATTTATTTTAAACAATAAGAATCTGACTGAATGACAGTCTGTTTAATCTGTTCAAATTGTTGTGATCTAAATCCATGTTAGGTGAACCTTTCTCAAATGAGTAAAAACATTTTCAAGAAATTGTCAATTTTTCTAGCTTTAGAAAAAAATGGGGTTTGATGCAAAATGTGTTACTAAACAATATAAATTGAAGGTGTGCCACTAATAACAGGTTGAACAAACTTGTTCTGAAACAAATGCTGAATATGTATTTTTGTATTCTAGTGGGTATTCCATCAATAAAGTGGTGTGGTGCAGAGGGAGACTACAACGTGATGGTAATGGAGCTGCTTGGTCCCAGTCTGGAGGACCTTTTCAACTTTTGCTCCCGAAAGTTCAGCCTGAAGACTGTCCTGCTTTTGGCAGACCAGATGGTATGAAACAAACCCTCCCATGTTAAGTCAGAAGCATTAGAATTAGGACAGTGTCACTATCTTCTCGGTTAATATCCCACTATGTGAAACAGTTCTGTTTATGCGTAGAATACAGATGTAATATGTATGATCCCACTAGGTCACCTGCATGACCTATTTATTTTATTTGTTGTTTATTTGCTCGCACTATATGTCAACTTTGCACATGATTCCCCTAAGACAGTGTTTCTCAATGGGGGTGGTAACGCCCCTCAGGGGGCATTCAGAGGACAACAAGGGGTGCTGGAAGCAATATTTTGGAAAGGGGCCCTGAGCTGCTTTTGGGGGGCGTTTTTTGAGGTGAAAGTTTTAACAATTAGAGTTTAAACTTTACAACTACTTGCAAAAAACTGGTCTGCAACATTAAAACCGGCCAGTTTACTTGACTGCAACTGGACGAGATGGTGTGTATCGTAACTCTTCTTCTCTTCAGTGTTTGTCAGCTGCTTGAGGAGCAGCTCTGTGCTGAGAAGTTTCTGAGAGGAGCATTTACTGAATTAAATGTAATTACTATTCACATGGCTATTTTGTTTCTGGGAATGTCATAAAATTGTTTGTCATTCACTTATGTGCCTTTTTTCATGTTTTTAACAATAATCAGTATTCAGGGCAAATGGCAAACAGTAAGGGTCCTTGAGAACCACTGACCTAAGGCCTCTTTAAAGACTGTAGATGTTGTGCTCTCTACTATTGATGTGCACCCAGTATATTTTGTAAGTCCGGCCTCTTCTAGACTGCTGGCCTAGATATTTCATCGCTTTTCATGCATCGATCTATCCAGCGCAACTCAACTCACCTTTTGTTCTAACTGCAACCAAGTTGCTGTGCTAGTCCTCTATATCGGTGTTTGACTCTCCACTTATAGCCTGAGGTCATGACCTTCCTGTGTCATGTCTTCATATGTCCTGTTGTTCTCCTTTTTGCCTTAGTTTGCACAAGGTATTGATGTATTGAGTGCAGCTACTACTGCTTAGTGACTAAAATTTTATTAGAAAACTAAACAAGGAAAGTTGTGGCTATGTATTCATGTCACCACGACATGCCCCAGTTTATCCTTTCTGTGTATATTGTGGTGTTTGCTGCAGAACCTGACAATTTCACCACTCTTTGTCTCACCTATCTTTTAGATAAGTCGCATTGAGTACATCCACTCCAAGAATTTCATCCATCGGGATGTCAAGCCTGACAACTTCCTGATGGGGCTTGGGAAGAAGGGCAACCTGGTGTACATCATTGACTTTGGACTGGCCAAGAAGTACCGTGATGCCCGCACACACCAGCACATCCCTTACAGGGAGAACAAGAACCTGACTGGCACAGCGCGCTACGCCTCTATTAACACACATCTTGGTATTGGTAAGTGACACTTGGAGCATATACACAAGCCAAATATGCTTACTTTTTTATGATGGTGTATGTTGGGTGTTGTGATCTGGCGCTAGTCTAGTTGCACGTTAACCACAACATTGAATTAAATCCCCTTAAAAACAGTACTGCCGTTGGTACTTGACCTTGTTATTCACACACATAATGTCAGGCAGTTCAGTTAAAGGCCCAAGCGATGAAGCTTTCTAGAAAGCCTATGCTAGAGTTGTTTGTTTACATTCTGTGGATTACTGCCATGGCGGAGGTGTATGGATAATTCTGAGTAAAGATTTGATAACTTCCTTTTAAACACCTTGTTAAATGTGATAAATCACAGTTGGCTTGAGTTTGGATCTCCCTCACATGACATTCCTCCAGGTTAGGGATGAACAACAGTTGTCAGTGGAATCTTTATTTATTTTAATCTGTGACCTCCCTTTTTGCCATCCTTCCATGTCTTGTCAGAATGCAGTAAGGGGCTCTGAATATTTAAGTGGATTTTAAGTTTGGGGTTCTTACTGTTTGTTTTTCAGCCGGGAAGCTGCCAATTCTGGGTCTATATCCATAAACTGGTGATCCTCATTGACGTCCCCTATGCCCTCCCCTCCACCGTTTCATTTTGGACGTGGCTCCTCTTTGCATACTCTGCTGTTTATACACACCCTATCAGATCATACGGAGGATGTGGGGGGGGGGGGAAGGAAATGCCATCTGGGATGCAAAAGAACCCTGTTGTGGCGTTGTCATTTTAGTGTAATGCTCTCGAAGACATTCTGCAGATAATTTTTTTTTATGGCTAACACCTCATTTCAGTGCTGTGTACTAGCTCAACAGTTGGAGCCCTAAAGGTTGTTTTGTTTAGATATCATTGACTTTTTGTTAGATATCCACTGGAAGACTGTAGTATTTAACCTAACACTGTACTTATAGTTAAGTACATTTTTAGGAGTTGATGTTGTAACTGTTTAAGTTCCACATTCAAAGCATCCTTTATCTACCAGTAATGGCAGTAAGCATTCCACTGAATCGCGCTGACTGTCCAGGAAGTGATTTTGTTTGCTTTGAATAAACAAGAACCACACTTTCAGGAGTTTCTGATTAACAGGCTACACAAGTTTCTCAGTAAGAAGTGCCACATGATTATTTTGTTGGGGTTATCAGGTCAGGGAAATTGTTCTAGGGGTTGGCCGTAGTGCAGTGGAAACAAAAAAATGCAAAAATGACCTCACACTGTACATACAGGTATCGGTAACCCACAGAGACGGAGTAAAATAGATGAGTCATACATGACACAATGAGTTACCGCCATCTTTCTTTCTGTGTAAAATAATAATAATAATAATAGTAAAATAAAATAGTTTGGCCATGTTGTGACATAATCTCTGACACGGAGATGTTGCACTTGGCCTGGGTAAATGAGTCTTTGTCGTAGCACCAAGCGGACATCCCTCAGTTTTCTCACTCTTGTATGTGCACGCGTGCTTTCTGTCCATAGAACAGTCCAGACGTGATGACCTCGAGTCTCTTGGCTATGTCCTCATGTACTTCAACCTGGGCTCCCTCCCCTGGCAGGGCCTCAAGGCTGCTACCAAGAGACAGAAGTATGAAAGAATCAGTGAGAAGAAAATGTCGACACCCATCGAGGTTCTTTGTAAAGGATACCCTTGTAAGTGACGTTTCTGTGTTGCCTCTGTGCGTTACGTTGAAATTATCTGCCTCAGCAGTACTGGGTTTCTCAGTATAGAATTTAACACTAGTCAAGTGTTTTTTCTTTTATTTATACAGCCCAATATCACAAATTTTTCCCAAGGGGCTTTATAATATGTACAGCATATAACACTCTCTGTCCTTAGAAGCTCAATTTGGATGAGGAATAACTTTCCAAGAAAAACAATGCAGATGTTTCTAATCACTATAATCAAAGCTTCAGTGTTTTGTTTTGTTGGGTATATTCTGAGTTTCTCCTCATTTCTTTTTTGCTTGTTTTTTATTCTCCTACAGCTGAGTTCTCCACATACCTGAACTTTTGCCGTTCACTCCGTTTTGATGACAAGCCGGACTACTCTTACCTACGACAGCTCTTCAGGAATCTTTTCCACCGTCAGGGTTTCTCCTATGATTATGTCTTTGATTGGAACATGCTCAAATTTGTAAGTTTACTTAAGTTTCTTTTAACTGAAGTACTTTTTGTATGTGTTTGTTTTGGTGCCTAGCTGCTGCTTAACTATTATCGTAGTGCTCAAAAATCTGTCATCCAAACGCCTTAAAAAATGATGGAGCTAATTTAAAGCTGTATTTGTTGATAGATAAGCTTTAATGTGGCTGATCTCCTCTGTCAGGGTGCCAGTCGGACAGCCGAGGATGGGGATCGCGAGAGGAGGACGGGAGAGGAGAGGGATGAGCGGATTGGAGGAGCCCCCAGGGGGTCTGCATCGCGGGGCCTCCCCCCAGGTCCCAACCCTGTAGCTGCCAACAGAGTCAGGAACGGGCCAGAGCAGGCCATCTCTAACCCTGCCTCACGGGTCCAGCAGTCTGGTGAGTGTAACATGATACTATGCTGACACCTCAATACTTTTCTCTTAAATATCTGCATGGGGTCAGTTCTTAATTTCATACATAATTTCAGGGAACACGTCTCCTCGTGCAATTTCTCGTGCAGAGAGGGAGAGGAAGGTGAGCATGCGGCTCCACCGTGGGGCTCCTGCCAACGTATCCTCCTCTGACCTCACAGCCCGTCACGACCAGTCCAGAATTTCCACATCACAGGTGAGAAAACGTATAAATCCCACTCGCAGCTTCTTTGGTCTGCCACGCATGACACACACTGACTCAACTGTCGCTGGGGCTGTACATAACGATTATTGTTCAAATTGATTAATCTAAAGACAGTTTGTGTATTCTAAAGGAGAAAAAAAGTAGCCTATTACTCAATTGATATAGCAATTTATCCAAAATAAATCAAAAACGTCTTAATAAATCAGTATTTTTAAAAAACATTGTTGTGAGCTAGCTAAGCAATTTATCATGTAATTTACTTAGAACTTACAGTAGGTATGTCTCTCTGTGTGTGATTGTTGTTTTGTCTTTCTAGTTGTAGTTAGCTAGCATAGTTATTGCAGAAAGTTAGCTAACAGAGGGTCTTCATTTTATTTTTTAAGTTTCCTCCTCTTGGTTTAGTGTGCTGTTAACTTTCATTATGGCATTTGTGCGTGCGGTGTTGGAGGACAGATGACAGAAAACGCGTTGCACTTTCACCTGCCACCGTCTTTATATACAGTCTACAACATGCATTTTACTGCCGATTTACCAATGCATCGGCGGAGGCAATGGTATCAGAAGTCTTAACATACAGTTCAACAGAGTAATAGAACCGCTGATACACTCACATTAGTTTCTATCATGGGTAAGTAATAGCTACTCCTGCCAGACAGTGAAGTGTACTAAACTTTACAGTGTAATGATGTTAACACAGCATATTGTTAGTGAACACTCCAGCCGGTCAGTTTTTGGTTGTCATGGTAAGTGATTACGTCTATTAACCACACCCCCATTCTATGTTTGAGAAAGAACATTAACCAAAAACGGCAGTTAAAACTGGCTGGAGGGGGGCTTTAAATGACATGGATTTATTTCAGTAATGAGTAATATGTTGTACAATAATCACAAGCTGTTTTCTCTCAATACGTGGCGTTATATAAACAGAAAATATGAAACAACCGAACGTTAGATGACATCATGTAACTTTACGCTACCATGACTGTAGCGAGGTAGAACATGAAGGCGATGAAGAAATACTTGCTGATAATGTGCCATGCTTGTGTGGAGACAAAAGGCAAACACTTGCGGTGCTGCTGTCTAGACAAAGTGCTCCAGGATACTTTAGCTTCACGTGTTCATGCTGCTTCACGTATTTGTGGACAGCAGTTTTGCTCCAGTGAGGCTATTCCCAATTCCACAGAGCTCACAGCAGTCTTGTATCTTAGGCTTGTCCGGGGGAATCCCTGCTCACACCGGATGCAGTGAAGCTTCGATGCACGTTATTCGAATTGCCGTATTTTCGTAATCGATTATGTCGATGAATCGCCCCAGCCCTAGTAATGGCTAAAGTGTTCAGATCGACCAAATGTGGTGTTTAAAGATGTGAATTTTGAGCCACAATTTTATTTTTATTTTTTCCTTCAATTAAATCCAAATCGATACCACACCAAAAATGTTAGGCCTAAGAAAGGACCCTAGAATTAAGTCAGCTGTTGGTTTGACATGGTATGAAAAGTGTGTAATACAAGCTTAACACATGCAGTATATGTTGCATGGCTTTTGCATGCTATACATTGCGGTACATAGGTATCGTTAAAGAAATGTTCTTTTTGTTGTTTGAACTCTAGCACATGGCTTTTGAAAACAGAATTGACTCATCAACTTTAAACCAGGATAACATTGTTGTAAAACAATCTGTAATAGTCATGTACTAAAGGGTCATTATCATTTACTAAAGGTGAGCGAGAGCTAGGCCGCTAATTCCTCCCCTGAGTCTTTATTCTGTTTCTTTTTCAGGTCAGCGTGCCATTCGAGCATATGGGGAAGTAGAATTCTTTGGCTCTGCATGCTCATGAAACTGACAGGTGAGGTCTAATTTCACTTGTTTATTCACATGCTGACTGCAGAAATACACCACTCAACAACACACGGCCCCCTCTAATGACTTTGACTCCATTTGTTGTTGCAGGGCTGCAAAGTATATTCATCGCTCCGGTTTATTTTCCTTTTTATTTTTACCTTGTCTTATGAAAAAATGATTGCCAGTAGACACGTGGATCTTTGGAAAAGGACAGGAAATCTTTAAAGCATCCAGAGAACTACATGACCGTATCCAACATGCACTCTGAAATGAACCCTTTTTGCTGAACCGTGGACTACCACCACAATACAAAAAGCAAATGAATGACAGTCCTACACCATTGTTACTGCTACACCATTGTTAGTCCACGGCTGCTCATACCTGCTCCACTCCTCAAAACATTCCCTCAGGACCATCTGTCTGGCAAATGTGAAGAACTGTTGGCATCAACGGAGCAAAAAGGTATTGGGGACACGAGCATGTTTCTAGTCAAAGGTCAACTTTGTGATTGATATAGGCTTAATAAAGATTTGTGTTTTTTTTTTTTAACACCACAAACAACTTCCCAGTGAATGTCGCCTCTTTTGATCTTAAATTGGAGCTAGTTATGAGTTTCCTTCCTTTGCTTTTTTTGAGAGAAATAACAGCTGAAAGATGACAATGGGGAGAGGTAGGTGAGAGGGTAGCGGACAAAAGGAAAAGTGACTTTGAAAAGGACAAGTAAGTGATGTTTTTAGCTGTTGTGGAGTAATGTTTCTGGTGAAGTAGCAGTTGGTGCTTGCTTGCCCTTCATCCATGTTGTGGTGATTTGCTCTCCCTCAAAACTCGGCCACCAAAACCTTCTCCCCCCCCCCCCATTATTTTGCCTGTTTTGACTTGCGTGTTTTTGTTGTTAGTGGGTAAGGTGAAGAATGACCATAGATCTTGCAAAGATGCAGTCAAGTCTTGAGGGAAGCTCCTCAGGAAATTCTCAGTGTATTTGACCAGAGACCATAGCTGCCCGTTTTGGCTAACAAATAGTGGCTGCAATTTTTATGATAGTTCTTAATGTTACCTTTTTTTTCTTTTTCTTTTTTTTAAATTCTTTTCCTATTGGAGGTCATAGGGGAGTGGGCAGGCTCTGTAAGGGGTGACTCTTTAGGGGATGGGACATCCAACAATGTTTTTTGTTGTGTGTGTGTGGTGTTTTTTTTTTTTTTTTTTTTTTTTTTTTAAATGTTTACTTCACTGTAAATATATTTTTTTATTTCCATGTAAAGCCAAAATGTGGTTATTTGTTTTAAGATGTAAAGTAGAAAAATGCATACTAATGACATAAATTGGGGCTGGGTTCAGAATTTTAGGTATATAAAGTACTAAATTGTGGGATGGGCTACTGTTACTTTGCCAGCTGGGTCATCCGACATTTTGTGTGTGCACGAGAGTGTGTTGGAGAGATGCAGTGACTCCCTGCTAAGAAGAATTTTGTCTTTTAGATTGTTTTTGATCTGTTCTCTATATGTTAAACTATTTTTGTGTCTGAAATAACTTTGTCCTCTTTATTTTGTTTCATTTCATCTTCCTGTAATTTATTAGAAGTAGGTTGTTTTTCCTGTTTTCTTCTTGCCTGTCTTTTTATGATTCAAAGGTTGTCCACCTTTATATAATAGGGCTTTCAATATTCCTTCTGCAAAAATGATATGGTAATAGTTTGATGTCACCTTTCGATTTTAACCTCCAGCAACCTTGATGATGTCATTAAAAAGAAAACAACTGATGCAATTGCAGGGATGTGTAAATAGCAGTGTACTGTGTGTAATTACCTTTGTACAGGCCACCATGACCCAGTGGCATTGTGACTGTTGGGTTGGGGATTTCACTTTATGTATTGTGTACTGATAACTTGTACAGTTCTTTAACACACTTTATTTACAACAGTATTTGTGTATATTTTATGAAGTAATAAAAATGAATAACGTTGCTCACACGTGTTTTGGTGATCTTTCTTTCTCATCGGTGCTTTACTCGTGCGTGTAGACGTTTTTAAAGTGGTGGTTTTGTCCAGCGTAGCCTGAACAGAGATGCATTATTGTTTCCAATGGCAAAGACTCGGAGAAGTAAAAGCTTGAATGCGCATGCGCACAGAGCGGAGTTTTTTCCTGGCAGCTGTTGTCGGTACAGTGATCAGTCGATAGTGATGTGGGTGAAATAACGGTGTCTAGTTCATCAGCTTTGGACGGGAAATGGCAAGATGAACCCTGTTGTTTTTCATAGACCTATTAATATTGTAATATAGTGTGTCGCTTCTTAAAAGTGTGTTAACGTTATATTTCTTTGCTTTGTTTTGACTTTACGAGGAGAAGCAAGCTAGCTGGCTAGCTTGCTGTTAGCAGCACTAGGCGTAGTTAATCAACGACACTTGGCAGTTTTATTTTAAAAAAGAGGCACTTTTCCGGTGTTTAAACAATGATGCAGGGATTAGATACGTGGCTGGCTGTCGTTTGAATGTTAGCGCTTGACCAGTTAACTTTTTTGTACTCCAAAAGGTTTACAGTGGACTCGAGATGAGCTAAATTGATGATTCTGTTCAACCCAGCGCAGATCAAACAACTGCAGAGGGAGGTAAGTGAAGCTGTAGGATGGAGTCATTAGCACCGAACAGCTACCATGTTTTCAGTTTAGTGTCTGTATATTAACTCACAGGCGGTTAAATACACAATCAAAACCAGTAGTGCTGAGGTAAATATTGCTCCCGCTGGATCTTCATTCAGTGTGATTTCACCCTTTCTCTAAAATGCGACACGGATATGTGCAGACTGTTGGGAAGGCTGGAAGCTGGAAAACCTGCTCTCGTTCCTTGTGGGATTTGTACGCAGAACAATAAAAATGAGTTGTGGTCACTGCTAAGTAGCCCTGTGGTCTTCAGTGCCTCTGATTGAACACAGCCTCAATGGACGGGGATGCTTTATCACACAGTATGTTTCAGGCAGCTCTCCCAGCCTCAGGAGTTAAGATGAGCTGTCACAAAGACTTGATTCGATTCAGGTCAAAGTACAATGCATGTTTTGAAACCAACCAACGGGTGCAGTCAGCAGGATTGATGGGTTGCCTCTCTTTCTTGTCTATGGCCCACTGGGATACATTAGCTTTGTTGGTGGTGGTGAAAGCGTACGCTTGTGATCGTCGCCACTACTTGAACATAGAGCAGACCCTGTATCTCTATTCATTGTTCTCAGATGACGTCTAGACTTTTTAAATTATTTTTAATATGACAATCTGCTTGGACTGATGCATCCAGTCATGGGTTGTAAATTTGTATTAAACATTCTCAGACTCGTTAAGCAGTAACAGATACCGTGATAAATAAACTATCAATATTACATCACATCTGGACACTGACATTCAGTTGTTAAATTCTCTACTTGATATTGAACACATTGAAATGCAGTTTGGAACTGGAACAGTCTGCACAGTCAAAAATGATTGTGCTAGAAACAATTGCTTTGTACTAAATAAGACGAAATAATCAATGATAAAGACTGATATATTAATATTTTGTCTAGTGTTTAGTGTCTAGTTTTTTTTAGTCCAGGCTTGCAGAAAGTTGAATTTTGTGCTCTGTCCTTAATTGATTTCCTTGCAGTTCCTTTGCACGAGTAGTTAAACATTTGGTGTGTGTGACACACTGATGTGCTCCTCATTACTGCATTGCCACAAGATGATTGAGGCTTTGGCAGCATGAGTCATCCATGACTACGTTGAACACCTATATTTAGCTGGTGCACAGAGGTGGGTTTGAAAGCCATTGTGAAAGGAGTTTTCACTGTGAGTGATTAGATTATCATCTTCCTGGAATCCACACTGTGACT
This sequence comes from Micropterus salmoides, assembly GCF_014851395.1. Classification (NCBI taxonomy): domain Eukaryota; kingdom Metazoa; phylum Chordata; class Actinopteri; order Centrarchiformes; family Centrarchidae; genus Micropterus; species Micropterus salmoides. The sequence goes on along the minus strand of NW_024040041.1, from coordinate 9,531,396 downwards.
CTGACGTAGTTGGAGCGATGACAGCACTCGGATATCTGCAACAATTTAATAATGAGGGTGGTGACACATGGAGCATCTTTCTGGATGCTTTTGATGATGCGAGCTCTGCAAGTGCAAACTTGTCCAAATCAGTGTTGCATAATTATGTGACACACCATTTCCCAATGGATTAGATATCTGATATATTCTGCTGATGTGGCACAAATGCAGCACAAGCACCAGGGTTCATACGGTCCAAACCTTATGAAGGCAGTTCAGCGGGTTTTGGACCATGCCGTGCTGCAAGTTGGCTTTGTTTTTTGGCTGTGACTGTTCAGAAAAAGTGAAGCACAAATCTGATACTTAAAGCCACTCAACAATGGGGAGGGAAATGTATCCAACTCAGTAGCTCACATCTTTCCCAGCTACAGCTCCGGTGATATAATAGCTATATATATAAAGGTTTTATAAAACAAACATTTGTGGAGTAGAAACTGACACCTTTATCCATTTTAGGGAGAATGCATTTGGAAGAGGTTTCATTGTAAGTCTTACTGTATTTCTGTTTTATGTCAAGAATATATCTTTATTGCAGCATCTACCTGAGGTCACAAGCCTCAGTCTGTTCAATCTAAATTTTGATGCTGCATTGTGGAAAGGTGTTTCATTACTTTGAAGAAACATGTTTGTGTTTAGCGCCATTTCCACTGCACTACAGAGAAAAAGATGAGGAGAAATTGGGTCAGCGGCCCTCAGCTCACTGCTGTCACACTGATTCGCTGCGTTTGAATGATTCAGGCTCTGTCCCCCAACCCCATGTGTTGGCGTGTGTGTGTTTTTGCTCTCTTTATCAGCCTGTCCTCACCCACCTACCATATGCTCTTTTCATTCTCTCTCTTATGATCGTGCTCCTTCTGTCTATCCACACAATCTTTTTTGCACAGTAGATCTGTGGAATGTCCTACTTTGCTCTGCTCTGCACTCTCATCCGGTTTCTCATTCCAACATCAGCAGATGTTTGCTTGAGATTTAGGTCTTAGGCTGTGTGGGCCTGTTATGATGCATTTACACATTATGGTATTACGGTAAAATCTGAAACTTGAGGTCGCGCAGCCGAGTCTTGAAGAACATAATACTAAGCTACTACTTAGTTAAAATGTCTTGGCTAAATTAGTTTGTATTACCTAAAGAGTGTCTTCGTTGTCTATACCCTTTCTTCATACAGATGAGTCAACTTTGGCGACGAGACTTAACTTCGTCAGAGAGGTTGGGGAATGACTCTCCTGTCGGCTTTGCCCCAGGGCCCCCAGCCAGTGTGGCCCCACAAGGATCCAACTCCTCCTGGACACCAGAAACCCCAGTGGTCACACCAGACGAGCCAACTTTCCTCATGACCTCTACTGCCCAAACTATATCGGGTTTTTTTGTTTGGACAGCTCTTCTGATCACATGTCACCAGGTAAGGGGAGCCTAACATTTGGAGGTTTTAGGTGATCTGGTGGTCAAACTAAACTTTTAACAGTTTTTGTCTCCACACTAGTTATTTTATTTTGGGGTGGCAGTAGCTCAGTCCGTAAGGATTAGGCTGGGAACCGGAGGGTTGCCGGTTTGAATCCAGCTCAGACGCTGTGGAGCGTGGACTGGTAGCTGGAGAGGTGCCAGTTCACTTCCTGGGCACTGCCGAAGGAGGCCTTGAGCAAGCTCCTGAACCCCCAACTGCTCGGGGACTCACTCACTCTGACATCTCTCTGTGTGTTGCTATGGGTTGCATGTGTGTGTCTTTCAGACCTGTGTGTATACTAACATAATAACAGAGTGAAAACATTGAGATAAATAAAGTATATCTTAAATCTTATCCAACAACGGCTATGTGCACTAGATAAGTACCGGGATGATCTAGGAGGTTAAGTTGGAAAAATACATTTAGTTGTTTTGCTGGAGCAGCATGCAGTGGGACACACTGTTGCCAGTGCTGTGGTGTTATTATGGTCTTAAATAGACTGCACTATTAGTCTAAGCGTGGCCTATGTATTGTAAAGCAAGACACAATCTGCTTACTCAATGTATGTGGTTCTGAAAAAGCGCAGCAGCTTAATATGATACTGTAAATACTAGATGTCTGCATCTGTTTTCTTGTCGTTGCGCAAAGGGTTCACCTCTGGGAGTACTGGGTTAAATCTAAATCTCGCTCATGACCTTTTAAATCTACCGACTGCTCTCTGTCTTTTTCTCTAACCTTCAAGTATGAAAGGTAGGTTTGTTGAGCACAAATAGCTCCTTTTCAGTGCAAGCAAAAAACAAAAAACGGTAGACACATTCAAACCCAGGAGCATTTTCAATGAGCCCCTTTTAATCAAAGGCTCTATATGTGCATGTTCACACACCAAACACATGCATGCATTTAGAAAGCATCACATCCTGTGGGAAGAAGGCTTCTTCCAAATACAGGCCGATTTTTGTACGTAGGTTGTCCACCCCACTTGTTGCACATTGGCTAAACACTGAGCACATAAACATATTTATGTTTAATACACATTGATTGTTTGTGGGAATATAAAGAAAGGAAAAAAAGCAGTTTATTATGGTTTTTGGCTTTTCCGCTCTCCTGTATTGAGTTATATCTTTTTTGGGCATGTAACAGGTTTACAAAGTGAAAAAGTCCAAAGTCCACCCCAAAGGGAGTTCCCTGCCTGAAAACAGCTCGTTTATAGTCCAGCCTTTACTTCCCTTTCTTGTGACGTCACAATGAAAATACGTGTCATAATGCTCGCTGAGCGACTAGTCCGACACGCCCTCAAAAACACCAGTGGAAAAACACTGAGCTGCCGCACACACCTCTCCTCTCCCTTCCAAACACTAGCTACCCTCCAAGCAGTCAATGGACATAATAATAATAATAATAATAATAATAATAATGATGATAATGATAATAACTAGAACTGCAAGCAGTTGTAAGCGGGGTCCAAGCCTCCCGGCGCAAGCCACCCCCCTCGCCCTGCGGAGGATGCGCGAGTAGGTCCGGGCGCTCTGCCGTCGTGCCGCATAAGGTCCCCACGTTTGGTTTTGATGGGCCATTTCAAATGGAGGCAAAACGTCCTGCCTTTGAAAATGCCATAGGAATGTATGGGATTTAGTGAGAGATTTGAGCTTCGCTTTTAGCGCCACCTTTTGGCCGAATTGCACCAAAATTGTCATGTGTGATCAGGGCCCCATGGGGAAGAATTGCCCCAAATTTGGATTGAGCAGCCATCCACGTCCAGTGTCCACGTCCTTTCTGAATCAAAGTTGTTTACCGGCTTTTCGCTGACCCGCCTTTCTCTGCTTCTGATTGGCTATTACCGGCCTTACGCTGACATGCCCTTCTCTGCTTCTGATTGGCTAGTAGTCCTTAACTAGGAACTGCGCATGTGCAACTCCCAACATAGATCATTTAGAGACAAGATGTATCACTCCATTGCTAAAAAGACACACAGGGTGAAAAGAGGAGCTGCAGCAATGTGCAGTATGACAAAAAATATGGTGTTTTTTGAAAATTAAACCATGTAAACCTGTTCTGGTACAACCCCTAAATAAGATTTTAAACCTGAAAATGAGCATAATACCACCTTTTTAATCTGTTTCTTATGAATGACAAAATCTGAATTGATTACACTGTTTTTAGGGACACCTAACTCCAGAGTAAGTAGTACTTCTTACTGAAGATCTGCCTAAGCCTTCCTCCTAAGATTGCTGCAGGCATTAAGCATTAAAAACAAATTACATTCTATTTAATTCAACAGGGCTTTTTTGGCATGGGAAACAGATGTTTACATTGCAATTATACATAAACAGAACAATTGAAGGACTACCTTTTAAAGGCTTGCATAGTTTTTATGTTTTGTTTTGTTCTATCATTGCCTTTATCTGATGGCCGACTAAAAGGGATGAAAGGAAATGAGGGGAGAGAAAGATAAGGAAAGACATGCTGTCCCTCCTGGCTGGAGGCGAACCTGGGATGTTGCAATTCACGGTCAGCACCCCAACCCCAAGGCTGCCAGGGAGCTCTCATGTGCCAAGTTTGAATGACTGAGGTTGATTATTCCTCCTGAAACACACTCAACATGTGACAATTACCTCATGTAGCTGAGCCAAAGTGGAAGCATGGCGAGACCTCACTCTGTGCTGCTCTAACTGCTGCTCCGCTGTAGCCTATATTAGGATGTACATTAGGTTTATAAAGTGACACTCTTTAGGTCTGTTTTAACAGTTCAGAAAGTGTTCATAATCTCTGGAGAACAGAGGTGTTTGTTGTTAGTGGTGCAGATAAGTGCAGTTCAGTGCTGTTTGTGTCAGTTGAACAGCCCTCATGGTGCAGTGAAGTATTTAGTAAGCATCCCTTACATGTAACTGAGATCTATTGTACCTTGAGGCTTATGTTAATGGTCTGTCCTCCATTGTTTGCTGCTGCTCTTCACACACAGGGTTAAAGAAGAGCCCTCTGTCACTCTGGCAACAGGTGCTCCTGATTGACTACGACGTGCAGGGGATGGGCGCGTGCGTGCGTTTGTGTGTGTGTGTGCGCGTGCAGAGGAGGGTCATCTAGCAACAAGCCCTGTGCACGGTCTCGCTTGGTATGATGCCCCCCCCCCCCCCCCCCACTGTTTGTTATTGTACCAAAGGTGTGTTTACAGGTCATGAAAGGTGATAGGTGGAACGTTGTGTAAGTGGACAGGAGTCAGATGGAGCAGACAGAATTGGTGGTGACAAAGACCCGCCCGTTTCTTCCTGCCTTCTGCTGCTCTCAATAGGAGTGATAAAAGCCAAGTATCAGTTACCCTAAACAACCCCATGAGTCAGTGCACGCACACAACACAGACATGCAGATCTCCAGTATACGACTTACTTCTGACCTGTACAGATGGAATAGAGTCCGATGAAAACACACACACAGGTTTCACAAGGCAGCATTTATTTTCTGCTGACCCATTTATCTACCACATTCTTAGCTGTTGTGTCACAAGGGGAATCTGATGAATATATAATCTAATGAATATCCCCTCACTGTGTCTTATCTTGTTTTTTTATGTGCTGAAGATGTGTGGTTTGTCAAACATGTAAAAAGAAAAAAATGGTGTAAAGGCTTTGTATGCACAAGACCTAATTCTGGGTCATTTTGCACATTTCACATAATAAATATATATATATATATATATATATAATATCCTCACACAGTATCTCACAAAAGTGAGTACACCCCTCACATTTTTGAAAATATATGATTATATCTTTTCATGTGACAACACTGAAGAAATGACGCTTTGCTACAATGTAAAGTAGTGAGTATACAGCTTGTATAACTGCTGTCCCCTCAAAATCACACAGCCATTAATGTCTAAACTGCTGCAACAAAAGTGAGAACACCCCTAAGTGAAAATGTCCAAATTGGCCATTTTACATTGTAGCAAAGTGTCATTTCTTCAGTGTTGTCACATGAAAAGATATAATCAAATATTTTCAATAATGTGAGGGGTGTACTCACTTTTGTGAGATAATGTATACAGTATATTAACTACATGTTTTTACGCGTCTTTGTGTAAATACAAATGTTCTCATGTGTATGTGCACCTATACCAAGGTTCCAGTGTATTTTATTGTCCATTTCTCCCTTAATTGATTATTTATGCAGTATTTCTAGCATGAGCAGCTCTATTGCGAAGCCAATGATTCAATATGATGCCATCAAAAAAAAGTGTTCCAGCATCTCCCCTGGCAACTTATGGAAAGTTAAAGTTAAAACCTTTTTTTGTATTGCTGATTCCAAAAATATGGCTGTACTCCTAAAGAACATGTATTCAGTCACCATCCACATGGACATATAATTATTATCAGCTGGGACAGTGTATGATGTCTGATGACATCAGATGTCAGATGTGCCTGAGTTTCAGGCTCTGGGAGTGACTCATCTGTGCACCAAAGATAACAGGAATAATATAATTCTGCCCTAGAATAGATACTTGCTTTTGACTAGCTAAAACATACAAATCCAGGCACTTTTTTACTCACTGCAAATTCTTGGTTAGATAATGATGTATTTCATGGGGATATTGTTCAAAGTATGATCTTAAATTATCACTTTATCTATTTGACGGATCCTTTTTTCTCCAACTCTTTTCTTTCTCTTCTTTTTAGATCTACATGCACCTACGTTACTACAGCTCTCCAAATGAGCAGAGGCACATAGTTAGGATCCTCTTCATAGTCCCCATCTATGCCTTCGACTCCTGGCTCAGCCTTCTTTTCTTCACCAACGAGGAGTATTATGTGTACTTTGACACAGTCAGAGACTGCTATGAAGGTGAGTGGATGAAACACAGTGCAATGAAGTGGTATACTAGCAGTTTCTTCTACAGGCTGGATTACATGCTGCCATGCAAACGGCAGACCAATATTCCCCACAGCTGTGGGAGTGAGTGTTTTATGTTCTAATGTGTCTTTTGACTGCCAGTAGAAATAAGAGTGTGAGAATTTATGTGTGGTGATACATCAGTGGCAGATGGCCTTTGCATGTCTTCATTTACAAAGGTTGCCATCTTTGTTCTCATGTCTCCATGGCCTGTTGGGATTGCAGGGGAGGGGAAACCTGTTTCCTAGCAACTGTATGAAAACAAGCAAATCCTTAAGAAGTGTGTGAAAGGCATCTCACTTATGAGCGTAAGCCTGTTCTTTAACTTAGCAGCCTATAATGCAACTGGAATTTCTCAAAGAATTCATGCAGAATTTGAGAATTAAACAATCAATTACATAACATGCTATGGTAATGGGAATTAGCTTTTATTAAATCACATAATTAGAATACTTGCCTGAACATGCCTGTAGTGCTGAAACTACAAGTTGATCTACAGGACAGCAAAGATGCCAAATAACAGCTGGTTTCAGCTTCTCAGTTGTGAGGATTTGCTGCTTTTCTCTCTTTCTATCATTATGAATACTTTGAACTGTTGTTTGGATAATTAATTTAAAGACATCACCTTGGATTCAAAACTTGTGATGGGCATTTGTCACTATTTTGTGACATCCTATAGACTAAATTAATTGATTCATCAAAAACAGAATTGACAGTTCATTGATCCTTATAAGAATTGTTAGTTGTTATGCCTATACAGACAACAACAGGATCATGTTATGGGCACGGTTGCTGTGAAACTGTTTGGTCAGTCTGCTGTCCTCTGCAGTATCGCCCTGCCTTATGGCAGGTTGAGAGATTGCATGGTAGGGCAGCACCTGTTGAAATGTACTCTTAAATGTAGAGACCGACTGTTTATTACTGCTGCTGTTCATATAGACAAAATTAGTGACTTCTACTGCAGGTAAAATATAGACCAAGTTCAGTCAGTTGGCAGTATTTGGAGAAATGGGCATTTGAATCTTTTTCATGCCATTTGTCTGTCTCTGCATCTTGGACATGCACACAAAAGCTTGCTCAGCTAGTAGAAGATAATGTGTTCCTCTTCCAACAGAGTGCATATAGACCCTCAGTGTACCTTTAGTTTAGATGGGGCTGGGCAATATGGCCAAAAATGTTATCATGATAAAAAATTAATAAAAATAAATAAAAAATATAGCCGCAAGCGGTGATTCGCGGGTTCATACCGTTTTTCGCAGTATCGCCATTAAAATAATTTCACCACATGGTTCAACATTGTTAGAAAACATATCCTGCAAGTTTTGTAACAACTGGACAACCATTTTCTGATCCATAGCTTGATTTGTATCATTCCACGTCTAATTACGATGCATTTATAGCACCCCCTAGCGGTGGATTTTAATGAGACTTTCAGGGTATGTCTGAGGTGCTGATGTTGAGATATCCTGCAAGTTTTGTGTTGATTGGACAAACAATATGCATTTTGTAGCCTGTTTTACGTTTTGTGATGATTGGACCAATGGTTGTGGATCTTTGTCTATTTATGTCCTGCACCACGCCACTTTACACGTTTATTGGTCAATATTTTGAAAACGAAAGGAGCCATCAACAAGCTTTATACAACTTTATATATGTAAAGTCCAATGATGATACAGAGAAAATTTGGTGGCAATTGGAGCTACGGTGTAGGAGGAGATGTAAAAAATATGTTTCCATTATAGCAAGCGTCCATAAAAATCCTGTTTTAATGTGTGATGTATCTGTATGTGTTGGGCAATTTTTCTTCAAATACGCTAGTTGACCTTTTCCTTAAAACAACTACAGCTTTTATTTGTAGGAGTGCACTGACTGCAAAGAACAAAACGTTTACTGGGAATAAGCCCACTCAGGATTACAGACATCACGGAGCATAAATATTTTTCTTTCATATTAGACTATATAATAATTTAATTGAAATATACACTATGTATATACTAGTATTATTAACCATACTATTTCATTAAAATGGTTTGAAAATATAGATGCCATTAAAACTACAATACAATACTCTCTCTTGCTGCTGTGTTTCTAACATGTCAACAAACAGCATGGCTCAGAGAGAGAGAGGGAGGGAGAGAGAGAGAGATATCGAGAGAGAGAGAGATATCGAGAGAGAGAGAGATCGAGATCGATCATTTACACTCTCGGCTCCGTACCTTTCATCCAGCGCAGCCAGCCGCCATATTGACGTCATAACCGCGGATAATAAAGCAGCATGAAAGCGGCTACATGACATCAAGCGCAATCCATAGCCTGGTATCAACTGATCTAGCACAACAGTTTGTCCCATACACAGAGCAGCAGCACACAGTCACGATGATTAACGATGCTTCACTCACCAAAGCAGGCTCACTTCAGCAGAAAGGCGCAGCGGCTTTTCCTCTGGGCAAACTTCTGGAGGACTGAAGTTTTTCAGAGAGTCCGCAGACTCGTTGCGGCCCCGCAGTGCTGTTTAACATTTTCCACAGAGTTTAATAAACATTATGATCCGACCGTCACTGAGCTCGTAGCTGTTTCCTCCGCCTGTCTGTTGGGCAGCGATGTTTAACCCTTTAAAGTAAGCTCAGTTTCACAGCATCGTCCAGATAACTCCTGCTGGTGTCATGTTTTGCAATCCTCTCAGAAAGATGAAGATGAAGACAGGTACAGGATGGTCTCCCTCAAAGCCAGAGGTGCTTATCAGCTCACGCACGGTGTGTCAGCGGGAAAGTGTCTGTTTAACGTTAGCTTGCTGTTAGCGATGTTGCTAACCTGTTGCTATCTGCAGACTAGCACGGCTCTCACACAGTACAGTACACAAAAGTTTGTAGCAGATTGATAGACTTATTATAAACCAGCCAGGCTACTGACTGTCTGTATAATAATTAAATTACACCTTTCTGTCTGCTGCAGTTTGTGGCTAAGTTACCTCCAGAGAAAAATACACGCTGGAAGCAGCAGGCTGACTCGTAGCTCTGCTCCGCTCTGCCCGTTAGGCCCGCCCCTTAACCAATCACAAGTTTAGAAAGGTGAAAAGGCATCTACATGAACGAATCGGAGGCCTCCCTACATGGTACGAACCCTAATAACTAAAACACACAAACATAGAAGGGTTCTACCGCTACGCTACGCAGTATGAACCCTAATAACTAAAACACACAAACATAGAAGGGTTCTACCGCTACGCTACGCGGTATGAACCCTAATAACTAAAACACACAAACATAGAAGGGTTCTACCGCTACGCTACGTGGTATGAACCCTAAAAACAGTGGATCACTTAACAAATCTGAGGTAGAACATTCAAAAAAATTATGATAAAACCATTTTTCATCTTTTTTTCAGTGTCTTTTCCTCAACAAAATAAAAATCCTAATAGAAAAATTAAGTGCTAATTTAGTTATGATTCAAATGAATTAAACATTTAATAAACATTTATTGAACATTTCTTATATTGTTATTGAGGCAAATTATATTCCGGTAATTATCATTATTGTTTTATTGCCCAGCACTAAGTTCAGGCTAAACTGCAACACATTTGTACAAATGCTAAGTACCTTCATGGTTGATTTAAAAAGGTGCACATGTAGGACCGGTTATGTGCCTGTTATGGTACTTCCGTGAATGATGTACTTTTAACTAAATCTCCCCACACCTCTTTTTTGGAATTTGTATTGCAAATCAGTATATATTCCATGATCAATAAATGAATATCGATAATATATATAGAATAGTATATGAAAGAAGAGGTTGCTGTTTATTTTATTAGATATGATGTGACAGACAAGTTGGTTTAATAAGGCACAATATTGACCTGATGAGCTTTGTCTGCACAATTAAGGATCTACGTTAATGACTAAGACATATGTGTTGTTGCTGTTGTTATTAACACATGGATATTTATGCTCTCATCTTTCATACTGCCATTGCTTTTCAAAGTAAAGGCATGGCAAGTTTCAGAGTGAAAAAAATACTGAATGTGTAGTTGTGCAACAAGCAGCACTGTGTTGAGTTAGTTCTGCCGTTGTGCTACAATCACAGGGTTACTTTTAACCTCAGCCACATTAAACAACAGAGAGAGCTGAGGCAGTGGGGAGCTTGTATCTGTATCCCTTAAATTAGCCGGAGAACACCTGCGGCAGCAGGTGAGAAAACTTTCTACTCACTCAGGGACACCAGTTACTGGAAAGAGTATGCACTATGCAGTGTATTTAAATTGTATGTTACTTCTCAGTCAGATAAAATTAACCATAAAATTATACATGTTTGCAGAATAGTAATAATTTATGAAGTCACCCTGAGGAGGCTTGTTGTATCAAAACAATGTGTTACTGAATTACATCGACATCAACCAGGTGTATTCACAGTTGCTTTACCTGGTTCATGCTTGTAAAATATTCACCATGTCCACTCCTTCTAACATAATTTCAAAAACCCCTCTCTCTGTCTCTCTCTCTGTTTCTGTGCAGAATGTGCAATTGTCAGTAGACTGCATAGACGGGGTAGAGCGAGGGGAGATTGTCCAGTAGTTAATCAATCGCGGATGGGTCACCAAATATACTTTGTGGGCCATTCATATTCCTGGTCGGCCCTACCAAATAAAGTCAATGTGTGGGAAACACTGGTTGATTACAATTCAGATCTGACCTGTGGACAGAATAGAAAGGGATCAGAGACACAACTGTGTTCCTTCGGCTTTATGCCCATGATGCTATGGAAAATAACACAAAACATTGCATGTTACAATATGATTTTGATCTTTATTAGCAGTAGTTATGTAACTGACTATTATAGCATTCATTCATAGCCTTGAATGTATCTAGTTCACTCGGGAAAGATCTACAGTATATCGTTTCTCTGAACCATGTATATTCTGTGACACTACTGTGTGTCATTGTGACAGGGCCATGAGCTTTCATCAGTGTTTGCTTTCTACAACAAAGTCTCCACAGGCGTCCTATTATCACACCGCTCCACTCCTGCTCCTGGCTCTAGAGAACTACACCTTTCAATTATGCTTAGGCTTATACCTCACCCACAACATTACCCATCATCATTTCTAAGCCTGCTGATGGGGATGACTCACCCTTCTGCCTTGAAATAGCAAGCTCAGCAGTTCTGAAACGAAATCAGCAAAACAAAACTGTAATTATGACAGTTACACCAAGCGTTGATCCCGCTGCTATAGCTGTCATGCATCAGTTTATTTTTTGGAGGCTGTTAAAAGTTTTCCCAAACCCACATCAGCAACATTGACGTGATATTTTTGTCAGAGCTATAGGATAAATGTAAGGTAGGTTGGGGGTTTCAGCTAATTTTCTTCTGAAGCATTCTGAAAACAAATTAGCTTCAGATTTTTACCTGCTAGAGGAAGTTAGATTGGTTCATCCTTAATATAGTTTGTAATTTCTAGATACGGTGGTGCTGTGCGCCAATGCATCAAGCACTTACTCCAGTTACAAAATGTAAATTATTTATGGCTGTTTAATGGAATGATTTTCACTGACACCAATGGACACGCTCAGAAAGCGGTAACATTTTTTTCTTTACATGTGTCACTCTGCAGCCTTTGTCATCTACAACTTCCTGAGTCTGTGTTATGAGTATCTGGGAGGAGAGAGCGCCATCATGGCTGAGATCAGAGGGAAACCTATTGAGTAAGTGCCTGTCTTTATTCCATTAATGACACACATTCATTTTGTGTCCAAGTAGTGTGCGTTTTCAACACTTTTGACCTTTTATGAACCTTCACTTTAGGTCAAGCTGTATGTATGGGACCTGTTGTCTGTGGGGCAAGACGTACTCTATTGGTTTCCTCAGGTTTTGCAAACAGGTACCAATCAAAAGGGTGTTATAACTATGTTTTAGTGTTGTGCTTTATGGTTAGAGGAACTAATACTGTCCACTATGATGACCATAGCGGTGTTATTGCATGTATTATCATGTTTACTACAAATCAGTATGATATTCATATCCATGTTGATTTCCATATAGTATGAAATTGCTTGCAGAGACTACTGTCGCGTCATATAAATGAAACAAAGTGGTCTGGCATTGCTGTTTTTTATTTCTAGATAATTTCTCTCTTCTTTTTTTTCCTGCCATATTTACTTCCTCTCTCTCTCTCTCTCTCTCTCTCTCTCTCTCTCTCTCTCTCTCTCTCTCTCTCTCTCTCTCTCTCTCTCCCCCCCCCCCCCCCCTGCTTCCTCAGGCAACCCTCCAGTTCTGTGTGGTGAAACCCCTGATGGCAGTGATCACTGTCATTCTTCAGGCCTTTGGAAAATACAAAGATGGAGACTTTAAGTATGTTTCCAAGAAGTTGCCTATTGTCATTCACAACGTGGACATGAGCAGTGATTTCTTGTGGTTCTGACTTGCTGTTTTGTGTCACACTACTGTAGACATGGACTGACTTCAGCCAAACATCTTTTCAGACCATGATGGCGGATTTCCAAATTTCCAATATAAACTTGCTTTGATTAGCTTTAAGTAGATTATAAATCATTTTTACGTCTTTAATGCTTAATTCAAATGGTTCCAGTTTCTGTGTTTCCTCGCTAAGACATTTGCCCCGTGTCTCATAGCTAAACTACATTATTTTTTCTGTCTCTCTCCTCCAGTGTGGCTAGTGGCTACCTATATGTGACCATTATCTACAACATCTCCGTCAGTCTGTCGCTCTATGCTCTCTTCCTCTTCTACTTTGCCACGCGTGAACTGCTCGTCCCATACAACCCCGTGCTCAAGTTCTTCATGGTGAAGTCCGTCATCTTCCTCTCCTTCTGGCAAGGTAAGAAGACCACCCTCTGAGCTTGGTACCCAGCAGGGGTTAGGGTTCATTACTTCAACACAGGTGTTTAATTTCTTGGTCTCCAGGCAGGTTTTTTCATGCACACATTTAAAATGCACACAAAGCGTGCCGATGAAATCTGCACTGCCTATTCTCTGTTTATGATTTCTGTTTTCTCACTCCGTCTCTCTTTGACCGATCCAGGGATGCTGCTGGCCATCCTGGAGAAGTGCGGAGCCATCCCTAAGATCAGCTCAGCTGACTTCTCTGTGGGAGAGGGAACTGTTGCTGCTGGTTATCAAAACTTCATTATCTGCATCGAGATGTTCTTTGCTGCTGTTGCTTTGCGCCATGCCTTTACTTACAAGGTCTATATGGATAAAAGACTCGACTCATATGGTAAGTGTGTGTATGTGTGTGGTGGAATTCTGATGGTTTGGAAAAGTAAAGCAAAATGTGTTGACAATGAGAAAGGGAGCCGGTATGTTATTTTATGTATTATAACCTGTCTCCTCTGAAAGATCCTTTATACACAGATTCTTACAGAACTGATCAGACCTCACTCTTTGTGTCCCAGCCTTTAACTTTGATTCCTATCTTTGACACTAAAAATTTTAGACTTTCTCTTTTCTTCTGCTTCAGCACAGCTACTTGTTTTTCCTCTTTCTTCATTTTCATCTTGACTCTCTTGTGTTCCTTGTCTCTCCCCTTTTCCTTTTTTTCTCTCTTCCACTGTGCTGCACTGAAAGGCTCATTTCCTATCTATGGACAATACGGTAGGTCTGATGTTAGCTGTGTTTTTGTCAACAACAGCTGTATGTTTGCCCTCTTTACAGTGCTTTTTGTTTGCTTTTTTGTGTTTCATTGTGGTTGAATGTCCATTACATTGTTTTCAGTACAGCATGACATCAGTTTAGATTTAAAATTGTGGGTCTATGGCTGTTATGTATTGTTTCCTTATGTTCATTTTACTGTCATTGAATTCAGCCTTTGAACTTGTTGCCTTTTTCATCTCTCCTGGCACAGTTTTGTTAAATCTTATGTTCGTACCCAGGCACAGTGGCCCCCTCTTACTCTCTCCCTGTGGAAAAACCTATGTGTTGAGGAAAAAATTTAGCCGATAATAGTTGAAACAATGTAACTTATTAATGTAAACTGATGTTAAGTCATCATCTTCCTAGTGGTATTTCTTTATTGTTTGACATCCTATCTTTTGATGTCATAAAATGTTAAAATGTGACCTCCAGTAATCTCCTAATGACTGTTATGTGCTTTATTATATAATCTGCATGTCTATGGCATCCTGCTGATTAAATTTAGAAAAATTATAATTATTTATGGCAACATTTCAAATATTTATTTGGAAAATTCACATGACAGTTGGATGGAAACATGGTTTCTGTATTTTTCTCCCTCCCCGTCCAACCTGCTCTGTGGCTCTTTATTAATATTCCAAACTTTCGACCCCACCCCCAGGTCGCTGCGCCCCAATGAAGAGCATCTCCAGCAGCCTGAAGGAGACCATGAATCCAGGGGACATGGTCCAGGACGCCATCCATAACTTCTCCCCAGCTTATCAGCAGTACACTCAGCAGTCCACATTGGAGCGAGGTGGGGGGCCACCCCTCTCCCGCAGCCACAGCAACATCAGCACCCGCGGGGACAATGAAAAGACGCTGCTGCTCAGCTCTGACGACGAATTCTGAGACTCAAACACACACTCAGAAGCTCACTTTTCTGTAGGCCATGTGGGAATTTTATCAACCATGTAAGACAAATTAGATATTTTGTTGCCACCTTAACATGGAAGATCACATTGTTTACTTTTTTTTTCCTTCCACATTTGACAACAAAAGATCAGATTCATGTCAGACTTATGAAATTCTGGTTAACAGACTGAAGGAAGGGATTAAGTGTTTTTACAAGGAAAAAGAGGAAACAATAGGTACAGTAAGAAAAATGGGACCATGAAGAGGATGGAGAAGTTGTTATAAATATGGAGAAGAGAAGTCGAGTTTAGACTTTAGGTGTATTAACAGGTCAAGTTGTCATTTTTGTTGTTGTCACAGAGGCCATCACTGACAGAAATACGATATGTATATTCAACCATTGAATATAGATTGGTACAAATAACCATGCATATAGCATCCTTATGTTGCTACTTTAAACACCACAACAAAAAAGATATGATAAGCAAAGTGCCATCGTCATTTTGAACAAATGGCCTTCATCTTTTAGTTTTTATATTGATTCTCAATCCATACTCCTCCTCACCCTTGTGCCAACTCTGCCTCTTACCGAAGCATGTAGAGGGAGCAGTACTTTGTGCTCCACTTAATGAGACACTCTGTCTTAATATTTAGAATTGATTTATAGTCAAGCAAAACTGAGGAGCCTTTGAATTGCCGCGGCTTCATTTTAATATATAAGACTTTTATTCACAAATGTTTTTTTATTTAAATGTTGAAGCCTTGAAGGTATAACTCATTTAAGTTTGTTGGAAATTTGTTATTCCAGAAATGTTTTTAATATTCTGTGTTTGTTTTATATTTTGTTGTGGGTTCATTTGAACAAGTGACTAAAAGTGTAATTGTACGACTCCAGGTTTTGGCCTGACTTGGGCTCCTCCGCAAAATGTTATTGTTTGTGGAGCACGTAGGGGACAGCTGGAGGAGAGATTTCAGTGTGGGCTGGGAGACTGACGGAAGGACAACACCCACACAGATTGCAAATTACTGAAGAAGCAACACTTCCCCGCAGAGCCGGCCCAGCTGTGATGTGCGGTGGATTGTAATCCCATAATTAAGGGCATAACATGTAGTACACATGTAGCACAGCCCAGGCCTGCCTCAGCTGGTATAATGGCATCACTGCTATAGTAGTAGCGGTGAGAGAGTCCGAACGCTGGGAATTACAAACAAATTAGGCCATGCAAAGATGTGTCCGTACAAATAAGGCTTTAAATCTGACTGGACTCACATCTGGAAAAGGAATATATGGGAATTAAAAGTTGGTATGCAAGATGTTTAGGTACAGTTAGAAAAGAGACACACTACAGCAGAAGACAGTGATGTGTGGTAGGAAAAAAAAGCCTCAAGTGAGTCAAAACCTTTAGGCCTGCCTGTCAAACTGTTTGAGTAAATTCATACTTTATGTATGTATGATGTTTAATATGCGTTTTAGCAGAGGCCAGTATAGAAGTTGCTTGTGTTTGTGATTGTAAATGTTTGATGGTGGAGCAGAGCTGTAAAAAAGCCTAGTATATCTTTTTGACAGGTGACATTAGGCCCAATGCTGCCTCTTAATGTGCAATCAGTGTTTTCCTCTTTTTATTTTTACAGATTGCTTCAAGTCTGTTGACTGCAGGTAAACTCACAGTACAGTCCTTGTGAGTAAAGAATGTAGTCAGGATGAAAAATTAACAGCCAAATTGATGTGCATCCTCAAAAGAACACAATCGATATAAAGTTGGTTGGTGTCCCCACCAACCACCTGCTACACTCAATAATTAATGCATCACTTGTTTATCTGTTGCTCCACTGAACCTGTAGTGCTTCAGTTAAAGGTGAGGGTTGAGTGAATTTGTTCGATTAATTTAACATTAACTTCATATTGAAAAAGTGAAATGTACTGCCTTATACTCTGCCCCTCACACTCAAGCATCTTGATACAAAACACTATAAAATTATAGTTTTGATACGCTGTGATTTAAAAGCTGGATGTTAATGCTGAATATATTAAACCAGGAAATATTATACCAGAAAGAAAATAATTTTGTACATAAATACTAAGCACTTGCAAAACATTCATGATGATGACTGTAATGGTATTGCTTGGTATAGTACTATAGTTTAATATTTCTAATTCTCCTGCTTTATTTCTGTTGTATACTTTTTAATTTGTATATTGGTAATATTATCTCATGTTTTCATGCTATATTGGTTTCTGTTGGTGTTGAAAAGGAAATAAAAGACAAATGCAGAAAATACTTTTCTGCTGGGTTTTTGTTCAAGTCAGCGAGTTGATGTCACCAGCATCGTCACAACAATATGTATTAACATTGTACAATGATTCTGCTTTTATGAAATACATTCTCAAAATAGCACCCAAGCAACAAAACCCTGTTAGAAAGTAACTGCATTTACTCAAGTAGCGCACTTATATTTACAGCTGCCAGTTACCTAGTAGGCTAAGATTTTGTAAACCTATAATTCACTTTCACCAGCTACAACATTAAAATGCTACTTGCATGTTAATGGATCCACAATCGTAATAATCCAAATAAATATAATGGGCCATTTACCTATTTGTATTTTAAGTACATTTTTCTGTTTATAGTTATATACTTTTATTTGAGTAACAGTTTGAATGCAAGACTCTACTTGTAATGGAGAACTTTTACATTGTGGTATAGTTACAAAGGATTGCTTTCTACCCTTTCTTAATGCAGAACTTGTGGGAGCCATCATGAAACTAAAAATATATATACAGTACCCCCCAAACGTTTTGGAACAGTAAGGCAAATTCCTTTTGTTTTTGTTGTTCACTGAAGACGTGGGTTTAATATCAAAAGATGAGACAAGAGTTCAGAATTTCAGCTCTCATTTCCTGGTATTCACATCTAGATGTGTTAAACAACTTAGGACATACCACCGTTTGTATTAGACCACAGCACTCTTAGGTGAGCAAAAGTAAAGGAACAAATAATCTTAAAGTAAATAACATTTAATATTTTGTGGCGTAACCCTTGCTTGCAATAATTGGCTCAAGCCTGCAACCCATCGACATCACCAAACTGTTGCATTCTTCATTTGTGATGCTATTCCAGGCTTTTACCGCAGCTTCTTTCAGTTCTTGTTTGTTTAGGGGTGTTTCTCCCTCCAGTCTCCTCTTAAGCAGGTGAAATGCATGCTCAATTGGGTTAAGGTCATGTGATTGACTTGGCCAGTCTAAAACCTTCCACTTTTTCCCCTGATGAAGTCCTTTGTTTTGTTGGCAGTGTGCTTTGGCTCATTGTCCTGCTGCATGATAAACTTCCTCCCGATTAGTTTCAATGCATTTCTCCGTAAATTGGCAGACAAAATGTTTCTGTCCACTTCTGAATTCATTCTGCTGCTACCATCATCAGTTACATCATCAATAAATATTAATGAGCCAGTTCGAGAAGCAGCCATGCACGCCCAAGCCATGACATTACCTCCACCACGCTTCACAGATGAGCTTGTATGCTTCATAAGCAGTTCCTTTCTTTCTCCACACTCTGGCCTTTCCATCACTTTGCTAGAGATTAATCTCGGTCTCATCAGTCCATCAGATTGTGCTCCAGAACTTTTGCGGCTCATCTCTCACTTCTGTGCAAATTTTAATCCATCCTTCTGATTCTTCCTGCTGATGAGTGGTTTGCATCTTGTGGAGTGGCCTCTATGTTTCTGCTCTCTGAGTCTTCTTCCAACAGTGGATTGTGATACCTTCACCCCTGCACTGTGGAGGTTGTTGGTGATGTCACTTACTGATGTTTTGGGGGGTTTCTTCACAGCTCTCACCATATTTCTGTCATCAACTACTGTTGTTTTCCTTGGCTGACCTGTTCGACGTCTGTTGCTCAGTACACCAGTAGTTTCTTTCTTTTTCAGGACTTTCCAAATTGTTGTGCTTGCTATGCCCAATGTTTGTCCAATGGCTCTGGTTGATTTTCCTTCTTTTCTCAGCTTGACAGTGGCTTGCTTTTCTCCCATAGACAGCTCTCTGGTCTTCATGTTGGTTTATCCTCTTTAACAGGAAATGCAGTCTTTATAGGTTTGAACCAAGGATAAAAACTTAGATTAGTCATGCAGAGCTATTTAATGTTTGGACAATCAACCTAAAAGGCAACATCTGGGCAACAAGAAACATCTGTCAGTCACATGTTCCAATAGTTTTGCTCACTTGAAAAATGGGTGGGTTCAAACAAAGGGTGGTAGGTCCTGAGTTGTTTAACACATCTAGATGTGAATACCAGGAAATGAGAGCTGAAATTCTGAACTCTTGTCTCATCTTTTGATCTTAAACCCAAATGTATTCAGTGAACAACAAAACAAAGTAATTTGCCTTACCGTTCAAATACTTTTGGAGGGGACTGTATTTCTCCCTTTTCGGTTTCGGGACAGCGCAGATATTATGCTGTAGCAGACAAAAAATGCAATTTAATTTCATTTTTACTTTAAAAGAGAGAAATAGTGCAGCTCAGATACAAAAAAAGGACCGATGATGTCAATCTTCTGTGCGGGTGGGGCTTCCCATGCAACCAGCCAATCACAGTAACTTCCGCTCAACAACAACAACAATAACAACATAGCAGTACCGTTTCCTACGCGCAGTTGTATAAATTGAACTTAAGTTTAAAGTTGTTACACCAAAAACACTGCTTGTTTTGATATTTGACTATTCAATAAGCGACATTTTCTTCATCCAGTGAGCGTTAGTTAGTTATTTGGCCGAAATATAGGGCGCTTCGGATAACGTTAAATCTACGGTGGGTTTTCAAGCAAGCAAGGCCTGCACCCGTAACGATAAGCTAAAGCTAGGTAAGCTCTCCGAGAAAAACTGATCTAAAAGACACACTAAATAACTATTTCACCCCTCGTAGAAAGGCGCGTGTCCTCAAAATGAGAGGTTCGTACGGAGACAGAGATCGAGACCGAGGCCGTGACAGAGGGTAAGCAGCTAAAAGCTAACGCTGTCAAATAGCATGCGAGCTAATGCTAGAGCAAACCGTTGATGCGTTTGTTGCATTAACAGCGATAGCATTAATGTTTTAGCTCAGGAAGGTGTCGTAAAGCTACATACACAATGTACATCTCATGTCATGTTGCAGAAGCCCTCGTTTCGGGTCCAGCAGAGGCGGCCCGCCGCCGGGTAGGAAGTTTGGGAACCCTGGGGACCGTTTACGAAAAAAGAAATGGGACCTGGATGAGCTTCCCAAGTTTGAGAAGAACTTTTACAGTGAACATCCAGAAGTGCAGCGAATGAGCCAGGTATTCCTGAAATATCACAGGAAACCACCTAATTTATACCTTTGAGGCATGAAAAAAGAGTTTTAACCAGACTATGAACATCAGTGTATGCTGTGTAGTCTGTGTTGGTTTCACACAGTCGGCTGCTTTCTTGTGCTTTCAGTATGATGTTGAGGAGTATCGCAGTAAGAAAGAAATCACGGTTCGCGGTTCAGGCTGCCCAAAGCCTGTCACCAACTTCCATCAGGCCAAGTTTCCCCGTAAGCACATGGATATCTACACATGAAAAACTGTGGTACTACACAATTTGTTGTTACAGAAATAACCAGATAATTTGTTCTTCCTCTCCATCTAGAATATGTTTTGGATGTACTGATGCAGCAGAACTTTAAGGAGCCCACAGCCATTCAGGCACAAGGTTTTCCTCTGGCCCTCAGCGGAAGAGACTTGGTGGGCATTGCTCAGACTGGCTCTGGGAAGACTTTATCGGTGAGACGCACATCCCTCTACCCCTGTACTTGCAAAGACGAATACATAACACACTAGTGAATTACACAGCAGCTTAATCCACTGACTCTCCCCTCCTTTTCTTTCTTCAGTATCTCCTGCCTGCCATTGTACACATCAATCATCAGCCCTACTTGGAGCGTGGCGATGGACCCATTGTATGTGAAGGGAAAAGAATAATACTTATCACTGAGTAGTCTTTGCTTTGGGATGTCAGAGTTTACAAGAATTATATTGAAATATCTTAACACAACATTAAAGTGTCTAATAGACTAAACATTAGATAGTTATGGCATTGTATGTGTGCTCTGCAGTGCTTGGTTTTAGCCCCCACAAGAGAACTGGCGCAGCAGGTCCAGCAGGTGGCGTATGACTATGGAAAGTCATCCCGCATTAAAAGCACTTGTGTGTATGGGGGCGCTCCCAAGGGACCCCAAATCCGAGACTTGGAGAGAGGTGAGGACTATTTACTGTTTGGATTAGCACTGTTTTGTCTCAAATCTTTTTTGTAGTTGTCCAAATCAGCTGAACAATTGTTTTCATTGAAATCCACATTGGATTAGTATGTAATTATTGGTAGTATGTAATTATTGGTTAGTTATAGTTTCATTATACAACACAATGAAACATACTAAGTTTGTCTCTCCTAGGTGTTGAGATCTGCATTGCCACTCCGGGTCGTCTGATTGACTTCCTTGAGGCTGGTAAGACCAACCTGCGACGCTGCACATACTTGGTTCTGGATGAAGCTGACCGCATGCTGGATATGGGTTTTGAACCACAGATTCGCAAGATTGTGGACCAGATCAGGGTACAATATAATATATTTGTTTTTGTAGAAAGTAAATTATAATATATTAATAATTGTCTCTTAGCAGCAGAGAAAAGTCCTGCTTTGATGGCTTATGCATTATGTTTTTGTTAACTGAAGCAGTCATTTTAGTACCTGTCATTACTAGTTTTTGCTTATCTGGTGTGTTCTTTTCCCAGCCTGACAGACAGACCCTGATGTGGAGCGCTACCTGGCCTAAAGAGGTTCGCCAGTTGGCAGAGGACTTTCTGAAAGACTATGTCCAAATCAACGTTGGAGCACTGGAACTTAGTGCCAACCACAATATCCTTCAGATAGTCGATGTCTGTATGGAGAGTGAGAAGGACAACAAGTAAGAGGCTGGTCACACAGCAGATCTTTCTTTTCCCTCTTTGGTTTATTGCAGTTTGTTTGTATTGGTTAGGGCCCTTTGTAGGATTCCTTTTTACTGGATCTCTTTCCCGCACCTTTTAATCCTTAATTTATGATGATGGCCTTTATTTTGTGAAGCAATAAGTGAGATGAATATACAGCCATTTTGTTTCCTCAGGTTGCTCCAGCTGATGGAAGAGATAATGGCAGAGAAAGAGAACAAGACCATCATTTTCGTGGAGACCAAGAAACGATGTGACGATCTCACGCGCAGGATGAGACGTGATGGGTGGGTTCATGTCGCTGTTATGATTACACCCCTGCACACCCTCAAAAAGAAGACTTTCAAGCATAATGAACTTATCCCAGCAGTAGTGATTTATTAGGATTCTATACAGTTTGGTCTGTGCAAATTTTATGATGCAAGATCTCATGGCCACGTTAGTCCTGTGGCTTACCCAGAGGTCTTTAGGAATGGGAAGGAGTGCTTTTTTTCCCGGGGATTAATAGTGGATCATTAAAAAAACTTAAAGCCATAGTGATGTTAACTGGTTAAATCTACATAGTCATTTATATAACAGGTTGCTTGTCTCTCTTCTAGGTGGCCGGCGATGTGTATTCACGGCGACAAGAGCCAGCCAGAGAGAGACTGGGTGTTATCAGGTACAGTAATAAAACATAGTGACTTGTATTGTAGTATTGTTCCCTTTTCTTTGATGTTGTATCTTTTGTAGATGATGTCCAGCTCTTAATCATCTATTCTTTGTCTCGTGTTGCAGAGTTCCGTAGCGGCAAAGCTCCCATCCTCATCGCTACTGACGTGGCCTCGCGTGGTCTGGGTATGTCCTGTGTGCTCAAGTGCAAAGCAAATCATTTCTTCAGTGTAACCACACACAAGATGTCCAGTAATAATAACAATGGACATTCTATATATTGCTCAGACTGTTCACTGCATGTTTATTTACAGTAGATTTAGGATCAAAAGTCAACCGAAGACGTACAGATTTGCTTTTGTCTCAAAAACCACGTGATGCTTCTCAGATAAAATGTGTATCTAAGAAGTATATCATATTTGAAGCTGGGTTTCATGTGGAGATTTTATCCACTTTGCTCTATTAAAAACACTGAACATAAGAATGATGTTGAATAAAGTATGAAGATGTAAGGGGTGAGGCTAGTGAAGCAGCCCCTTACAGGATGGCAATCAACCTTTAACCTAATTCTATGTTCATTTGTTTTCTTTTCATTTTGTTTTTGTTTGTTGTTTCCAAGTCTCTTCTCCGGCAACTAGAAGCACACAGGCCCTCTGGAGCCTGCAGCCGGACCTAGGCATGACAAATCGAAAGCTGACTTGGGGAGAGAGACGGCCTGATTAATCAGTCCCAGACACAGCCATCACCGCTGAAAACCTAGAACAGAGCCCACAAACAAAATGCTCCCCCCTTCCAGGACACTGGCTGCCTGGACGACAGGTTGGGGGGGGGGCGAGCGCGGGGTGCTGCTGGGCTTCCAAATTTGATCGTAGGGTCGGGGGCGGCTGTCAGGTTAGAGGGCGAAGAGGGGGGTATGGACGAGGGTGGGCTCCCCTCGGCCATGCCATCATCACAGTGATGCACCACAGCATTTGCTGATCAAATTAAATCAGACAGTCAGAGACGTTTTGACAAAGTTTTCAACATCTGTGTATTTATTGTGATGGGACATGGATTAAGACAACTTTCCTGCACAGTCCTTGAGAAGATACATTTCCATTCCCAATTACAAACTTTGGAAATCAAATTTTCACCTAAATTGCTCCTGCAGATAATACACTTTGATAGATTATGCTGAGATACAGTGGTGCATTACAAGAAGACAGAGAAAGAGACAACTGCCAGGAAGTGAGGGTGGAAAGCGGCCAAAGCCGGGCATGGACGGCTATACTGGAGGCTCCCCTCTGAACTGCCCCCTGATGCCAGCCCCTGACACCCCCCACCACTGGCTGTGCCGGCCGGCCTCTCCCTCTGCGGACGTCATGTCTGGTCCTGGCTGGCAGGAGTCCTGGCCTGGAGGAGCCACCTCTCGATTTCCCCCCCTTTCACTGTCTTTTCTTTAACTCGATCTCTCTGCTGCTCTCACACATCATCTGTCACTTTCTGTCCTGGTCATCACTTCTCTCCTTCTTTTGCTCATTTCTTAAATGTTTCCTTCTTTCTCTCATTCATCTCTTTTCTCTAGCTCTTTCCACTACCCTCCTGCCTTCAACCTATTATCCCAGTCTCCTGTTATCTTCTTGGTGTTTTCTTTAAACCATTTCTGACCCCTGTCCTTTTTGTCCCTTTGCCTATCCCCAAATCTACTGTGTGTTCTGCTTTTATCCCCGCCCCTCAAATGCCATTTTGTCTTTGTGTACATCATACTTGACCACCAGTCCAGTCTGTAAATACCTCACCAGCTCCTGATGACTTGCTAAATCACTCCATAAGGACTAGTACAAACTGTCAGGACTCAAAGTCCCTGGCAGAACCCACTCTCAGATCCCTCTGACAGAAAGCATCCACGTCTTCTCTTTAGTGTCTGTTTCTTGTTACTAAACTTGAAAAGTTGGGCTCGTTGATGTCACTGTCTTTGCAAGTGACCTGGGAGGCATTTGGAACAAGCCGCGTCAATCAAAGACCATCAAAGCCCTTAAGAAAATCTACCACTTCACCACATTAAGATACTTGTCACTGCCACCCACTAATGTAAGAAATGGTAGAGTAGGGACTTAAGATCCTTGAAGTGTACATGAAAGGATCCAGTAGAGGCCTCTCCACCCATCACCTTGTTCTAGAAATCGCATAAACAAAGCAGTAATGTCTCCAGGTCAAAAAAGGCTGGATGACACGAAGAGGCGCAGATAGAACTAGAGCAGGACTGCATCCCAGCGCAGTCCAGCTGGAGCTCTGGCTCAGACTGTTTCCAGCTTTGGGAGTGTTGTGGAGGAGTGGCGAGGTGGGAGAAGGGACTGCTTTTGTCCTCTGCGCTCTCCTCCTACCCCTGCAGACCTCCCAGGACTGGTGATGGGTAGGGCAACAGAGGGGTCACTTTGTAAGCCATCACTAAATCTCTGATACAGGGTAAGTACTGTACCCCAACCACCCCCTCCCCTTTCCTCCGCTCCCCTCCCTATTTTCTTGTCCACCAGTCTTCATCATTATGCTTCCAAAACAAGACTTGTTTTCCTCTGATCAGCAGTGTTTTCTGAGCCCTTTGTCACTTGTAATGAGAAACAGACCTCTAATTTGTTTTTGAACTTAATTTTTTCCCCTGAAAGAAATTCTTAAACCATTAGTCAGCAATCCTTTTAGACCGCTGAATCTGTCTTTTACTCAGTGATCACCTGGTGGTCACTTGCCTCTTAAAAGCCCCCCCCCCCCCCCCCCTTTTTTTTTTTCTTTTTTCTTTTTTTTTAAATTTCACTTATTTTCCAGATTATTCAGCAAACCACTAACTTTTTTCATCACATAATTCTGTAGCTCTGGCTGCACGTAACTTATTTGCACGTGTGCAAGCACTTTATTGCTAAATAACTGAGGCCTGTTTTGTAATTGGCATGGTAAGTGAATTCATGTTCTAATTGTGTATTGTACAAATAGTTGATCCTAACAGGTAAGTGATTCTTTCAGAGGATGATGTCTTGCAGGTATTGTCTGTCTGAATGTTCCCAGTTCGAAAAGCACAAAACTTAAAATAGTGAATTGATTAATTCATTTCACCACGAGTGTCAGTTTTGTTCTGACTTTCGTGTTTGTCTTTTCCATCCCTGCAACTGATCCCATCGCACCACCTCCTCTCAATCCAACTGCTGCATCAAATGTCAAGATGTTGAGGATGTCAAGTTTGTCATCAATTATGACTATCCCAACTCATCGGAGGACTACATCCATCGGATCGGCCGCACAGCCCGCAGCACCAACAAAGGCACCGCCTACACCTTTTTCACTCCGGGGAACATCCGCCAGGCCCGCGAGCTCATCCGGGTGCTGGAGGAGGCCCGGCAGGCCATCAATCCCAAACTGCTCCAGCTTGTTGATAATGGACGTGGTGGTGGTGGAGGTGGTGAGGGACACTTATTGCTGTATTAGATAACTATAAACTTTATATGGTAGCTAAATAATTTCGCTGCTGAGGAATCTGTTTTGAGTTGGTAAAGAGATTTTCTAGTTTGGGGAAATATCTGCCTGCTCTGATGTCTCTAGTATTAGCGTATTGTGAAAAATGGGACAAAACAGTTTAACATGAAGTGTACATGACTATGATTAAGAAGCTTTAGTGCTTTATCCCATTAACATAGTTTCTAGTCTGATGGGCCAACATAGCAGATTGATGGCAGTTTGTCCTCTCTCCTCCTCTATCCTTTATTTCCAGGTGGCCGTCCTCGTTTCCGTGGCAGCTCCACTTCTAACAATCCAAACCTGATGTACCAGGACGAGTGTGACAGGAGAATGCGTTCTGTGGGTGGCAGCACCAAGGACAGCCGCGGCAGCAGCAGCAGCTATGGACGTGAGAGCCGTGGAGGGAGCAGCCGGGACGGGGAACGCTCCTCCTCATCTTCCTCCTCTTACAGAGATCGCAGCAGCAGGGACGGAGGACGCAGCTATGGCTCCAGCTCCAACTCATACGACCAGTACCAGAATAACAACAACAGCAGCAGCAACAATCAGTACAGCAGCTCCAGGGCCAGCTCTGGGTCGGGGGGCGTTGGAGTGGGGCAGGCCCCACCTCCTCCGTCGGGCCCCCAGCCTCTAATGGCCCAGCAGTTCAACCTTCCCCAGCCCCCTATGATGGGCCTGATGGGGCACTCGCCGTTCCAGTTTGCTCCTCCACCGCCTCCATCGGGCAGAAAGTAATGTGATCTAAGCATCAGTCTCTCACACACACTCACACACACACACACAGCACAACACACACCATGCCCTGTCACACAGACAGTCTCAACATCTGTAAGAAATCTTGATCTTTGTGAGGGTTTTCTTTTTGGCAGTCGACCACTGTAACATCAACATGCTAGTTATCAACTTGTTTGGGTTGCAACACATCAGTGCATCGTGCTTTTCAATTAATTTTTTCAACATCAAAACATTTAGACTGCTTCTCAGTTTGTTTATGAAGTAGGCAACCCTTTTTGTTTGAACTTTTTCCTAAAAAAAAAAATTATATTAATATTTAGTTTGAGTGTCTTTTGAAGTTTGTCAAAATTCTCTTTAAGTGAGCTGCTACAGAAGGTTTCCATAGTATCTGCTTTTCCCTTTAGGTGTATCAAAGGTAGGTGATTTAGTTCATTCTTGTATGAAAGATAGTTTTGTTTTAGGTTCACTATCTTTCATTTTGTGTTTTTGTACTTTGTAAGCCACAAGATCCATTTGAGTTGATTAAAGAAAAACATGGAGATCCTGGTGTATCTTGAGAATTACGTGTTTCTACAAAAGCGATTCCCCCTCTTCTTTCAAACATTCTCTGAAATCTTTTTTGATTTTATTACATAGATGTATACTGTAGATGTTAATTTAGGCCTTTCAGAGGCAACTCTGCAAGGACTTTGTCACAACAGCAAGCATGTAAAGGAGCTTTCCCCCCCACATTTACAAGTTTGTGGTCACTGACAAATCTCCTGAGACTCACCATAGATGACCTTATTCAATTGATCACGTGTGGTCAAGTCTTTGCAACAGCGAGGATTGAGATTTTCCTGTTATATAGTCTTTTTACAGTTTGTTTAATAAAGCTCTTCCATGTATCACTGTGTCCTCCTCAAATCCTTGACACTAAAATTGGAGATGGATAGTAGCTTTAGCTATTGTATTGTGCAGTGTTCATGTGGTGGGAGTAGAAAGTTATTTACATTACATTTATTCATTTAGCTAATGCTTTTATCCAAAGTGACTTACAATAACTATATATGTCAGAGGTCGCACACCAAATACAACACAAACATGCCTTATGGTCACCAAGAAGAAAAAAAAACTTTATTACCCATTTGGAATATTTTACCAGTGTTATGCTCTTGCACATTGCACAAGTGAAATGTTCATAACAGAACTGCCATCATTGGTATTTACAAAGCAATCATATTGGAGATTAGTGCAGTGGAATGTGAAAGGCTTGTGGGCAGGGGGAAGTATTGAGCGTGGCTGACATGCATTGTCTGAAGACTAGAAACAAGCTGAACATGTTTGAGACAGACACTGCTCCGAGCGCCTGAAATATAAACTTAAATCACACGTTAAAGAAAATATTTGTAAAAACTTAACTTAAACCCTATTGAAAATGCTATGAATATATTAAGAATTTAAGGTTATAATGTAGCTGATCTGGATCTCAGACAACTGCAGACAATGACTGATGTGTAACAGATGTGAAAAACAAATTCATCCAAACTCACTAAAATTTAAACGTTAGAACTGCAAAATAGGCACATATGGCAGATAATACACAACTCTGATGTTACAGTAAATGTTCTTTCCACAAGATGGGCCAAAGACAGGAAAACAGTACTATCAAAAAAAGAATTCTCTGTGCAAATCAAAAAGTGGAAAAGAAATAATAAGTGTTATTTGCTCATCACAAAATAGACACCACAAAAGTTGATTAAGTATAGCTTTGCTTTGCAAACTAAGATGAGTCTACTTAATGCTTATGGCCTTTCTCTATTGATTGGCTGGATTTTGCAAGCATTGTGTCAAATGTTGTCAGAGCATGCAGAGGTGAAGGTAAACGCAACAGATAATGGATTTAAACTGTCTTTGTGTCCTAGGGGAAAACCAAAATCAAGCACCCCAAATGAGCAAATATGCACATATTTGATGTAGTTTTCTTCCTTCATAGCAGTGTTGGTTAAAAACTTTGTGAGAAACAGTTGCGGGTTTGTTTTAAAGCAGCCACATACAGCAGACTAGACCTAAACACATGACTCAGTTAAAGCAAAGCATTACACTGACTGAGCATGAGCATAATCCAAGTAAAACAATCAATACCAATCAAAGAAAGTAAAATGTGATTACAAAAAGGAAAACAGGTTTATGCAGAGAGAGTGTCGAGTTGGTTTAGGAAGGGAGCGCAGTCTGAAAGCAGAGTCTGTCAGTTTGGGGTTTTGTTTAAATGCTATAGTTTCCCCCACGTGTCTGGAGGAGGAAACTGTTCTAGACTGCCGCTCTCACTGTGCTCCTGCTCGCCCATGGTGAAGGTTAAACTGTACTGCAGCTGTACTTTCTCCTGCAACACACACAATGAGAGATGTAGATATATAGTTGAACATCCAGAGAGCCTTGGCTGGACAGACTTCCCCGATGTATCTCACTCAGTAGGTCTTCCGACTCATGATAGTGAGATTAGTAGTAGAGAGGCTAACTAAAGCCATTACAGTCCACGTGACTTCCACATTTCACTTGACCAGCGGCAGTGAAATCACTGTGAAATAGTTTTACTTTTATAGAATGCACCTTAGTGTCAAATCTAGCTGTAGCTTGAGATACTGTCACATTTCTTGCTGTGAATGTCAGCTGATTATGCTGCTCTTAATAGACTGCCCTGCTTGAGCAATTCAAGTTAAGTGAAGAATGATTTCTTAATAGTTTATTTTAAAAATGGACCCCCAAAGTGTAGCTAGTTAAATCTTGGCTTACCTTGTTTGGGTTTGCCAGCAGCAGGATCTGTGTGACAGCAGCAGGAGGAAGGATGGGGTT
Source organism: Micropterus salmoides (assembly GCF_014851395.1). Lineage (NCBI taxonomy): Eukaryota > Metazoa > Chordata > Actinopteri > Centrarchiformes > Centrarchidae > Micropterus > Micropterus salmoides. The sequence goes on along the minus strand of NW_024040041.1, from coordinate 9,501,821 downwards.
GAAAGCTGGGAGCTCTGTTCCTGATGGAGGCTGCAGCTTCACTGCCATAGACTACAAATGATAAAAGAAAACAAACATCCTTTCTTTACTAAGACAATACATCGCCTGCAGTTGTTCAGTAACACTGTCTTTACAAGATGAACCTTACGTGTATGTACAGCTCTTATAGAGAGCTTTATTTATTTATTTATTTATTTTTTTTACTGCTGACCTTTGGAGCCGTAGTCTGGAAGTTTATGTTGGTGACGGGGACAGGAGCGGATGACAGCATCGAGATGATGACCACCAGCACATCGGGACGAGATGGAGGCGAGTCGCGAGCAAAGTGAAAGAGAACCCGCAGACTGTGTCCGTCAAACACAGTCACAGGTAACAGACTACCTGGAGAGGGAAAGCACAAAGGAGGAGAGCATATCATAAATTTGTCCTTTCAGGCAGGCGAAAGCATGAAGACATCAAGTTCACTTACTGGGCTTAATGGATTCTAGCGGTACAAAAACATCAGTCAGGGTGACTTCTGCAGAAGGAGTCTCAATGCGAGTTGGGGACATATCCAGCAACGTCGCGCCGAGGCTGGGCTGAGAGTTGAGGAGAGGTGCAGGGTGTTCAGTGGCGAAGGTTGGTATGGGGACTGGGGTAACGCTGGACCCAGACTTGCTCTGGAGATCTCTAAGAGTTGGTTTGGACTGCTGCTTGTCCCTTGAAGCAGAAAAACCAACAATTCTATCTTTACTGTACAAATTAAAAAAGCTTAAGAGAAATTTTAGTGCAGTTTTAACATCTGTTAGCTAGACTAGATATTCATTACCGATATCTGCAACTTTATTTCTAGATATCTATAATTACACACCTCACAGTAAGTATTAAAGTACTTTTGCCATTCATATGTATGGTGTTTCTCATTACAGATATCTACAGTTCAGTTGATATCTACAACTTCGTCAAGTGTCTGTTTTCATTGACATCACTGCGGATATCTGTAATTCAGTACTGACTAGTCAGAACGATGTTAAAAGATATCTTGAAGAACAATCCTGGAGAGTCCCAATGCAATTAAGACTGGTCAAAAATTACTTTAAAGATATCTGTAATGTTAATTCCGGAGAGTCAAACACTGCTTGGGTCCGTGTACAACAGATTTTCGTTTTGAAACGTTCCCAATTAGCATTAGTAAATAGGGAAACGAAAAACCCAAAACAAACCGTTTTTTTGTTTTGATATTAACAAATGGAAAACGAAAAAAAAAATCTCGTTATCCGATTTTCTTTGATGTGTTTATAGATAGAAATTGGAAATTCAAATACGAGTGTATACATCTTATTCCTCAATTTTGAATTGGGTTTTTTTGGTGACCCAGAAGCTATGGTAAGCAGTAAGTGGCTTGGGGTGCTATAGCCTATATGCGTGTTTGACAGACTGTTTGTTTGTGGCCATTCACTTTCCTTCAACACAGAGTGGCCGTATGAGGTCACCGAGGTCCGGACCTCAGTAATTATGTAGGCTATGTATGTATTTTCAACAATAAAAGGAATAATAGAAAGATTATATTGGGAGAAACAATTTCTGGTTAAATAAAATTATTCAAATTAAAAACATTGATACATGGTCCACTTAAATTAATGGCATGAGGGTGCAGCTGATTATTAAGCCATTGTTTTGGATGTAGAATTCTGTTTCCTCTGTCTGTCCTTAACTTAGCTCTCCTTATTAGCTAGGCTCCCTACATGCTTGCTAATAACGTCTTTAAGCTGGGTCTCCGACATTGACAGCTTTGTGTTGGGCAGATCTGTGCAGCTGTGAGGGAGAAAGAGAGAGGGACAGGTGAGGGGATGTGCTGAGCGAACACGCTACAGAGCTCTGCAATCAAATACGATTTTAAATAGCCTAGGCCTAGTAAAAAAAATAAATTAAAAAAAATCGCAAATCAATGTGTGGCAGTCAGCATTGATATTGTGGAGGGCCGCCACAAATAAATGAATGTATGGGAAACACTGCTGACAGCAGCCTCTAATCATAGTATAAGTAAACGTTAGACAAAACATTAATACATCAACACAATAATGAAATCACCTGTAAAGTTATAAGGGCCGGTAGAGGTGGGATAAATCTGAGAAAAATCATTAGTTGGGTCGAGTGCGGGTGGATGATTTATGCCTACATGATTATTCAGATAGGCTATCAAAGCTGATCCGCGCATCACACCAATGTAGCTCCTATAATCGTGACAAAACAGTGCAAACAGCTGCTGACATCAAATTAGTAGGCTGCAATATCAACCAGAGCATTCAGCACTAACCTGCTGTATTTTATGTTGCCCTTTAGTAACAATAGTGCACATTATGCAGTCTGTAGCCTACATGTCATTTGCACAGTGTTCCTACCTGTCAATAAGGGGTGCTGCAGCACCCTCCGCACCCCCCTTTACGCTTGTAATTGAGTAATAGGCTATGTTTCCACCTTGCGATGGCCTGAATTAAAACAACACGGTAAGAATGCACAAGTCAAAGATGTGCTTTTTGTAGTCCATCTTCGTAACATTAGATTTGCAACTCCAAATTCCTGACTTTGGGGGAAGGGGGGGGCATAGGCCCACAACCGCTTACCTGGCTGCTTACCATAGCTTCCGTATCTGCAAGGAAAACCAATGCAAAAATTGAGGAATAAGATTTATGCACTCGTATTTGAATTTACATCTATGAACACAAAGAAAATCGGATAACGAGATTTTTCTTCGTTTTCCATTTGTTAATATCAAAATGAAAAAACGGTTTGTTTTGGGTTTTTCGTTTCCCTATTTACTCATGGTAATTGGGAAAGAGCCAGTTTTAGTTTTTTTCCATTTCAAAACGAAAATCTGTTTGCCGCCAAGTACACAGACCTGCTTGCCATAGTTTTGCTGTATTCAAACTTTAAAAAGGTTTCTGCAGGAATTGTTTTTTTTGTTTTTGGTCAGGTTGAAGTAGCAAAGGGAGACAAAACTTCTGAGAAGCATTTTGAGGCATGCAGGCAGCCAAGAGTTAACATAAACAAGAGCCAGAAGTTAAACATGACGAGAAGCCTAGAGGCAGAAAGCTGATCAGTGCCGAGTGCAGTGGCTGTGTTGTAGGAGCGTCTAATGTTTCAAAACTAGACAGAAATCCTTTCCCGACAGTGGCTGCCTGCTACTACACTTATCTAATTTAATTACACATGGTACACCAAGCAGACAAGCATATCAAACTAAAAACTCAACAAAAAGAAAGTAAATATTAGGGCTATCTTGAGGCTGTTTCTCACAGTTTTAGCAGGAATTTGACTGTGTTAGAATAGTGTTAGTTTAATACCATTTGACCTGCAGGCCCTCTGGAGGCAGGGACTGCTGCATCAGTGTCTTTCCCAGGAAGTCCAGCTCGTCCAGGGCCGAGTTCCCAGGGGTGGAACCAGACGAAAGGGGCTGAGAATGGGAGAGGGTGTCTGGACTCAGGAGGAGACTGGGTGCTGCTGGGATGTCTGCATCTATACTGTCAGAGGACTGGAAGTAGAAAGTGAGAGCGTGTAAGGAAAATAGCGGTACAGATGTCTCGATTAAGGAGGAGCTGTTGTGTGCGTTTGACGAATGACATCAGTGTAAATCATACAAACCGCCACTGGATCATTGTAGTCATAATAAAAAATGAATCCTCCCTCTGCTCACCTGGAAGGAGTCCCAGGCTGTGGAGTCCTCAGGCTGTGACGGAGGGTTGGAGGTGTGTGTTCCTTCACTTAAACCTGTGAGATGCACAAAGAGTGGCAGTACTACTTAGAAACTGACTGACACAGCATCAGTGTTTTCTTTCCCTTCATTTTAAAATTCCTAGATAACTCCACACAATGAATATCTTGCACACAACCAGTTCCAACTTTTTGGTGTCTGCCGTGCTGTTACCAAGTGACATGAGCTCATCGTCGAGGAGACTAATTCCCATCTCTTGCGAGGGGGCGTTGAGGCTGTCTGTCGGTGTGGGAAACTCTGGGAAGGACGGAGGCGACTGTGGGGATGTGTCCAGTCCTGACAGATCAAGCAGTGCCGTCCCTCCTGTTAGAAATGGATTCAAGCCAGTTCATTTCAAACCGACCATAAACAAAAACTAGGAACTTCTGAATCTACAAATGTTTCTGCATTACACATTTTTGCAGACGCCAACTCTAAAACTATTAAGCACTCTTCATGCGTTTCTGCGCTCAGTGCTTCACCCACCTGTTTGTTTGTGTGTGTTTAATGTGTTGTTGCCGTTCACTATCTCCCCCTTCACCTGCTGTTTGTACAGGTTGATGACGTGAGTCAGGCTGTCGTTGGCCTGCAGGATCTCCGCTGTGGAAAAACATTAGAAAATGCTCCTTATTGTTTTCACAGTGTTGATATCCGTCAGAACTGGTGTTGGTGTGGAACTTTCTCCTGCTGGGCAGCAGGGTGGACTAGATGTTATAAAGTAGGAAAGTAGGCAGTACTGGATATCAAATATCTCTGCAGGACAAAGGCAGTAAAGACACCCAATTTGTTTGTGAAGAGCAGCATGCTGTGTGGTAACAATGAAACACTGGGTTATGTTTCCTACATTTATATTTTGGGCGTGTCTCTGGTGCTCTCATCAGAAATAAAGAAGGAAGCCTGAGTTCAGTATCATGTTGGAGGACTCGACTACAGAAACAGACAACAGTTGAATGATGTGGCAAATTAACATTGTGGGCTTGTCTTTTGCTCTGCCTGAGCTACAAATTTTTTTTGCCATTTTTTTCCCTTTTACATGATATTTAATGGCAGCGGAATAAAACAAAAACGCTCACCGAGAGCCTCATCGTTGTCCTCTGTATCACTTGCCAGTCTGAACAGTGTAGGTCTCATTTTCTCACAGCGCTGGTACAGGTCCTAAGCCACACAAAACATGTTAAATACCTGAAATCAATTTTCTTATTTAACGCTACATTATAGTTGTGTATGCACTGAACATTTCTTATCTGATTAAAAGCATCTGTCTTTCAGTTCACCTGCAGGAGTTCAGCGTTGCTCTGATTGCTAGCGGTGCTGTCGTAGTCCTGCAGAAGCTGGCTCAGCAGAGTGACGCTCTCCTTCACCTCCTGAATGGCGTTCACCCGCTTCGACACCTTCTCTGCTCGCTTCTGATCCTAAAAACAGACGAGACAAATACAATAACGCAACAGTAGAAAAACAAAACATAGCTAAAGGACAGAGAGAGGCTATTAGAAAAGAGCAAAGAGCAGCTCCCATTACCCCTGAAAGCAGGACACCTCATCATTCCTGCTGAATCACTGCCAGTGACACACAACCCCCCAGTCAACCAACCAATTTCCTCATTCAGTTTATGTTCCTGCCATGAGTGCGGCACTCTGGTATTTTACTCATTTTCTTTAAGTCACACACACAACTATATATGCAGCACTAGACAGTGGTGGTGCACGTTTAACAGAGAAGTGTGATTTTGAAAAAGAGAAGGAAAGAGGCTTACCTCTTGGACCATTTCTTTGATGAGCTTGTTGGCGGCTTTGAGGTCCTCAGGGTGTGAGCTATTCAACAGGCGAGACAGCATCTGACAAGCACACAGCCAGAGTTCATATGGTGGAAAATGAGCAAACTGGCTTCATAAATCCCAAAAGCGTGCACAGTGGGTGAGAAACTTGCTCAGATCACATTTGTTTTGGAAAGAATCTCACTTTTGACTTTTCCTCATCCTCAAAAATGGTGTTCTTGGGTCTGGGTGGAGGGAGGTTCAGTAATTTGTCAGGTGGAAGCTCTGGGTCTTGTTTGATAATACCTGATTTACAAACACAAAATATGAACAAGCCAAGCAAATGATTATTTATCACTGTAGTTATTAGTTTCCTCAGTCCTTATTAATTGTTATCTTAAAATGGACTTTGGCTACAACCTCAGTGCCTTCTAACAACTTCAGGAGTTCGAACTTTCTTTCACCTGATGGCAGATAGCCTCTTACCTTGTTTCTTCAGCATCTGATAGGCATCTGAGATCTTGGCCTCATCAGGTAACCCCAAAGTCCAGCTATAGATCAACTCCAAAACCTTCTTTTTGACTGGCTCTGGTGACCGCGAGCCCAGGTACTGAGTGGGGGATTAAGGACAACAACAAAGTGATTTACACACAACATGACGTGTAAAAATAAATAATAACCTGTCTGAAAAACACAGACACACTCAGAGAGACACTCAGAAAGCCTTACCTTTGGAGAAACTACTTTGATGAGTTCATTGAGAAAACGGAACTTGCCCACTTCACTGTGAAACCTTTTCCCGCAGTTTTTCATACATGTCTCCAGAACCTGGAAAAGAAATACAAATAAAACGAAATCTGAAAACAGCAACACCATGCTCCAAAACATATGCCTCTTCAAATGATAATACATATTTAGAGAAAGAGTTATGGTGAATTAAGGCTTTGAGGACTCATTACATTACATTATATTCCTCAGGAACAGGCTCATTTGAAAACCTGTCATCATCTACTAAATCGGATTTAGAGTTTGGTGCATACGGGTTTTGGGGAGCCCACGGAAAATTCTGGATGAAACCTGCCAAAAGTTGTAATCTTATAGCAGTAAAAGAGCTTTCATTTAGAAAATGTACAAGCCAAAAAGGGAACAAAAGTAAATATTCTGTAGCAGAGTCTTAATAGAGTAGAGACTCAAAAAAATGTGCACCGAGTACAGAGACAGCTACTTCAGACTAACAGATCCTGGTTCAGATCTGAACTCACCAACAGGGCCTGCATGGCCTCCCACTCCTGTGGAGACTGGATCTTGTGGGCCAGGAGCCTGGTGGCCAGCTGAGGTCTGTAACACAGGTCACAAACAATACTGAATGTCCAGAGCACTGCACGCAGCCGTTGAGGGCAAGTGAGCGAATGCAAGCGGGGTTTCTTGTTTCCTTCTTTTTACTGTATCATATAACACTGATATTAACCCCATAATGATTTCTAAAATAATTTGAGAATGACTGATGAAAAAAGACAAGTCTGTTTAATTTCCTATTTTTGTGCAGCCCAACAGACATTTTTTTAATTATCTTTACAGGCCTATTGTTCACAGAGAGAAGTTGCAAAATGATGGTTATGAATACGTATGTTAATTGACATTCACTCCCACAGCTGGGGTCTCCAGGATAATAAACTTGAACCAGCACCAACCACACCATAATTAAAAAAGGGTTGTTACGATGTCCTCCTACCCCTCCAAATCATTGTTGAGCTGGTCACAGAAGGCATGGATACTGTTCCAGTCTGTGTCTCTGTTGAGTGGGTTTGTGGCTCTGTCTGAAACGTCAGCAAAGTCAGACAACAGAGGTGACAGATGTTACTTCAACTCTTCTGCATTATAGCATATTACAATACAACAGCCTCCAAAATCACCTTCAAATTTAATTAAACCTCTCTCTTCAGCATTTTCAACAGATAAGATAGATTGGTCCCACACTTTGTATGCAACACCAACATTATAAAAATCGTTAACCTGTACTGTGCAATTATACATTTTTCCTCTAAACTACGTCTTGCTGCGACCTGTGCAATGTTCCATATCAATCGCATCTGTATGTAAAAGGTGTAGCGCATATATATATATATTTCCCTTTTTTAATCTTTTCCTGAGGGTAGTATTTATTGCAACGTTTGTTCTGTCTGCCTTTTTTTGTTTCCGTTTGTATTTATTTTAGCTAGTAGTAACGTTAGCTAATAAATTGACATGTGTGCATGTTATTAATTTACCCTATTAGATACAAAAAATTGAGTAAGCATCATTATTCATAGTCTGAATATCTTCACATTATAGGCAGAGATGCTGAGTGGGAAAAAAAGTTAATCACATACAAAACTTTAAATAAGCACGTAAGAAGGCCAAGAGGCATCCCGAGTGACTCCATGATGAAGTCCCTGCCACATAACCCCAGCATGCCACCGTGCAGGTGCTAGCACAGTGGAACCTAAGCTAGCTTGCTGTCGGCGGTCGCAGTGTGTCACTGTGTCGTCTACAACTTTCTCACGAGGCCGTAGATTTGCCCAAACCATAACCTAACCTATTTTTAACCTGTGGCTAAAAATAAGGCTCCTTTGATCTTGATCGCCTGCTACCTAGTTGAGCTACCGTGCCGTAAAGCTAAAGCTCCGCCTGGCTGTGTTGTGTGTTGACAGCTGGCTGGCACAGCAGCTCCGGAACTCGGTTAGCATCCTGGATGTGACGGCAGGGTCCCCTCTGCCGGGACACGCGCTGCTGTCAGCTCATCCACAACAACTCGCGGATAATAATGTGCGAGTGTCCGGCTCTCCAGATGACACTGGCTCGGTAGAACAAGTTTAAAATACTCAACTGATTCGAGACTCCAAACTCTCCGCATCGGGCGGCGTAGCCATCACTGCTAGATTTATCTCGTGTGTCGTTCTCGCGAGGGATGCAGACGGGCACGTAGAAGCAGGAGAGACGCAGAACTGGAGTGCATAGAAAGGACATTTAAAAATTAAAAACACAATACATTTGTATGATATTTGTATGATAATTACCGTTCTGCCTTATTGTGTGCCTAAAATGTTTTTATATGCACATATAAACTAAAATCTAGAAATTACTTCAAGGTGTACAATAAATGCTAATAATAAAATATTGTTATCTTTTCAACTAAAGTCTTCACTACAGTTGCCATAAAGTTCATCCTAATTAGTTGAGTATGAGTTTAATATGCCAAGTTAACGCCAATATCTATGAAAACATCACCAAGTATCGCATTTATAGTCACACATGAGATTTAGAAGTGTACATTTGAATGGGAATAACCCTTCTAACAATCGATTTCTATGATGAGCTGCGTAAAGGAAGAAAATCGGAGAAAACAGAACCATACCGGAAGTAGAATTTCTTTCAAATTAAAGCAGACGCACAAACATATATACAGTATATATATGAAGACATTTAAACCAGAGACAAAGGACATTCACCTTGGTTTTATCACTTCATAACATGTCGTTTAGTCCCTTATTTTTTTTGCAAGACTCGAAAGGTTAATGCCGTTATAATTTTATTTAACTTGTTTGACCGGAAGTACTTTTTAGAACAATAGCTGACTTAACCTTCCTGAAATGACAAGTGCATGTGTCCAAATGTTATAAAATAACATTGAAGGCTAAAACTGAATATTCTGAAATCTTTTAACACACTTGTGATCTGTTTCTTGATCAAAAATAGCAAGAACTGGGGGATGGATTAAAATTAGCAAATGGCCTGTTGTAATGAAGCTATAATACCTCAAAGTTTTGATTAAAAAACCCCCTACAATAATAGTTTATATTTTGCTGGAAAAAAGCATGTCAAGTCTGCATCCGAGAAATAAGCTTGTAATTAGAAACCTCGCCTTCCTAATTATAGGGAGGCAGCAGCTCTGTGTCTCCCTCCAGCGGCAACTATTGTGCATTTCACTGAAGGTGGAGGACAACAAGGAGGACGACAGCAAGTAACGGGAATTGATTTGATTTGTTTTACATGCCTTCTATCAAATCGGCCACGAGTCATCAGAGCACTGCAGATGTTTGGACGACTGTTCCCTACATTCAGAATCTCGTTGGTGGTTTGTAGTGAAAAGTGACATTGTGTTGCGTGAGGGAAACCGTTTGAGACTTTAGTTGTGGCTAGATGCACCGAAATAATGTAGCCTGCTCTCTTTACATGCGCAGACACCTTCGTTTTTATTTGACAATGCAACATAACAGTGGGGGAAATATATGACTTCCTTCCTTCCTGTCGCTTCACCAACTCGATACACACGTTTGGTCGCAGGTTTTCTGCAACAACAAAAAAAGTTGCTGCAAGGGTTAGATAGATATCGTTTCCTGTTTTCCTCCACAAGCCATACCTGCCCAGCGTTATTTGGTTTCCTCTAACTTTGAAAGGGCCATGTATACCCAGCCCACATGTCAGACCTCGCACAAGAGATGGCAACAGCGAAGGCTCTACAACAGTGGTGCCGCCTCACATGCGCCTGTTACCCCGATGTGGAAATAAAGAACATGTCAACCTCATTCAGAGACGGGCTCGCGTTTTGTGCCATCATCCACAAACACCGGCCTGACTTGATGTAAGTAGACCAGTAGCTTCAGAGAGCTGTGCAAACTCATGCTGAGCCTGATGGACAAGAACAGTGAGGTGCATTATTCCTGTAGTGGCCTTGGCTAAATCTATTGGTGCATGACGAGGATATTTCTAACATTGTAAACATATCCTCATCTGTTTTGGGGGTCTTGTCTTGAGATTTCATTGTTTTCTTGACTGGGGCTGCTCCAGAGTGACTAACGTGCTGTCTTATCTGGAGCAGAGCAAGATTTGCACACGATGTCTGTGGCTAATCTGCTCTCCTTTGCTTAATCTCTCTCTGTCTCTCTTCTTAACCTTTTCTTGTCCAGTTTAATGGGATTAGTTTTTAAATACCTTTTTTACTACATACAGTGACTGCATCTTGCTGGCACAGTGTTTTATGTGTGTGTTTAACTGCTATTCACTAACAGGCAATTGCTTTGTTTGTGATTTTGTCTTTTCATCATCATTTAATCAGTCGCTCCATTTTCCTTACATTCCTCCAGAGATTTCAGCTCCCTCTCCAAAGATAATGTTTATCAAAATAACAAACTGGTGAGTCATTTTCATCTACCTTTACACACAAGCCACATTGCAAGCATGTCCCTCCCACCTCAGTGTTTGGGGTTTATTTACCATGGCCAACAGAAATGTTGTAAAAGAAAAAAACCTCTGGGTAATTTGCATTTATGTAACTCCTTTTTTAACACTGGTCTACCTTCATTCTCTGTTAATCTTTTCTGCTCTGTAGGCATTTGAGATTGCAGAAACGAAGTTGGGTATCCCTGCTTTGCTGGATGCAAACGACATGGTTTCCACCATGGTGCCTGATTGTTTGAGCGTCATCACCTACCTTTCCCGGTACTACTACTTCTTCAACAGGAAGACTTACGGTGTGTTGTGTATAATCTCTCTTTTCTGTTTTAGACATCTATATTGATGCTTTTATTCATAGTTATTGGCAGAAAATCAGCAAGCAGAGGTTTATTGCTTGTTTAAAGGCACTTCATCAATGTAAATGATTACTGAAGAACACAAAGGTTTCTAGGATTATATCTGTGATGTTTTGGGTTCTTAAGAAGATATACAAGTTCATACCCCTCAAGCAATCAGCTGTAAGTTGCGGTGGACTGCTATATTTTACTCTTCACATCATGTGAAAGAAATCTTCAGACAGCCTCCACCTTTCCTCTACTCAAAGCAAGACACACACTTTTTCATCTTAAAGTTCTCGTTTGCCAAACTGTGCTCCATTTGCATGTCTTCTCTTGACTTTGCAGCAGGCCTTGCCAGCTTGAGGTCATCACATGTCACTGTCTTAAACAATCGCACAAAGAGTAAAACTCCTGATGGTCTGAAACCCCAGAAGGTAATTGCTCACAATCATTTTAACGCACATATACTCCCAGTGTGAACACATCTGTCGTCTCGTGCTCTTTATCACCTCAGCTGCTGGGTTAACAGTCCTGGTTGCTCGTTTCTCTCCTCTGCTCAGAGATCGACTGATCTGGAAACCAGCAGAGAACATCGTTTGTCCAACGCAAAGCCACAAACGGTGTGTAATCTGTGTTTTAAGCCTGTCCACCTCATACAGAGACATTTGATTGACGGAAAGCTCTACCATCGCAGCTGTTTCAGGTAACAGCACAGTTCACAAGGTAACAGCAGCTCAGTTTGTTTCTGCTTCTGTTAGGATCCAGATTTATCCAGACTGTGTGTAGATATGGTTGAGACACACTGCAGTTCACAAATAAGAATGCGTTTCAAATGTGTTTCAAGTGACCACTGTGGTCCTATCTGATATCACTTATGATTATAAGTAAAATAATCTATATCTGAGGTCAGCTTGAAAGGAAAAATAACTGTTTTTCTGTTATTTATCAGTGCTGGTCAGTTTTGGGATTCTCTTTTTTTTTTTTCCTGTTAATATGGGTTAAGGACACTTTTGCAGCAGATGTGTTTGTCTTTCAGGTGCAATGTGTGCCGCAATACTCTTTTACCTGGGTCTTACACACAAGGAGGTGATGCATGCTCCTTGATCTGCACTCACCACATAACAAACAGTAAAAGTTCTCATGTTGACCTCAGTCAGCAAATTGGATCGACTCAGAATCAGCCCAGATGTAAGTTTCAGGCAGGTTATTTTTCTCTTGGTGGATTGGCTGTCTCCAGTGTCCCTCATTACACTACGAACACAGAGTCACAGGACAGAATGGTTTGTAAAACAACAGAGACGGAGGGAAAAGAAAGGCAGGAGAGGAGCAGAGAGGTAAAGAAGCCAGCACCTCCTCATCTTCCCACACCCACAAGTGTTAAAGACAGGACCGTTAAAGGAGCCGGAAAAACTGGACCTGCACCCATTCTGGCGGACGGCAAGATACAACAGGAAGCGACAAAGACCCAAGAGCAGTCTGAGCACTCACCGTGTGCGCAAATGACAGAAGGAGGTAGTCGGCCAGTTCCAGCACCCAGGCGAAAGTTGGACTCTTCTATAGTCCCTGTTCCTGCACCCAGGACCAGAACCTCCCAGACTGCAGGTAAATAGGCACTGTATTATTTTACTGGAGCAGCTCAGTTTGTGTTTTAATTACTCTGTATGTACACTCACGTAAAGGATTATTAGGAACACCATACTAATACTGTGTTTGACCCCCTTTCGCCTTCAGAACTGCCTTAATTCTACGTGGCATTGATTCAACAAGGTGCTGAAAGCATTCTTTAGAAATGTTGAGAGCCCATATTGATAGGATAGCATCTTGCAGTTGATGGAGATTTGTGGGATGCACATCCAGGGCACGAAGCTCCCGTTCCACCACATCCCAAAGATGCTCTATTGGGTTGAGATCTGGTCACTGTGGGGGCCATTTTAGTACAGTGAACTACAGTGAAACCAATTTGAAATGATTGGAGCTTTGTGACATGGTGCATTATCCTGCTGGAAGTAGCCATCAGAGGATGGGTACATGGTGGCCATAAAGGGATGGACATGGTCAGAAACAATGCTCAGGTAGGCCATGGCATTTAAACCATGCCCAATTGGCACTAAGGGGCCTGAAGTGTGCCAAGAAAACATCCCCCACACCATTACACCACCACCACCAGCCTGCACAGTGGTAACAAGGCATGATGGATCCATGTTCTCATTCTGTTTACGCCAAATTCTGATTCTACCATCTGAATGTCTCAACAGAAATCGAGACTCATCAGACCAGGCAACATTTTTCCAGTCTTCAACTGTCCAATTTTGGTGAGCTCTTGCAAAAACCTTTTCCTATTTGTAGTGGAGATGAGTGGTACCCGGTGGGGTCTTCTGCTGTTGTAGCCCACCCGCCTCAAGGTTGTGCATGTTGTGGCTTCACAAATGCTTTGCTGCATACCTCGGTTGTAACGAGTGGTTATTTCAGTCAAAGTTGCTCTTCTATCAGCTTGAATCAGTCGGCCCATTCTCCTCTGACCTCTAGCATCAACAAGGCATTTTCGCCCACAGGACTGCCGCATACTGGATGTTTTTCCCTTTTCACACCATTCTTTGTAAACCCTAGAAATGGTTGTGCGTGAAAATCCCAGTAACTGAGCAGATTGTGAAATACTCAGACCGGCCCGTCTGGCACCAACAACCATGCCACGCTCAAAATTGCTTAAATCACCTTTCTTTCCCATTCTGACCTTCAGTTTGGAGTTCAGGAGATTGTCTTGACCAGGACCACACCCCTAAATGCATTGAAGCAACTGCCATGTGATTGGTTGATTAGATAATTGCATTAATGAGAAATTGAACAGGTGTTCCTAATAATCCTTTAGGTGAGTGTATGTTGATGCTAAGTCCGTGGCCATCTCTTCTCGTTTATGACCGAGTGAAAAAAGTTAGCAAATTAATTTTTGTTTTTCTCTCTGCAGACAGTTCATCCTACCAAAATAAATGTGTAGTCAATTCCTCTCACATGTAAGTGTACAGAAAGAGTCTGTTCTCTGCTTCCTTAGCCAGAAACCTCAAGCTCGCTCCTGTATTTCTCTTAAATATGTTATATTTTCAAAATTTTCTTTTTTCTCATTTTACCGCTCTTACCTTTTTACTACAACTTTATTAAATATTGAGAATAATCAGAACAATTATATAACATTTGAATACATCGTTTTCATATTTTCCAACCAAAACCAAGTCTAAATGTTGGCTAAATCCTAAACATCATATAAAAGTAGCATTATAAAATACAATGATAATAATAGGAAATAATGACCATTTTCCTCTTAAGTTCTTCTTCACTTGTGGTGTCATCTCTTATTTTCCCCCTTGTAGCACCAGCCCAACCAGTGGTAGCCCTAAAGTGAAAACCAACCATCCATGGCTGGCCATCATTCATCCCGGACCCTGGACACAGCTGCCTCCAGCTCCAGCTCCAGTACCCACTCCTCGATCCAAATCTGTCTCTAACCTGCGGATGTCATGGAACGCACCCAGAGTTCCTCCTCCCAATCCATTCGGAGAGGATGTGGATGAGGACACTCAAGAAGAGAGCACTAAACCTGAGCCTGCAGACCAAATCAAAGCCTCAGTGGCAGCTGTTCGTTCAGGGAATGGTGGCAGTCTGACAGATAAATCAAGGGACGCAGCTACTGGTATCTCAGATGTGGATGAAACGGGAAATTCAGTACTGGATGTGACTAAAGCAGCAGCAGGGCCGCATGCCACTTCAGATGAAGCACAGAGTCACACTTTACCTAGGAGTCTTTCTGTGCCAGCTTTCTGTGCCACATTTGCCAAATGTGACTTGACAGAGGCAAATAAATGTGATCAGGTCACGCCATGTCAAAGTAAGGTATGAATAAAGATAATGACTAACTAATAATGATTATATCTAATATGAATATTTTCTTCTGCAGTCACAGACTCGTAACGTAGTCACAATATGTTCTTGTCCAAAAAGTGTGTTTTTATTTTTATTTTATGGAATGCTAATGCTATGTGAACACATCGCATCAGGTTAACTGAAGTTATATTACAGTTTATTTATATGTGTGTGTGTGTGTGTGTGTGTGTGTGTGTGTAAATTATCCTACAATTTTAAATGTTCTTTTTATTTTTTAGATAACCTGCAAAGAAAATCCTTTTGATAGAAACCCTGCAATGCCCAAATCAAAAACTTTCCAGTCCCTCCCATCTAGACGGGCACCTGCTCCTGGACATGGCTTCCCACTCATCAAGAGGAAGGTAATGACTCAAAAGGAAACTAGCAATAAAATAAGTCAATAAATGTTTATACTAATGGCATATTGACACATTGCTGGCCCAAAAAAACTGGACTTTTATATTTGCCGTTATCATCTTTATCCTTAATAGAAGGATTTGATGCATTATTAACTTGATACGTTTGAAATGCAGTGATTCTTTTAGCCCTCATTACAAGGTTCAGTCATCAGGGAGTACATGTAAATTGTTCAGGTGTAGATTCATCCTTAGTTTTGCAGAAATCATGCATAGCATCTTTGTGAGTGAGATATTACTGAGTTTTATGACTTCTATGTTGCTTGACAGGTGCAGGCGGACCAGAATGTTTCTACAGAAGACCTGCAGGCGGAGATGGGAGAACTGGATAGACATTTGGAGGCACTGGAACAAAGAGGAGTCGAGTTGGAGAAGAATCTGAGAGACTGCAAGAATGGTTCCCCAAATAGTTTCTACTGGTTCTAGACCAAATCACTGTTGCACAATTCAGTGTGTGTAAATACTAACCGGGTAATAGTGTTTATATCTCTGGCCGCTCCTTTTTATTTCAGATAAAGAGGAGGAAAAAATGCTTATGGAGTGGTTCTCTCTTATCCATGAGAGACACGTTCTGGTGTGCAGAGATACAGAGCTGGTTTATCTGTAAGTAGATAAGTGAGAAGATGTTTGCTTATATGTGCCGTTCATTTTTCATTTCAGATTGCAGTTTACGCTACAGCAAAAAGGTTATGTGAGCGTTGCGATGGGTGGTTTTTTGAATTTTACACGCATTTTGTGTTGTGCCTTTGCCCCAGGACAAAGCAGCAGAGATTAGAGGAAAGACAGGCAGATGTGGAGTACGAGCTCAGATGTCTCCTTATTAAACCCGGTCAGTGTGGTACTGTGTGCATCACTTTGTCCCTTTTTGTAGCTTGCATATGTAACAATAATAACAATTATTTATCTCAAATACCAGGGGCATCACTGGGGGGAAACTCTGGAATGATTCAGCAATCAATCCTTAAACCAGAGGCCTATATAATTATATAATCAATATGCGCAACATTTTTACAATCAGTCCTAAACATACCACTTTTCTGATCTGGGTATGAAGAGCTTATCGTTTAAAATCACAAACACACTATATATGATATTCTTGTGGAAAGATACAAGTTGGTTCTTAACATAAGACACAGACACGAATAAGGATTCTTCTAAAAGCAAATTGTTCCTGGGTTTTAAATTGTTCTGTGAAGTTTTGTCTTCTGACCAGAAACTGCCTTTGTGTATAAAAGGGAGCAACAAATAAATCAGAAACCTCACAGACACAGTTTCCTGAATGTGGTGAAGGTGATGCAGTACAAAGGAGTGATTTGCAGTGCTCTGCTTTGTTTAACGTTACACACACTGTCGTCTTCACATTCAGAGAGTGACTGGAGTTCAGAGGATCGAGGTCGAGAGCAGCAGCTGATGAAAGAGCTGGTCACCATCATCGAACAAAGGAACCAGATCATCAGCAGCTTGGACCAGGACAGGCAGAGGTGCACAAAAAATAAAAACACGTGGCTTTCACATCCATAGATTTCATGTTGAAAATTACAAGTGCAACTGTGTTTCTCTGATTAGGGAAAGAGAAGAAGATATACTTTTGGAATCCATGATGAAGAACAAAGGTGAGAAAATTTCAAAATGCCCCACTTAAAATAACCTTTTACATACTGTTGTGTGCCATCTGCTGTGCACATCTTGTTCTTTTCTGTGGTTATGAAGAAAGCAGAGCAATATTAGCCTTGGATTCTCTGAAACACATTAATGCTCTAAAAAACACTAATGCTTGCTTACAAAAATGTGTATATCTACATATATCTCCTCAGAGTTCCAGAAAGAGGGACTAAAAGAGCTAAAGAAGTCAAAAGGAAAGTTCAATCCCACAAAGGTATTTAAGATGCTGAACCATAAAGCAGAGGGCACCAAAGACTCCAAGGACAAAAAGTGCTGAAGTATCATAACTGCAGAAACTCTGACAACAAATTCATGTATACTTTGACATGATAAAGATAATGAAACCGTTGTGGAAAAGTGGAAGAGGATCATAATATGAAACAATTTGTTCATTTTATTGTTATATTTATGTTTCTTTTTATTTTATTACATACTTGTATTCATTGAAGTATGCAATAAATATTTATTTGGAAATGTTTATGTCTTGTCTATGGGAAGAATTGAAATGTTATTAATACATTTTAGTTTCTTGAGAAGTTATCTTCTATGGTGGAAAAACAAGCTTTACCAGAGGAGATGTTATTTACATGATCTGTTTTATTGGTTCTCTAATTATTAGTTTTTAAAAAAACCTGGAGAGTAGGGCTTTGAAATTCTCCATGAGCTGAAAAGGTGATTCAGATTTGTGATGCAATAACTTTATCCTGGCTGTATAATCTCTCTTTATGTGGAATCGATCCAGACACGAACATTTTCAAGTTGTGGAGAAATGACACATTCCTGATAGTTTAAATCTCAGCACATTTTACAACAGTGCAAGTGTCAGGGATGTGATTTTTCCGAATTATTTTTCGGATTTTCCGACCTGAAAATGTGATGCAGGTGAATCATGCAGATCTGTAATAAAGAAATAAAAAAATAAAAAATTAAAAAAGAAGGGGGGGGGGGCTAGAGGACCTGGCCTAGTGAAATGGAAAGGATCAAGGATGTTCGTTTACGCTCAGCTGCCAATTCCACACCTGTGCAGTGTATACCACAGGCGTGCTCGCGCATCAGTGGTACGTAACGTGTTGGGCAGTAATAGGCCTACTGCAAAATTACTTTTCCCAGTAAAGAGTAATGTAACGGATTACTATTTCGAAAATAGTTGTATTATTACAGTTACTAATCCAAGTAACGGTGCGCTACTGAACGCACCATCCCTGACGTGAATGCGTGACCGCGCAGCAGCTCAGCGGCACCGGACTTTATGTTGTTGAAGTCAGCTGTTAAACAGCCAAGAAGCTAAAGGACAGCTGGAGAACAGGGAGAGAGGTATTTTCGATAGCTGTTGGCAGTTATTGCCATTACTGTGTCACAGTCTAAGATGCAAAGAACATTGTCGTCTGTTGTAAACTTTGTGTGACCAGCAAAAAGTTTTCAACCGCCAACAGTTTTACATTTATACTTAGGCTAATTGAAGCATCAGCTAAAGCAACACAGCAACGTGAAACTCAGAGAGAAACTCCTGCCGCTGCTGCCAGTGATGCTTGGACTCATCGGGAGAGAGTGGCGTTATAATAGTCTATCACCCAGCAGTGGGCCTAAGTGGAGTAGCTAATATTACTTTTTTAAGGAGTAGGTCTATAGCCTATGCTAAGTAACTAATAGGTAATATTATTTCTGAGGAACTTGCCCAACACTGAGTTGACAATAAGGATCAGATTAATTGGGAATGTTTGATTATTGCTTGTTAGAGGCTATGTCTAATCTTTACTTTGACTTGTCTATTGATCACTCATGTAGCCTAAATATACACTTTGCTGTGTGAATGGTTGCTTTTTAAGTCGTCCTTATGTTAAAGGTTTTGGTACGTTATTAAGTTCTTGTGAATGGTTGTGACAAGGTTTAGGCTATATAAGGCCTTTTCACACAGGTCGCTCCGCGCTCCTCATCAACAGACAGGCAAACAAGCGCTCTGTGGTCGTTCTCGTCTCACGCACACGCCCGCCCGCTGCCAGAGCTGACATGTCAAACTTTTTCCTACAGTTTATCAACAGATAGAGACTGATCAGCTGTTTGAGTTTCCTGAAGAATATGAGTGTTTCTTTAACAGTCAGGCCACCAGGTCTTAAACAGGCAACAACCTTTGCTGCTGTCTCTTGTTCATTAAAAATCATCTATTAACTAATTTGAAAGTTAGTAGTTACATTATTTAGTTATAGACTCAATTATTTCATGTTTCATGTTGCACATTTAGCTGTTGAAGTTTGGAAAAAATTAATACAAAATAATAATTATTATAGAGAGGTTGCGATGGAGCAGTGGATTAGACCCTTGTCTTTCCCACTGCAACACATCCATTAAATAACTTATTGTCATGGGTCCTGCTTTACCTTCCATGTTAGAGCCGCCGCCAGTTTAATCGGGGTGTCGGTTGGTCTCAGTATAGTTTCCTGCTTTTTTGCCCTTTGCCAATCAAATGCCTGAAGTGTGTTAAATATTTTTAACAAATTTGTATAGAGGCACTACGAAGGTAAAGGTGAGCCAAGAGCTAATAACTAACGTTACCCCAAATTAAACAGATACACACAATTTGACCCGTACCAAAATGGCTTTATTTCATTACATTAGATCAAAGCATACTGGGTTTAACTTTTGTAAACACGTAAGACAGCCGGAACAAACGACAAAGGTTCCTCTTGAGCACCCGGAATATTTACCAACGCACCAAGTAACCGGAAGTTGAACGTTGTGAACATTCATGTGGGTACATGTTCATGTTGACAACAAATAGAGTCTCTGAGCATTTTTAATATCCACTATTCACATAGACGCGCTTCGCAATAAAACATGTCCGACAACGAAGACAAGTAAGTAACGACACACAGCTTTAACACGCTGCGTTAAGCTGCGTATTGACGTTACTATAACAACACAACGTGGGCTACAGTTAACCTTACAGCTACTAACGTTTAGCTTGTTAGCTATCAGGACTGGCCATTATCCAAATATTCTGGGTCTGTAGTCTTTACCATAACTATATTTTTAAAATTTGTAGCTTCGACGACGGAGACTTTGATGATGCCGAGGAGGATGAGGGATTAGATGACCTGGAAAACGCGGAAGATGTAAGTTCGCCGTTTAATTGTTATATAATTGGCTTTTCTAACTGGACAGAACAGGCATTCAGACTGTGTATAATTATTAAAACCATTTACTAGCCGGCTCCACTGCTGCTCTGTGTTAATGTAAGTTTGTCTCAATGAGTCCAAACCTGTTGGTGTTGCTCTCTTGCGCAGGAGGACCAGGAGAACGTGCAGATCCTGCCTGCAGGAGAGGGGCAGCAGGCCAACCAGAAGAGGATCACAACACCGTATATGACCAAATACGAGAGAGCCAGAGTGCTTGGGACCCGAGCTCTCCAGATAGCGTGAGTGTTGTCATATGTGTGACCACAGTGTCCTGGTTTCAGATCTGACCTCTGACCTTTTGACAACACACTCTTTCACTGTATTCAGTGTGTCATGGAGGTGGAAATGCTGTGTGAGGACAGAAACCTAGGAACCACAACGCTGATAGTTTAAAAGTTAATTTGTGTTTAAAAGTGTTTGTGTTTTGTAAAAGGCTGTATATGTGTCTGTAATTTATTTGCTTCTATTTTGAATCAACTAATGTTTGGAAATTGTAAATACCAGTTTAAATACACCTGAGTGAAGTGAGTTATTGATGTGCCCTCCTTTTCATCCATCGTCAACCGCTTATCCTGGATACAGGGTCACGTGGGGCTGGAGCTGACATCGGGTGAAAGGCGGGGTACACCCTGGACAGGTCGCCAGTCCATCGTAGGGCCACACATAGACAAACAGCCACTCACGCTCACACCTAAGGGCAATTTAGGGTCACCAATTTACCTAGTCCGCATGTCTTTGGACAGTGGGAGGAAGCCGGAGCACCCGGAGAGAACCGCCCGCCCTCCTGTTCACCATATTCAATTACTACTTCTTAAAAATGTCTTCTGTGTTAATTTCTTTGCAAGGACAGAGACTGATAATTACCTCTAAAGTGTTGCCATGTTATATAGATGAATATTAATATTGAGATATTTAAATCCAGATTAAATTGGAAGGAAAGAATCTGAGCAATGAGGTTCCCCTCTGTCAGATGACTAGTATGAGCAGAAGCACCACACAAATACAACATGAATCAGTCAGACTTTGTTTGTAAAGCAGCACCTTGACAACAACTTTTGTCTGTTGTAGGGGCATGTCAGGATCGAGCACATGATTTGTCTTAAGTAGTACTAGTCAATAGAAAGTGCTTTGCAGGTCTGAAACTGCGAGGCGCAGAGCGCTGCCTTTTTTGGGTTGAATTTAGAAAAGAGCAGTCTGTTGTGTTTTTCTTATGTTGCTAGGCAACTAACAAATCAGCTGTCATGTCAGTCTATTCAAAGATTATAGCACCAGTTAACTGTAATCTTCGGTTTGCTGCTAAGTAATAACAGCAGAAACTTGATCACAACTCACAGGTCACAGATCACACGCAGGAGACAGGGAAACAGATCCATGTGGGTACATGAGACCCTCAGAAAGAGGAGACATTGCTGGTAGTACTACCAGCTGGTCCAGGAGCTTCGTCATAATGATGGTTGGTTCAAGGCTTATTTTAGGATGACTCAGGGACAGTTTGTTGCAGTCTCTGGACAATCCAAGCAGCTGTAAACTTCCGTCACCACAACTGAGGGCCCGTCTCTCCATTCATTTGATTGGACAATGGAAAAAAATGCGAAATATGTCGGGCACCTCAGAGTTGAATTTTTCTTCATTTGTGCACTCAGAGCGCTCCTTTGAAAACGCAATGCGCAGCAGGCGCCCAAAACCTGAGGTGCCCAGGGTGCATAAACAGCCCACAGAACGCTCGTTGCCAATAGAAAACAATTTAAAAAAGGCTCCTCTCACTGCAAAAACTGCATTCTGTCTTATTGGGGCCTTACCCAGCCCTAAATATATTGTAGGATGGTTTGAAGGCAGCATTATTAGTTCGACTCTGCCACTTACATATTTACTGTAATACAGCATTCACTGTACCTGTCTGTCTGCTGACTTGTTTCCAACAGGATGTGCGCTCCAGTCATGGTGGAGCTGGAGGGAGAAACAGACCCCTTGCAAATAGCTATGAAAGAGCTTAAGTAAGTAATAAGTGTATAGACTGAATAATCAGTAATGCTTTATAAAATTATATCATGTCCGCGTCTTTACTTTGTTTTCTGAGTAGGTCAAAATTCTGTTATGTAGAGTTTGTCCGTACTTCCCAGTGTCTTACCGTGTATTTTGTTTGTGCCCACCAACAGGAGCAGAAAGATCCCCATCATCATCCGCAGATACCTTCCTGACGGGAGTTATGAGGACTGGGGCTGCGATGAGCTCATCATTACTGATTAATCAGTGTATCCAGTCCGCACTGACAAAACAATATGTACTGTTTCACCCCCCCCCCCACATCGTATGAGGTCACTCAGCTACATAAACCCAGAAGATTCCTAAGACGGATCCAACTATCACCCACCTGTTCATACAACAATTTGTTCCACATATATCCATCACATCAGGTGACTTTGTGAGTAGATGAAAAATGGATACATGAAATGTACTGAACAGACACTAGAGGACTCATTCAAATGAAGACGGTGTGTTGCTTGCAGGTTTAAAATCTTGTGATCTGACTTGTTACGCGATCAGTCTTGCTGTGTGGTTGCGTGCCCTGCAGTTAAATTCAAAATTAGAATGTTTTTTTTGTTTTAACAGCTGCATTATAACTTGGAGCCACAAGGGGGAAATATAACTTCAGTCAAACATTCACTTTTTACAAAACAATCCTGTGTTGTAATTATTCTATTTGTTGTTTTGAAAGAGGGAGGTGATTAGTGTAAAAGAACTGTTTTATTGTTATGAATAAACTCTTTTGTAGAAATTACCATGTCTCATTCATACAACACTTATAATAACAGTGAATACTGATTTCTGACAGTTTGAACAAAAGCTGAACTTTATAAGCTGTGTTTAGAATTGTGTCATTTCCACCCTGTCGTTGATAACTAGTGTGGAAGCCTGACAGATTCTCATCTGGCTTAATGTTCAGGAGCTTAAAGAGATGATGCAGGTTTCTCCTGCAATTGATGGAAAAGTGTTGTAACTGTCATGATCCTCTCCGCATCTCCCCCTTTTCCCTACAAACAAACACATATGCACACGCACAAAGCAGCCAAACAGTCACTGTATTGTTAACAAAAGTGGGTTGTTGGCTGGGCAGAAAGAGGCCCAGTGCATACTGGAAGATGGAAGGGGCTGAAAGTTAATGAGAATGAGAGGATAAATGGCTTTGCTGTAGATGAAGATGTGTGATGATACTCTACCCTCTGGTAGATAGACAGGTGGCTTATATGTTCAACGGGTGTACATGTACGGAAAGACATTCCACCTGATGATAAAAATGCAACTGAGGAACAAAACAGCCAAGACACAAATACGTTTTCTCGTAGTGAAAGTAAAGCCAAGCGTGTGTACGTGTGTTTTGTAATTTCATTTATCTCTCAAACATTTAAATGTCATCAGGGAGAAGCCAGTTTTTGCTGGTCTCTATAATTGTGTGTAGCCACAGTCATGTTGTTAATTTCTCAAAAACTGCTTTCATCTGCGGGTCTGTTGATCAGACGAGACACCGCCTCGGGGTGACGCTGCAGTCCTTTCATGGGGCGGAGTGGGCTGCCCATGTGATACTCACCAGCCAAAGCCACAGTGAGGCCAACATCAGGTCATCCTGCCGTGGGTGGAACTCACATCTTCTGACTTATTCTTTTGCTCATTACACTCTTCTACTTCATTTGCTTGTCTTCTTTTCTTATCTGTTGTTATTTATTTCTCTGTTCTGTCGATCTGTCCCACACATGTCTGCCTTTGTGGTTCTCTTATCTCTTTCCTTTTTAGATTTACTGACCTCCTCTTGTTCACACAGTGATCATACAGAGTGTGATCTGTCCTTCTCCCGCTGTTTGTCTTTCATCTGTTGTGCTCTGATGACAACTCATTATATCCCTGTGACTACACGGCACCTGGTCTAAATAGTATGTCATTCCTTGCATTTGTTTACTGGGTTTAGATAATTGGAAATAAGGGATGGACGAATGATGTTAATTCAGTCAGTGTGTAACTTGAATTCTTCAGATCTTCTGTCACAGAACCAGAACAATCTCATTGTGTCTCTGATAAGTTTTACCAACTGGGTTGCATTTTAATGCATAAGTTGGGCTTTTATTCTAATCAATGTAAACCCTTTGTAAACCCTTTGTTATGGGTTATATATACCCCATGTTAATGTTTTCAGTGTTTCAGAGTTTTGTGCCACTTTCATGGACTTCTTGTGTTTACTCAGTCTCTCATCATTGAGGTCAATCGGAACCTACACTGCAAAAAGTAAAAAAAAATTAAATCACTGGCTGATCCAACTTGCGTGACTTTCTTCACGGCAACTCATAATGTTACTCAGTAATGTGTATATGCACTCCAGGCAAAGTCTGTGCATACTTCTGATGAGATGGCGGATGGTGTCCTGGGATCCCAAACCTGAGTCAGTACATCAGTGAGCTCCTGGACAGTCTATGGCGCTACTTGGCAGCGTTGAATGCATGATACATAACGTCCCAGAGGTTCTCAGTTGGATTCAGGTCTGGGGAACATGAGGGCCAGTCAATGGCATTAATGCCTTCATCATCCAGGAACTGCCTACACACTCTGGCCACATGAGGCTGGGCATTGTCCTGCACCAGGAGGAACCCAGGACCCACACCACCTGCGAAAGGTCTGACAATGGTTCTGAGGATACCTAACAGCAGTCAGGGTATCGTTGGCTTGCACCCTCCAAAGAAATGCCTACCCTGACCCACCTCCAAACCGGTCATGCTGGATGATGTTGCAGGCAGCGTAACGTTAACCCTGTGCTCAGTGTGAATCTGCTCTCATCTGTTCAGAGAAAGGGGCACCAATTGTGGACCTGCCAATTCTGGTGTTCCCTGGCGATCCACTCCCACTAGAGGACGTCAGGCCCTCATGCCACCCTCATGGAGCCTGGCAGTTTGGTCAGAGACATGTACACCAGTAGCCCACTGGAGGTCATTTTGTAGCGCTCTGGCAGTGCTCCTCCTATTCCTCCTTGCACAAAAGAGCAGCAGCACATGTCACTCCTACCTGTTCTTGGACCTTCTGCTCTTTGCTGACATCTGCTTTGACAGTTTGGTGCTAAAAAAAATCAACAGATGAATAACTCTTCCTACATCTTTCTGGTTAACCTTTGGAATGTTTTAATCCCATTACACCGTCAACCTGAAAAGAGAGGGTTTTTTTCAGTGGATGGGTTGAGTGTTAGGGATGAGAGGAGGAGGGTGGGTAGCGGAGGTTGCAGGGTCTATGTGCTGAGAGAGTATGAGAGTCCCTTTGTATCCCGGTGAAGCTACAGGCCAGGCAGTTATGGGTAAGGCTCCCTCATTGCCCTGTTTCCCTCCTCCCCTAGCTCCCCTTCAATGGCCCTCTTTGTCTTTCCTAAGTATCACACAGCCGATTAAAGAGAGGGAATTAGGAGTCAGGCTTAACCCACTACACACAGAAACACACACACATACATGTACACCATAACAAAGTTGAAATATGCATATAGGCATGCATAACCAATCATACCCCCATCTGGGACTGGATTAGTTCAAGTTCAAGGAAACGTTCAGTTGCAGTAATCGGCTACAACCTACAGCACACGAATGAGGATCTGATGGCACGTCTACAACTATCATAATGTAACACATGATCCCCACAGTCTCATATACTGCATGCACATACGAGGCACCATCACAAATATTCAGCTTACCTCTCTACCAATGGTCGGTTGTAGATAGGTTTGGCTGTGAGTCCCAGCTAGCAAAGTGAATTATCCATTAGCTGAACAGATTATGCCGAGAATGTGTGCAGTGGTTGAGTCATGATGCCGTCAAGACGTGCTTGAAAATAGGATGTTTTTTGTTTTTTTAAATATTCTGTGTTTATTGTTCAGTCTGAGATGGATTATTTATTATTTCCATTATTCCATTGAAAAAATGGTTAAAGAGGCGGACTTTTATTAAAGCAGAGATTATAGAGCTTTATTTCAAGTGAGAGTAAAAGACAGTTAGTCATCATTGCATGTTTAGGTTTTTGCTCCTGCTGTTATTTTGAAGTTGTGTCGCTGTGCTGGCAGCAGTTATGCAAGAATGGGAAATGTGAAATACTAAAATGGCAGTAACAGTCAAACATTTTCTTCATAAAGGAGAGAAACAAATAACAGCACACACAAACATAACACAAATTTAAATAAGAAATGTAAAATTCATAGCAATATTACAGATATTTCACATATAGCAAAAAGGATGTAATATGAACTCTGCATCTTGTGCTGGAGGTCAGTGTTTAAATACAAATGGGCTTTAAGCTTCAAATGAATTAAAACAAAAGCAGTGCTGCATGCATAGGGTGAGCATCTGTGTCCAGTAGTGATGAAAAACATTTGAATAATGTATTTATTTATTTTTTTAAACAAAGCAAATTAAATTATTTTTACTTTTTTGTCAATTTTCCAGATGGCAACTGTAATGGGAATTCTAAACATATTGCATGTAACCCATAAGGAACAGGCATAAGATACTCAAAATTCTGTTAAGGGATGAGGAACAGAAAATACATGTGACACCGTGAACCATAAAGTCCAAAGAGAGATGAGAAATGAGAGTGAGACTTGAAACTAATTACAGATTAACTAATAGTCAAAAAAGTGGGAAAGACACAAACAAATTAAAGAAGATTCAACATAAAATACCAGTTGTTTCATGCACGCTCCTCGTGCATGAAGGTATGATTAAGGACAAGGCATAAATATGTAATATTAGGCTGTGTTAGAACATATTATCTTCTGGAAGATTTACTTACTCAATATCAGGCAATTGTTTCTCAGCATTGGCATATCTCACCTTGAGACTGTCTGAGAAATGCTTTTTTGTAAAGCTACAATCAAAAGATCTGACATTTCACACTGAATATTGTTCTATATACACATTTTGAATGACACACAAAGGAAAAGAAAAGGCAGTGGTGCAGACTTCCAGTGGAGATAATAATGGCAAAAAGCATTTGACAACATTAATAAAGTCACTTGTTAAAACAATGAAAATGCTTCTATTATGTATACCATGACAAAATGTATTATCCATGTATCAATACAATTGTCTTTATCTGTCTATTGTCTGTATTTATAAGAGAAAACTAAGTAGCTACAAAATATAAGGTAGTTTTGAGTGTCATGTTGGGCGAAACATCTGTAAAATCAGTTTCTTCTTTATAAGTTTTGGTCTCAAAACTTTGGTTGTTCTAACAAATATCTCAAATCTGAATGCATCAATATACATACATTTGTCATTGTCAAGTACATAGTATAAACTATCCAGATAATAGTCAGTCATCATGAAAATTGCTTATCAACGAAATACACATTTAGCAAAACCTCAACATGGTTGTATGGCATTTTTCTTCCATGCAGATCTGTTGTGTGTAGAAAAGGCATTTTAAGTGAACACATAATCATTTGAATTAAATAGGGACAAATGTGCCTCAGAAACCATCAGAATATTATTAGTATTTGTTGTATTGTTTTCCAAAAGCAAAAAAAACCAACAAAATCTGTTTGATAAAAAAGGTAAGTCTTGCCTGAGAAGTGAATGGGCCACAGCCAAACAGTTTAGCACTCCATTCTTCAGGTACAAAAAAAAAAATCATTCCATTTCATATAGAATGGATTTGGCTCCCTCTCAGTCACAACCTTCAGATCTTTCAAATTCTCAGTGTGTACAATGGTCCCTGTTGCTACTGACCCATTGTGGCCAGTGGGAGAGGGGTGTGGACTTCAACGTGCGTCTTCTGTTACACATGGAGTCACCAAACTGACAGGGACTTGGTGTTTTCTCACTTATGAACACAGCCAATTGTGTGGTGTGGAGCTCCAGAGGCATCTAACCTGGAACTCTGCGGTGGTGGTGGTGGGTGGGTGTTTTACCTCTGCGCCACCAAAGTAATTCTCTGATTACTATGCTCTGTGCCCCAGATAATCACCCATGCTTCAAAAGCACCATGCTACAAGCTCATCTTTGAGCTATGTGGCATTTCTGCCTCTAGGCAAGAGCAGAATGGGGTTTCTCCCCCGCTGCCTCCCCAGCCGACTCCCCAAGTGCCTGCCCAATCCCCCCAGCCCAGACCACTTTCCCTGCCGATACCACCAATACTGCTGTTGTTGTTGCTGCTGCTCCTTGGGTCTGACATGGGGGCTGAACCTGCACCAGTGCCCTCTGGTCTCGTTGTCTGTCATGGCCGCGACAGTGTTGTGTAGACGGGCTGGTCCCAATGCGTGGGGCTGTGTGACTGCGGTACGCTGGCTGGGTCAGTGATGGCAGTGTACAGGGGCCTCTGGGAGGGCCCCATGTAAGAGAAGGCAGAGTACAACCCAGAGGCCTGGCTGGAGTGGGCGTAGTATGACCCTGAGGCCTGGTGGTCAGCATATTCAGCAAACTGGGCCCTGGAGGCCAATGAGGGGAAAGGCAGAACTGTAGTGAGGAAGGCTGAGGGAGGGTGTAGGTGACATGGGAACCTCCTGAGGCTGCCTCTGCGAAGTGAGCCCCAGCACCTCCGGCCTCGCTCTTGATCTGGGCCTTGGAGGGATCTGAGCCCAGAGGGGAGCTGTGATGCTGCTGCAGCTGCTGCTGCTGCTGCTTGGAGAGCCAGGCTGCTGAGTGTCCACTGGCCGCTGCTAGAGCTGAGGAGATGCCGTAGGTGTACGGCGAGGCTGGAGAGGCTGTTGCAGCTGCTCCTGCCCCAGCAATTTGCCCAACCCCTGGGTGTCCATTGGGGGGAAGGTACTGGTCAAACTCATTAACATCAAAAGGCTCCATGTTGGCCATCACCTCGTGGCTAATCTCACCAATGTCCACATTACCAAAGTCGATGTGAGGTTTCCCAGATCCCTGAGCACCTAAGCTTCCCTCTGCTCCCATTGCGCTACGTGAGCCACCATTTGCAGCACCCTCCCGTTTTCCGTCCCCTGCCTTCCCAGACTGAGGCTCGGTCTTGGGAGTGGTGGGAGGTGTGGGAGGACTGTTACTCTGACCTGTAAAGACACGAGAAAACATGGAGTTACAGAAGATTTCGTGACAGACTCAAACAATCTCTATAATCAACAATCCATCAATTTGTATCCAGGGTAATCTAACAGTGTGACAATGACGGCATCAGTAGGATAATGGGAAGGAGCCAACAGCCCACCTGCAGCGTGAGGGTGGTGACCATCTGCCAGAGGGGACCGAGCTCCCCCACTGTGGACCACTTCCAGGTGGAGCCCCTTGTAGTGGGATTGGCTGTGGCTGACCTCACCCTCCGAGTGGCCATCAGCCTCACTTCCTGACCCAGAACCAGGCTTTCCATTCTTGCGGCGTCGTGGCTGATATTTATAGTCTGGATAGTCCTTTTTGTGCTGCTTCCTCAGCCTCTCTGCCTCCTCAATGAAGGGTCGCTTGTCGCTCTCATTGAGAAGCCTTGGATTAAAAGAAAATATGGTGGTAGATAGGTTTGTTTAAGGTATTAAGAAGAGAAGTCTCAGCACTGATTCAGAATTAGGCCACACCGTCATTTTTTAAAATGAGGTATATATATGATGCATAAAGTGTATAGAAAGTTTAGTAGCTTTTCCTATGAAACGGAGCTCCTTATTACTACTGATGTCAGTGGAACCCCCAGACCTTTCTCAGCCTCCCTGTTCATCGTGTTTCTTACCCAATTAACCAATCATGGGTCCGAGGTCAAGTCTTCATCTAATTAATGTTCAGTCCTCACAAGGTTAATGAATTTAATTTTTCTGACCCTTTTTGTCAGCAAATAGTGAGTGTTTTGTGTGAGGCAATGGACAGTGGATGTATGGTCTCCCAGCACTGCAGTGATGTTAACATCCAGACACAGTAAAAGATTTTTGCTGATATTCACTTTACTCTGGCTGACCCAAGAATATCACCAATTTAATTAAGTAAGAGGAGCAGGGACAATTCAAAATATGAAAATCATATTTAAATAACAAAGACAATTGTGAACATGTAAATTTGATGGGGGGAGACCTGTACTTTACATAATGAGTTAAAGGTGGTGAAAACTCCCTCTGATTCCCTCCGGAGGCATTTACTCCAACTACATGGCCAGTAATTAAACAGTGTATAATGTTAGCCTGGATTCAGGAAAATGTGACCATAGCCCATTCACAGTAAATACATTCACATGCTTCTCAATTGGTAAGCTGTGTCCAAAAGTGGGCAGTGAGACACTAAGAGTATCAGAGTACCCATGTCTCCTAAAATTCTTGTTCATACACAGTACACCTCATTTACAGCCAACACGTTTTGCAGAAAACATAATACCACAGATCAGCTCATATGAGGAAATTTTGTCTAGTGGCACTTTCTCATGAACAAGGTCACAGTTTTTTCCTTGTTCATAAGAAAAAAAAATCCATAACTTAAACCAAATTGTTAGAGGGAAAGCGTAGTGCATAATTATCATAATATTATAGTAAAGAGATCCTATAAAACATAATAAAGTGGTGTCAGTGTGCGCACAATAACATATAGTGTGTTTGAACAGTTTTATCTGTAAAATCCATCTACAAGTCAACAACCTACCCCACCCTTGTTTCATAATGTCAGCTTCTAGTGGACTGGAAGAAAAAACCCAAATCAGAGTGGTGAATCAAAAAACAAGAAAATTAAGAGAGAATTATGAGGAATCTGATTTAATTTGATCTGATTTGACTTCTTTGCAAGTCAGGCCTTAGAAGATAGGATAGGCCATGACACTGACCTTTGTCCAATCTGCCCATAACCCCCCCCCCCCCCCCCCCCCCCCCGCAAAAAAAAGCAGCACTAGCAGTAGTTTCAGTAAATGTGTTTCCAGAAAGCTGATGATGATATCATGGACATTCACGCTGTCTGAAAGCGTCAGTTATGACGCATTGAGAGGAGAATGTGTTGCACAACTACAATACCCCATCACCCCTGCTGTCTACACATTGTACAGCTACTGTATACTGAGAGTCTGAGCATCATCAGAACATACAGTGATTTGACAATAGGCGGCCTATCAGCGCATAACTATCCACATGAAGTGGCCTCCTCACCTCCAGAGCTTCCCCAGGGTCTTGCTGAGCTCGGCGTTGTGCAGGTGTGGATGTTGGTCGGCGAGTTTCCTCCGCGCCGCCTGCGCCCACACCATGAAGGCGTTCATGGGTCTCTTCACGTGCGGCTTGTTCTTGCTTCCGGTGTTCACGCGCACGGGCATGGGCACGAGGGTCCAGTCGTAGCAGTTGAGGACCTGGCTCACCGCGTCACGGATCCCTGCGGGAAAGCGGTCGTCCTCGTCGTCGGATTTGACGGACGAGCAGCCCCCCGTCCTGTCGTCCAGACCCGCCAGCTGCCGCGGCTGCTGCTGCCCGTGGAGAGGTGAGTCCCCCCCGCCAGCCGCACCGGAGGAGTGACCCGGTGACTGGGAGCGGCTGTCGTCCGACATCCCGGGACTGAGCTCAACCTCCGATAAACTCTGCTCTTCTCTGGACATCTTCCTTCACACACACACAGGCCTCCAGGTGCGTAGAGGGTGCAAGGCCTGTTCCTAAATGCTCAGCTCTAGCTACCTGTCGGGTCCTTGTTCCTGTTTATCCCTACAGTGAAGCGCGTAGTGTCGGCTGACTGAGGTCTGATCTGTCCCTTTGGCCTCCTCTAAGTTATAATATAAACTGCCAGTCTGTCTCTACTCTCAGCCTCCGTTGCAAAACTCTGTGAGGGTTCCACATTAAAGTTCTTTCCATCCGTGTTGTTGGTATCATAGGCGGCTCAGTGCGCACCTTGGACCCCAGTTTACCTGCTAATACACAGCTGTCTGCGCCAAACTCACCCGGTCTTACTTCCCTCCTGACTTCCCCTTCTCTCTCTCCTCTGTGTGTCCCACGGTTGCAATCCGACAACAAGAACCTGAAACAGGAGAGCGATGAGGATCGTCAGTTCAAACAAGCCAGAAGTAGAGTGACTCTGCTTCATTAAGCAACAAAAAGTTCACTAACTCCTGAGCGCTTATTGCCTGCTCCACGGAGAAGTTGATGTTATCCGTTTTTTTATTACAACTAGGCCAAGTCAAGTCTTCATTTAAAAAACCTAAAACCTAAAGACTGACTCCATTTTTTCCTCAATCAAATAGTCCACTTGTGGGCCCTCCCTTGTCTCCACTTTTCACTCCACTAGCAGCAACACGCATATAGATATGAGGTGCCTCAGGTGATTCTTTTAAACGTCATGACTGCTGGAGACATTTTCAAGGAAGGCAAGACTCATAGTAGGCCTGTACAATAGGCCTATTCGTTAAAACCGTGAGAAATGAAGGTGGGCTGAACTAGTCTCAGTGGTTTACCTGGTGTCTATTCAGCATTTATTTACAGAGACCTAAACCGCATTACCCCGCAACCATGTGCGCAGGATAAGCGGTTGACGATGGATGGATGGATGGATGGATAAACCGCATTATCAGAAAGGTTAAGGTGTGCCATAGTAGTAGGCCTTTAGAAACTTTGTGGAAGTTTGAGAAGTGGGTCTGCATAACGTTCAGTTATTTTCATGATAGGCCTACGTGAAAACAGGCTATGTAGGCATATTTAGAGAGTTTCAGCTCCTGTATGGCGCAGTGCCTCTCTGCAAGCCTGGACCTCCCCCCTCCCCTCCCAACATGCTACTGTTTAAGGTTTTGCAGTTTTTCCAAGCTCCCCGGAGAGAAAGTGTTGGAATGATATGAGGCCGCAGCAGCACAGACCTCGGATTTATACTCTGCACTTCTTGGATAAACATGGCCTGGCGTTGGAAATATAAACCCCGTATGCGTGCGTGTCAGTACGCGTGTATGAATTAGACACAGTCTGTTTGTTAAACAGGGGCAGGTCTATCGGCGGGAGTGAAATGGGTACTTGTTTTGTGTATTAAATCAACACCCTGTCTCGAACCTTACGTCCTAAATCAGCGAACTTCCTGCGAACCAGCGACGCACAGCCCGCTGGTTTGTTTTCTACTTCGGTATCGTATTACCTGAAAACTGGTGATCTAGCTCACGTCCAGTGACATTATGAAATAGCTTTACAATGTAACAGTCAGTGTCATGTGTAGGTTTATTGGATTAATATGGGCTACACACTTAATTCAGTCCACCTCGTCTTTATATTTGAGAAAGGGGTTCACTTTTTTAACGTTTAGCCTTATATTTAAGACAGACACACACCATACCACTATATATGTCTTTCTGATCAGATATAGGCATTTCTAGCCTTCTCATTTCTCCGTTGGACTTTTGCTTTTATTTTAAAGTAACCATAAGTAGCCTACACTTTTTAATAAATCAATCATTTTAAAAATGGCATAGGCTATTTGGCTTTGTTCGCTGATTTACCGAAAAGCAGTTTTTAATTAACATGTCAGGAATCGTATTCTTTTCCAGTTGAGGGGAGTGTAAAGCTTCACCATCTGTTCGAGGCGCATTTATAGTGATATTCGCCTGCCAGCTGGTCTGCAAGGCTACTTTGCCTTTACTTTACTTTTTTGACTGTCATCATTTCTCGAAAGCGTCCCTGCTGCAGAGGCACAATGCGTAAACACCGTGCGCAAGGCACCAAATGTCTTGTTACGCACGTGTTGTTTCCCCTGTTTGCTCGACACGCTGCTTGATTTGAATTACTCTAATGAAAAAAAAAAAGGAAACAGCAATGATCGACTGAATGCTGATTATTTCCTTTCTTCACTTGCCACATTAGTTATAATCTATGTTAGTTATTTTGGAACAAACAAGCGAATAATGAACTAATGGCCTATCCACTGGGCATACCCATCAATCTGCAGCAGCAAATATAATTTGTTGTGTATATTTATTATCTGATAATGTATAAAATAACTTGTTTTTGACAAACCCCTCAAATCATGCTTGTTACATTAATGAGCACATTTACTGCGCGCAATGAATTCGGGTTATGTGAACTCATTATTGCTGTTTGACTTGCCAGGGAATTGCCCTTAATTTTCTTGTTTGGAAACTTTTTTAGCTGTTTTTTTTTTCAGTTAGTTTTCTAGTCTTCACATCTCCAAAACAACAGTGGATATAGGACAGATCAGAAGATGCAATTAAATTAAGTGCACTATAAGAGTTAACTTTTTAGAGCTACTTTTTTCCATCTGCGCCAAATTCCAGATAAGGCCACTTTGTCTCACACATCTATAATCAGTCAATAATGTTCGTTTACATCCATCCATCCATCCATCGTCAACCGCTTATCCTGCGTACTGGGTCGGGGTTCGTTTACAGTTGTTTCATAATCTCTTGCAACTTCTAAAAACGCCTCTTCGTTCGTTAAGAAACTGTTTAAGCAATTCTCCTAAATTATTTGAACAGAAAGTCGAACAGCGTGATTTTTAAATTCTGTGTTAAGAAAGACTGTCCAAACAAAAAAATGACAAGGACACAGAAAATGATTTAAAACAGGTGCACTTGTTGCACTGATAAAATAATGGCTGCAATTACAAGGTTCATGACAGAGGTTACTTTGTTTATGACCATCACACTTCACACATCACACATTGTTCTTAAGGCTCATTCAACACCGGGTCTGAAAATACATTTAGAAGCTCTATTCACAAAGTTTCAAGTTCACAAGAAACTTTCAGAGAGAACAAATCGGTCAATTTGGACCATTATAGAACCACAGTACAAAATCACGAATCTTGAAAGAGTTGTTAATAATAATC
Source organism: Micropterus salmoides (assembly GCF_014851395.1). NCBI lineage: Eukaryota > Metazoa > Chordata > Actinopteri > Centrarchiformes > Centrarchidae > Micropterus > Micropterus salmoides. The sequence goes on along the minus strand of NW_024040041.1, from coordinate 9,466,891 downwards.
ATGGAAATGTTATCGATTATCAGATTCTGAATCGGGGTTCTTCTCTATGAATCCGGCTAGACGAAATAATCAAATCACAGTCAGAGCAGCCACCAGCAGCAGAGAGGAAAGAGTTGGAAATGCTAAGCGCCTTACTTCAGTAATGAGAAAAGGAGGTCGCCGGTTTAGCACGAGAATCCGTGAGTTCCCGAGTTTCCAAAGTGACGCTCGCTCCCCAGCCCCCTCGCTCGCGTTGCCCGAGTATGAATGCCTGCTCTGTGTGTCGGTACCGGGGCTTAAAGAGCTCCTTGTATGAGGCTGAGAGAAAAAAATAAAAGATACTGGGGTGGACAAGTCTTAAAGGCACAGCGCAACTGCTCGGATGCAGGCTGGAGATCTCTGATTGGTTGAAGTCTCTCTCTCTCTCTCTCTCTCTCTCTCTCTCTCTCTATATATATATATATATATATATATATATATATATATATATATATATAGAGAGAGAGAGAGAGAGAGAGAGATAGATAGCAAAATTGCACTTTTGTTTGTTGTTTCTCTCACATGAGTTGAGATTGAATAGTCTGGTACAGGCATGCCTAAATTATGCATAAAACAGTTTTGACCATTACAAGTAGGCTACAATATTTTCATTTGTACACGAACAACCGATTTCACGTGGGGAGATCCCTATTTGCCTTATAGGTGTATACTCAAATTCCACACCTGAGAAATTATGTAGATGTATACTCAAATTCCACACCTGAGAAATTATGTAGGTGTATACTCAAATTTCACACCTGAGAAATTATGCAGGCCTTGTTGTAGTGTGAGCTTGAGAGGAAGTCCAGTTATGACAATTGCGATTTGTCAGAAACCAAAATGACCATTTCATTTACAGGCTCCCTCCAGCATCTAAATGAGAAATAGTTGGAACGAACCCCAAAGGAAAGTGTTGGATTCTAACATGAACTACAAGATAAAATAAAGGGTCTGCTGCAGGGGATTCGCGGACAACTAGTCAGCTGAGAAAAAATATTCTCACGTGTAGGGTATGATATTTGATGAATCAGACACAGTTTAATTTCAGATTTCAGAACATGGTCGGAGACAACACAGTTTTCTGTCGCTGACATAGCCACAAATAAAAAGAAATCAGAGGCCTGGCCATTTCTTGAGAGGAGAAAAGGGGGATAAATTTCTCAACACAAACAGATAAATGCTCATTTGTTTGGACCGAACATTTATAAAAGACAAGGCTAATGAATTTCCAACTGCAAAGACTCATGTGAAGGACGCCCCCCCCCCACCCCCGACACACACACGCTTTTCTATTCACCACCACATCGCAGGTGTAGACAACATTCAAAGGCCCTTGAAAAACATTGTGTGGCTTCCGACAGTGTGCCTCTTCATGTTCTGTAATTGCATCAGCGCCTCTAACTGAGAGCCGCAGAGCGCGCGTTTTAAACCGAACAGTATTGGTAGAAAATACAGAAAGGAGAGAAGAGAGGGGACATTATGGGCCGCATGGATACAAACACAAGCGCTGTTCTTCACAACAATGACCCCTTGTATCCCCGCCATGCGACACACTGGCACCCATTCCAAAAATCACCACTTTTTTTCATTATCCATTAATGTTGACTGTGATAAGGGAATCCTAACCATGAGTGCATCTCTCTGTCTGATTCTCTGCCTCTTTGATTCCTCCTCTCCCCTCCTTTCTGTGCCTCCTTTGTTTTATCTCAGGTGAATTGTAATCATGTGATCAAAACGAGCACCCCCTTCCCCCTTAAATGAAAAAAAGGGGAACAAAAAGCAGTTCTGTGCATATGAAACAAGAAAAGAAAAGAAGGAAAAGGCTTGTGTCTTCCCTTCTTCCCCCACTCTTTGTCCGCGTACCAACAAACTCTTGACATAAAATGCTCCAGGAGCGCGGTGACTCAGCCCGGGGAGCTGAGGTGGGACTGTCCGGTTCCTGGGGCTTTAAACCGGGGACCTTCAAAGAGCCACTCCGGGGATTTCTCTCCAGCTGCGTAATGGAGGATTTGCGGCCCTGCCTCGGTTTGACGTGAGTGTTTGTTTTGGCGTGTGTGTGTTTGTGCAGGGCGTGCAATGACGGGAAATTAACAGGCACCACAAAGTTACATTGCTACATGATTTGATGACGTTTAGGTGAGACCACCAATGTCAATTGATGTAACACGTTTCCAAGGCCACAAGATGTTTGACAGAAATGTGCTGGTTAATGAAAGAAGCCAGGAATTGGGTCGAATTTTATGTTTCGCCTCTATTTAGAAATTTGGCGCTGTGACAAAATGCTTCAAAATATATTTTCTGGATTTTTTTTGTTATTTGTTAGAGCTATCAGTGAGATTACTTAAATTAAAAAGGAGAAGACATACTATTTTTAATAATTTCCTAAATACATAACATTTGCTGTTGCCTTTTAATAATGACTGGTGGCTTGACAGTCTGACAGTCTTCGTTCAGACTGAGATAAATTGAACAAGCAAAGAGAGGTAGAGAAACGTTAAGTCATCTGATAGTTTAATGCTGCTGTCGAATAATACCCCAGTGCTACTAATACTGAGAAAAACTTTTTAGGTTATAAGGCGTCCAAAAGCTGCTTGTCAAATTCTCTTGAGCCAAAACTTTAAGAATCAGTCTGTAATTTAAGATCGTTATTTTTTCAGCCTATGGTTTTCATAATAGGGCTATGTAAATGGCTACATGGGAAAAAATCATTGTCTTGTCGCTGGTTATATGCTACTCATAAAATGTACAATTTTACTTAATAATTAATACATTTTACTGAAGTAGCTTTACATTTTTTCAAAGAAAAAATAAATAGGCCTATATTTGCAGCAACTCTCAAACTGCAAAAATACTAAGCTATAAAAAAAAACCAACTAAAATAAATATGTCTCAGTGGAATTTGGTAGATTTTTAAGAAATAATAATTAGTGAATTATTTACTGTGTAACCGGCTTCCTTTGAACAATAGTTAAAATGTTCCTTGCATGAATAGACTTTGATGGAAACGAGGTAATGTTTAATAAAAGTCTGCTCTGAGATATGATTGATGAAATGTCATAATAAAAATGGATTTATATTTAAAAGTAACAAAAGAACCAAAAAATGTAGAAAAGTCGTAAATATAATGGATCTTACAGAATGATTGGTTTCGCTGTACACATAATAGCCAATGCAACTTTTGAGACTCCCTCTGCAGAACAGTTTTAAATTAAAAGTAAATACTACATTTGAAGATAGCCTATTTTTAATGGACTGAACTATTTAGCAACAACATGAACACAGAGCAAACCAGAGATGAAACACACAAACAGCCATTCAAAATGATACCAACTTGTTCAGTCATATGACGGAGATGATGTAGTTTGTTGTGAAGCACACACACACACACATAGTGTGACAGTTAAAGGTCAGCAGACCATGGGTCAGCGGCCCGGGGCCAGGCCAGAATCACAGCTGTACACACACACAAACACACACACACCATAATCTCCACCTGACTTTATACAGTCCTGCTAAATATTATGTATTCTAAGTATATATTTAGTTGGATCAGGACCAAAATTTTGATCTGTGTGTTTTAGGAGGGAAACAGACTCCAAAACAAATCAATTCAAAAATAACTAAATACATATGGAGCTTGAAATTGTAACAAAACCTCAAATCCAAAACCTCAAATCCAAACCTGTGATCCTAATCATGTACTGGTGAAAATCAGGTACTGAACTCATTGACTGCTATTTGCTGATCTTTGGAGCCAGATGATGTCAGTCTCTACAAACAAGTATCCACAAATACACATTTCTAACAATGTAGCAAGAAATTGGAATTGTAGGTCAAACTGGGTATAGATGAAATAATGCCAGAGAAATTACTAAGGTCGAGCCAGATTAGAATATAAAATACATGTATGTTTAAATGTGCTGTGATTTATTAACATTAAAAAGGAATCACAACCAATTTCACAGCCAAATCAAAAAGATAAACTCTTATGAAACATCCCTTATTTCCAATTACATTACTTGCTGCATGCTTACTGTGAACTATAAAGTTGTTTTGGATATTGTATTAGTTATGTGGCTGGTGTGTATTATATTGTGTGTTGTGGTGCATTCTCCAGCAAAAGTGCCAAGATGGGAGTATTGCCCTTTCTGCCTTTTTTTCAGTTTCACACAAACAAATTCCTCCTGACTCACAAGAGGCAGGAATCTGTTCAGCTGACCTGGTAGTGGTGTTAGTGTGGTGTTGTCAAAAGTCTGAGCAGATATGTAAACAAAAGTCTCAACATATGCAATTGTGTAGGTCTAACACACATCCTGAGTCACTGAATCATTTGAACGCTACTTATATCCCTTTCGTACTCCCAGATACACTCTTCCTCTACCTCTCTGTGATGCTCTTAAGCTAATTTTCTCTCATTCACTCTTTCTCTATACCTGCATGCACCTGTGCAGGACAAAGCCGGTGTGTCGGTATTCCCCTGTTGAAGTGGATCAGTCAACCTTGCAGACGGATCTGGTGGGCCGCTTTTATTGCAGTTATTAAGTTATTGTAATCAACTCTGTCTTATATTTTGTGCTAAAAGCAGCATTCAAGCATGAGTTGCTCTGGAATAATGGCAGCAATAATGAGAGATTGATGTATTCCAATATGACTTTTCCTACCCTACAGGGAGGTCAGATGTGACGGGGGGATTCACAGTCTTGCTCAGGAACCCTGTCGGGGTGTAAAGGTCGCTTGTTCTTTCTAAGCATCAGACCATCCCTCCATTTTAAAAGTAGTTTACTGTAATCCAACATGAAGGGGCAAGTACTGAGCTTTAACAATTTATTAATTATTCCCTAATAGTGATAAATATCAGTTACATCCCCAATTAAAAGGTCAGGGAACCTTCAAACGGGTAATAAAAATAACTCAACCCTCCACAAGATCTTCCTGATCTCTTCTCCCCGTTCATCTTTCTTAATAAATTCATGCAGCTGTGTTACATTTAAATAGGTCCCCCTTTTGAATGTCTGTGAATTGTGCCTTTGTGCTTATACCACCAAAGTTCCTATTCTTTTGTGTTCGTCTTGTCTTTCTCCAAGTTACTGGTTAGGAAGGAGGGGTAAAAACCGTGTGTGTGTGTGTGTGTGTGTGTGTGTGTGTGTGTGTGTGTGTGTGTGTGTGTGAGAGAGAGAGGGGTTGGCAAGAACTTGGATGGGCTTTCACTGCAGCTGGGGAGTGAGGTGGGATGTTGTGTGAGTGTGCTTTACTTGGCTATGTATTTGCATGTGCTTCTGTGTGCCCTTGTGAGACGGTGTGTCTGTGTCTGCGTGCCTACATGCGTTTCTCTTACAGGATATAGTTGGTAAATATGTGTGTGTGTGTGTGTGTGTGTGTGTGTGTGTGTAGGCTTTAAGAGATGGACAGCGCTGCTACTGGTGCTGGTTGGGTGAGGATGAATGGGGTTGAGATGTGTGTGTGTGTGCGCTGCTACCTTAATGAATAGCCCATTGTATGTTCTGCTTCATATCTCCACTGGCCAGCCAAAGGAAAGAATCTAGTTACTTCAATTGTGTGAGGGGTAACATCTAAAGGAAATTGATATATGGGGGTTGAGGTGGGGTGTGGGGAAGGGTGGTGGTGTTGGAAGGGGTGGGGGGTATTGGGGTAAAGGTCCCAGGAGAGACACAGAGAGAGTTTAGTTACTTGTGGCTGATCTCTTCTGGTATTCTGTAATCATCATTTACTTGTTTTAGGGAACTTGGCTCATATTTCCTGTTTTCACTCTCAGAAGGCAGTTGGTTTTGATAAGTATGCGTTCATATATTGTTCATCGCTGTGTTAAGAGTCATAATATTTTCCTGTAGCACCAATATCTTCGACTTATGACCAAAAACCTACCAAACAAATGACATTCTCATCGGCCTCAGCTGTATTAAAGGCGAACACTGTGAAGATTATACCTGTGTTACATCTGCATGTTAGCGTTGTCATTCTGAGCATATTAGTATGCTGACGTTAGCGCTTAGCTCAAAGCACTGCTGTGCCTATAGGTACAGCCTCACAGAGCCGCTAGCATGTCTGTAGACTCACAGTCTTGTTAAATCTTATGCTTGTGTTTCAAACACTTTAATGCAACTTGGTTATATGTATCATCCGATTTGCACACAGTGTATCACCCCAAGCGATTAAGTGCAAGGTTGCACGCATCTTAGATACATTAAGTTGAAATACAACTAATGAACAGAATTCTGCTGTCAACTTATATCCACTTTTATAGGTATGTATACACATACGTTACGAAGAATTTGACATATATGATTATGTATTATATTAATTACTACTCTATTAAAACAACAACTATGAACAGCAAAAAGTGTTACATGACATAAAAAATTCCCATGATAAAACAGAGTGCTGTTAAAATGTGTGGATTAACATTATAGAGTATGTAAATCACCTGTATGTTAGGTGGCTTTAGCTTAATCGATTACGACATGATGACTGACAAATTAGATTATCGTGCAATAACTGCCTGGGTGTGAATACTCTGTGAGATACTCCAGCTACACATGACCTTTGACCTTCAGGGTTACACTGATCCCTCTTTTATACACATATCCATACATTTAAATTGTAGCCCCAGATGCACTGAGTTGCCAATAACACACTGACAAGCATCACACCCTTTTGAATCAAGGAAGACTGGCCCTTAGAGCTGTGGGGTTGCCAAGCCCTGCTGCAGCTGTGATGGCAACAAGAGGCAAAAGGGGAAAAAGGGGATGATTCAGGGAGAATAAGAGAAAGAGAATCCTCAATGCAGCCCTGTATCCCTCGCAACTGTCTCCCATCAGAATCAGGCACATTATTCTTTTACGTCCACCTCTTTTCATCTACCATGCAGTTCGAATGTGTGTATAGTGTGTGTGTGCGTGTGTGTGTGTGTGTGTGTGTGTGTGTTTCAGTGTGTGTGTTTTTCAGCAGCAAAACTCCTCACACATCCCTACACATACTAGAAGATTTCATGGAAAGATTTGGAAACTCCCAAAACAGCCCATCTCTGTAGGACGATGGGGACATGCTTGAAAAATGATAATTGGGCGGAATGAGAGGCGAGGGACGTGGAGATTGAGTCATTTGCAGGAAAATGCAGAAAATGATGTTCAAGAATTCAGCTGGGAACAAGGGTGTCCTTTGTTAGGATGTTTCTGCTGCATGTCAGGCTGGTTGCTGTTTGGGACATCATCCCACAGCAATGATGTGCCCCGCTAAAAATGTTCAATTTTAATTATTCTCTTACAGACTTTTTCCCCCTGGACACAAAACAAAATGCCCATTAATTATCTAATTTAGTTTGACATCCTGGTAGCTGAGGATAACAATATGCATTTCAGATACTTGCAAACAGTGGTGGAAAGTAACTGAGTACATACAAGAAGTGCTTTAAAGTTTTTTACTCTTCACTTAAGAATGTCGATTTATGCTTCTTTTTTATTTCTGCTTATTTACTATATTTAAGAGGGAAGTATTGTATTTTTAATTCCACTATTTATTTGACATCTGTTTTGTGGTGGACGATTTGTCGTATTCCCCTGTTGAAGTAGCAGTAGCAGTCAACCTTTCAGAAGGATCCGGTGGGCTGCTTTTATTGCAGTTGTTAAGTTATTGTAATCAACGGCATCTTTTATTATATTTTATTATATTTTGCGCTTAAAGCAGCATTCCAGCTTGAGTTCCTCTGCAGTAATGGTAGCAAAAATGAGACATTGATCGATTTATTTGACATCTGTTTTGTGGTGAGAGATTTTTCATACATAACATGTAATCAACTTATAAAATATGAAGCAGTGTTATATATTAATGCATGAGTAATAATATAGCTAATACCTATTTAATAAATTGTGGGTGGTGATGGAACAGTGGATAAGACACATGCCTTTGATGTGAGAGACCCGGGTTCGAATCCAGTGTGTCCCTGAGTAAGACACTTGATCCCTAGTTGTTCCAGGGGTGTGTGACCTCTGTCATATATAGCAATTGTAAGTTGCTTTAGATAAAAGCGTCAGCTAAATGAATAAATGTAATATAGATAAAGGTTTTAGAAACAAAACAAATTATCATCTCATGAACATGATGTATTCCTATAAACCAGCAGACCTAAAATTTAAATTAGAATTGACATAACTTTGATGCCAATGAAATGCTGCTTGCACATTATCACGCATCAGTATCAGTAACAGTATACAATAATTGCGAAAGGGGAACTCATGCTGGATGAATACTTTTTGATAATACTTATGTGAAATATCTTCTTGACTTGTAGTTGTGATGGAGCATATAGTGCTATCACTATGTTTACCATCACTGCTTACAACTGCATGGGCTTGAATATGTGCCTATTCCAAAAATGCACATACATACACATACCTTCTTGTATCGTTGTTTTAACTCACGTAATAACGAATGTTAGAAGGAAAAGCAAATAGCAGAAGGACTGCCAGGATCAGATCGATTTTAACTCAAGTAAGAGTCCATTGTATGAGACTGTTGTCATACAGCACACTTACAGATAGTCGAGTATAACGCAACACAGTTCAGCAGCATCACAAACTATGCCCCTCCAAAATGACTGTAAAACAGCGCCAACAAAGATTTAACATTATGACTTTCATAAAAGTAGGAATTATTGCACGACTATTAGACTGGAGTAGCTTTAGCTTGGTGTACCTAGTAAACGGCTTAAAACTGTGAAAAACAAGATTTTATTCTTGTAAGAACTTTCTCTGAAATGTGGGGGACAGCTGTGGTCTTTGGGATTCATTGTCAGCCCAAGGTTTGATAATCATTAATTGTCTGCTTGTATCTTGCTATATTGATTATGGAAATTATGGACTCAGTGGATAAAACTCTTAGATTAGCTGTCAGTTTCTGAGTGAGTATGAGTGAATGCTGGTACGTCAAAAAAGACTTTGCATTCAAAGTACTGCAATAAGTATTGTAACATAATTTTAATGCCAATAATGTAATACTGTGATATTCTGGCATCTTAATCGTATCCAATATTGAATGCTCATTGAATGTGCCTCTCTGTGTTGTCCGGTTCTGAGAGTGGATTGACCTGGGTTTTACTTCCACTGTGTTACAGGACAGAAGCTGTTTTGATGTGAGAAGTAAAAACAGAGTAGGGAGGACAGGAAGAGGGGTGATGTTTCTTAGGGGGAGATATGGAAAAGGATGTGGATAAAAAAGTCACTTTCCAATCATGGGTTTTTCTCGGAACATTGAATTAAGCAGCGTGAACGGGTGGGGGCCTCGAGGGTCTGGGGGTGGCTGGCCGCAAAGATGCCTGAATGAAAGAGTTTGTTGTTTGATGCTGGGAGAGGGAGATGAAAGGGGAGAGGGAGATGGCGAGTTTGTCGGGCATCAGTCCCCTCTCCCATCGCCTTCTCACCCTGCGGCCCTCCCTCGCTCTGCCCATGTGAGCTAGAGTTCATACACAGGGCCCACAGCTGCTCACATAGACTCAGACACACACACAAATACACAGAAGTACATGCATTGATGAAAACATGAGTATCCACACACACACACACCAAACTAAAGCATACAGGCAGACGTGCAAACTACATATAGAAATGTGAATCTGCATACTCTGTTTACTCTGTTTGAGTGTGTTTACAGGTAAACACACTCATACACAGTTACACAAACAGACAGTCAGTCACATGTGCATGCAGTCCCATAGAGGCACATTAGAAAACAACACTCGATCACACACAAAAACATCACATACACATGTATTGTGGAAAATAAATTAATAGTCAACACTCAAAGACTGAAAACTTTATTGCCCATTTAAGCTGTCAGTAGGGAGATTTATGTCTGGCTCTGGGTGCATATTTAAGGACAATTAAGACAGCAAAATACCATATCTGTTCCCCTAGGTCAGCCACACTCAAAGTACATCTAACATCTTGACAATAAATTTCATATTGTAAATTGCATAAAGTGTACACAATCTTTAGGGTTATTGACCTCTAGCAGTTAAAAGAAAGTTATTGTAATAAATATGAGAAAGTGTCTTCTGCAACACCTCAAGATAATTTACAAAGGTACTAGATTCCTGGCTTACAGCCAGTAAATGGGAAATGGTTTGATTAGACCAGTCCACTGTAGTAAAGCTGAGCTTAGTTACAATGTGAACAGATCAATCTATTTAACCAGCATCAAATGCCAAGAGAAGGACACATATCGAATGAGTTTGCATGGACGCACAGCAAATTTAAACACATATGGAAATATATACCATTATTTTCAGCATCTGTAACCCTATTCAGATGAGAAATAACATCAGTGTAATGGTTCATGTTATTAGGCCCAACCAACAAAGCCAACCTTGTGGTGAGCGAGAGAAGTTTGTTTCTGTTTAGTGTCTGTTCAATCGTAGTTCCTCTTGATGAGCTGAGATAATTCTATTTAACTCATATCAAGTTACATTAGAGCTTATCGTTTGGTTGACATACTAACCTACATGGATGCCGAAAGTGTGACTTAACATTCATCTGAATGGGATGTGGTGGATATGCAATGACATGCAGTGGTCCTCTCGCAGTGTTATTAATCTTAAAAACCTGGGGGAAAACAGAAAAAACATTATTTTGTGTCCCAAAATACAACTCAGTAATAAGATTCGGTTGAATTAGGCATCTGGATTCCTAGTCATGTAGAGCTTGTATTTCAGACAGTGTAATGATTTTGCCTCCCATGTTTTTTAAAAAGAAGTAAAGGAGTAAATGAGCCACACACAACACTAAACAAGAGATTTAAAGATCATGAGAGTGAATCTTGTTAAAGGGTTGGCAAAAAAAATTAAAGATAACAAAAATAACAGAAACACACTATTTATGCTGGACTGGATTGTAACCTATATGACAGGTTTTCATGTTGTTGTGTCCAGATCTTTAAAAGCAGACTGCCAGCCTCATTCTTCTCCCTTCACGGATGGCTCTCCTCGGCCAAAAATATTTTGGGAATCTGTAATTGTACACCCTAATCCACCAACGGGGAGACAGGTGAAAACGAAGCACAGGCTCAGGAAGAGTTTGAAGTAGAGTGGTCACTGATGAAAGAGGGACTCATCAGAAATTGGGTTTTCCATAGCTATATGTGAGGATGTCATGGCTCAGAGAGAATCTGAAGGTATGATTAAAAGCGAAAGGAGTGAAAGCAAAACTGATCCAAGCATGGCAGAATCAGAAGCAGCTGATTAATAAAAAAAATGAAAAGGGGGGGGGGGGGGGGCAAACAAGAAGGCTGGGAGCACACATATTTAGGAATAAAGACAGACGTGAAGAAAATGGAAACAACAGGAAGGAGCTTGAAAAGGGGTCATGACAGTGATACGGATATCAGTGGCATATTAGTGCCTTGGGCAAAGATAGAAAAGAAGAGACAGAGGAAGAGCAATTGGAGGAGTGTAAATCCCAGGAGAGAGGAGGGATGGAAAGGATGAGAAGATGATGGACACACACTGGCACACACAGACACACACACATCCCATAATTAGCATGCTAACAGGCATTTAAATGTCCCACACAAAGGCTCACTGTTGAGCCTTGGTTGCTCACTTCGGAGACAATACACAATAGGAGTCAGTGGGAGCCCCCAAATCACCCTAATAGCCCATGTGGCCCAGCGTGGCTTCTCCTATTTTACCATTCCACCGATCACACTCATTCACTCACTCACTGACCGGCTAATGAAAAGCTGATTGCCTCGAGGCCTGCAGTTATTGAGCAGCTTGCCCCTTCCTCCTCATTTCCCTCTTTTCATCTTTTCCTCCACAGACAGAAATGGTTCAGAGGTCCAGTGTGTGGGCTGTTTGCCACTGTCGGTACTGCATGGGAACGGTGACATGACAGACAGAGATGGAGGATATATAATTAAAGCAAGATCACGACAGGACAGCCATGAGGGGTGCAAGGGGAAGCCTCTTATTAGACTGACACAGAGAGATTTTAACTTAATTAAAATCCAGACAGAAATGATTTAATTATGGGATAGGAATTGACTGTGAAAATGGAGATACTTTGTATATTGATGTAAGGAAAGTACCCTCTAGCAAACAGCTGTGAGTTCTCTCTGTCAAAATGCAAACCTGATATCCTCACACTGTCAGAGATCAGGACATGCAGTGAGCTGTATGTTGCTGCATTCCCTCAAAGCACCTTTCATAGAACCTGGTGGGTAAACCCTGTAATGAGCCTGGGTTTGTCTGCATAAGATTCAGCTTCACTGGACCCCCCCCCCCCCCCGTCAAATGTATATAATCCCAACCCAACGAGCCACTGCACAACAAGTGTACTATAAGGACTCTTTATTTCAAGGAGCACCCCAGATTCCCGTGACAGATACACCTGCCAACAAGCCCAGTGTCTGAGGTTTGAGGGGTCTTCAGTCTCTCTCTCAGGTTCCTACTTTTCCTCTTCTTCTCCTAAAAGTTGTTTAAAAACTGAAAGAGAGAAAAACTGTTAGACAGAAAAACCTTAAGGCTGCAGACACAACCAAGATCTCAGCTGCCTATCAAAATTTAAGCCAATTAGACAGATGATACACGGACAGATGACGTTTTTTTTTATCACTTCTCAGCATGAATTAAAGTCCCCATAGTTTTCTTTAGTAAGCCCAAATCGTACCCACATGCTGTAATTTACTTGTGTCATGTTATATTTTCTGCTATTTTAAATGATCTGAAAAGCAAATTTATACAAGACTGTTGACTGCCTCTTGCTGATAATGTCTCCACATGGACACCAGGCTATGTGCTGATGCTAATGCAGTCAAAAGATTTTTGGTACTCCACAGCATTTGGCTGTCCTAAGCCAGTCAGTTTTGAAGCGAGGGCCTCTTCATCAACAGATCAAGAGGTGACTTTACTACAGCACACTCAATTTCGAGAAATTCTGACCTTATTACTAAAACCTGTTAGTGCTGTGTATTGGACAACTTGGCATCTGGAGATTGTTTGTATGTGTTGGAGCTATTCAAGAACAAATTACTGGGATAGGCCAGCAGGGGGCACCTGCTTCCAATGCATGAATAGTTTGCTACTGTTATTTTGCAGGCCTTGGTGCCCAATTCCTCATAAAGTCATCAGATCCGAACAATTTTGAAGTCTACAAGACTAGATGTGTTATATATCCCTGGCAGGGACACTTTGTTGTATGAAGTAATATGAGAGTGATGAATCCAATTAAAAATTAAGTTTGTAATCTACACTCTCTCACCACTAGTTGAGGATCACATTTGTGTCCCATTTGTAGGAAAAAAATTAATTTGTACAGGGCAAACTACTGTGTGAAGGTAGTCATAGTCCCTCGAATGTCTTCTGTCCAGATCAGATTGTTACTAAACTATCACGCAAACACTTTTTTCACTAACTCAGCTGAAATAAGCAAAGGTGTCTGTCTGAAAAAGCAGCTGAAAGTTTTCCATTAATTTTGTTTGAACAAAAAAGTGATTTGACCGCGCACCCAAACCTGTAAGGATTGGGGTGCTTAGCCAAACATTTAAATATTTACTCATTTGTCAGACGCTTTTATCCAAAGCGACTTACATTTGAGGAACAACATACAAGCATCAACAAGCATCAATACAGCACGAGATCTACAACTGACAATGCATACTAGTAAGGGCAGCAATAAGTACTAGTAAGAGCTAATAGCACGTATGGCATCAATGGGGTAAATACCTAGGGAAGGAAGTAAGAGTTAACAAAAAAGTGCAATCGATACAAGATAATTGTAGGGGATAGAAGAAGAGAACAGGAAGTGCATGTTAAAGGTTAGGAGGTGTTATGAGAGAAAGTACTCTTGGAAGAGGTGAGTTTTCAAGAGCTTCTTGAAGTTACAGAGGGACACCCCTGCTCTGATGGCATGTGGTAGCTCGTTCCACCATCGTGGTGTCACAGATGAGAACAGCCTGAGATTGCTTTGTGTGTAGGGATGGCAGAGCAAGGCGGCGTTCGTTGGAGGAGCGCAGTGGCCGAGAAGGAACTTCTCGCTTGTAGGCCTACTAGGCTTCTAGGCTTGTAGGCCTAGATGGAGTTTAGGTAGATGGGTGCAGACCCTGTAGTCACTCTGTATGCAAGCATTAGTAACTTGAATTTGATTAGTAAGAGAAGCCATGCAAGCTAATGATCAGCCCCAGTGAGGTGGTGTAAATTGATAAGAGAATGGGCCCTAGCAGCAAGCCTTGGGGCACCCCTGTGGACATTTTGATTACAAACATTACAACAGGATAAAAGACTGAAAGTAGCGGTATTAAAAGTTTATCTGTGAGCTTTTGTGTTGTTTGTTCTGTTCCTCTGTTTAAAACATAGTTATATATAAAGGTAATCATCAGGCTAGTTTGACATCCTGTATAATTAATTTCACGAACATCTCAAGTGTATTCACAGTATACCGATATTCCTCTGGCTCTGTTCTGTCTTGTACAGAAGATCCATCACAGCAACAAAGCAGAACAGACACCTGACTGAATTACTGGACACTTTAGAGCCCCTTAACCATTCATCAGTAACTGACATTATGATTGGAGGCAGTCAAAGCTTTGAAACATGTGATATGCACAGTAACCATTAGTTCTGTAATGGTTTCCCTTGCTTGTGATTGCTGTTGCTTGAATATTTACATTTTATGTCAAAATGATTTAATGCTGAAGGAAAATTATGACATTTCCTCTGTGCATAATTACCAACTAGTTTGAAGAGAGGCTAGAAAATGATCTTGTTAATTTTCTCCTTGAATATAGACTTCATTAACCAGGTTTGTGCTTCTCTGCTGCTTTTGCAGTACACCACTAGAGGGAACACATGCTTCAGTGTTTTCTGCTGAAACCTTCTATGATAGAAATGGCTGCAGATGCATCTAGTGGTTTTGGAGCTTCAATGCTAAAGCTGCCTCAAAAACTTTTTTATTTTCCTTACAGGTTCAGTCAGCGGACTGGCATTGTATGCAACTTTTACCAGGGTGATGTTTGAAAAAAGGAGAAACAACCAAAATTATATAAATATTTATTTGCAACATCAAAAGGTGTACACGGAAGAATAAAGTGCTTTGTACTTGACATTTTTTTCTTCTTCTTAACTTATTTCAATTACTTCAATAGATTGCTTAGTGCATGTTTATCTCCCAACGGGGATTTGATTCATACAAAGCATCAAGCAAAGAAACCATGATACTTTGTCTGTTACACAAAATGGCATTTACAGATGTTGTTTTCCTGTTCTCATGTTGGCTACGATTCTGCGCTCATGTTGAAATATGAACTAGCTATACACTTCAAAATACTACAGAACGACTTTTCATACACTGCCAGTCAAAACCTTTTAAGCATTGTATATTTATTTCACATTTTTGTGTTGATCTTCAGCAATTTAATAGTAATTTCACATAGTTCATAAAAGTAAGCTGTAGTGTACCTATAAATGTTGTATGACTTTTTCGTTTCATTGGAATAAATGTGTCACCCCCGTGTAATAAAGCACTAATTAGTGCCAATTAGGATCTGAGAGCCCACCAATAGGTTATGTTCATAGCAGAACACTTAGCAGAAAAAGCACAGGTGGAGCTAATGATAATGATGATGGTTCAGTTCAATTTAGGTGTCCCAAACATTTACCAGTGAGCCAGTACGCACAACCAGGGTTCAGGGCATGCAGGCATTTCAAGAAGTACTTCGAGATGTTTTCACAAGCTTTAAAAATAAACATTAATGTGTTTGGATCCCTCAAGACATTCACTAAAAAGAAAATGCCAAGAAACATAGGGTATCTTTGAACAGCTAAACATCTGGAAACTGGACAGATCTCTGATTAAAATGTTCTGGCAGTCCTGGTGTACTGTTAAAACCATAGTATCTAGACATCAAATGGAAAACATATACATAATATAGTACACATACAGTACAGCTGCCGCTTACAGAGGCCTAATTAGAGTCATTTAGGTTGCTTACAAGTTACAAGTTACATATACATACACTTATAACAGTTATGTGAAACACATTTATGAATACATTGCTTTAGAGTAAACTGGCTGGCAGTGAATGTCAATACAGCGCTTACATATGCTTGATATGTTCCTATTATCAGGTTTTGCAATGAAAATTTAAACAATATCCATTTTTAAATCTAACACTCTTGAATGCTTGTTGCTAAGATCCACACAAGCTCAGTTTCTATCTCTAGCACAGCCATGTTGATACAAAAACACAAAACTGCTGAAGCAATAAAACCAGCAAAAAACAAATTCATGAATGAAAAAAATAAACAAACAATAAAAGTCTTTCAAGAATGAGAGTTGCAGTATCATCAGATCAAAAGGTGAAAGGGAAAAATACATTCATTTCACATCCTAATCGTTGCTGTCCACATCATGGCCAAATGGTATTTAAACATTTGTTGGTTTCAATTCTCTTGAAGTACCAGATGAGAGAAACTTGACACGTGGAAATGAGATAATGAGTAAAATTAAGTTTCATCACAGGTATTTCAAAATCAGGTAGATGTACTTTATCTATGAGTGATATTCTTTTATTTGTACCATATACCACCTGCCTCTAAAAGGAGGGCAACTGTTTTTTTATGTCATGTATTTTACAACCACCATTACAACTTACTTCAGAAGCAATTTTCCTGACATACTTTATTCTCACTGCCCCAATCCAGTGATTTATTGCACATTTCCACACACTGTACTACACCTGCATCCCTTTGTTTCCTGCTGTCACAGTGGCTTTTTGCTATCAAAAACAATGAGTACACTTAGGCTGCATGCACCCCAGTTTCCAAATCATGAGTCAGAGACGCTCTAATTTCCAGCTCCAGACCTTTGGCAAACAACAGCAGCACAAAAGCTTCTCAGCATTGTTTGTTATCACTGGCTGCAGCCTCCACAAGAAACAAACCAAGAAAAAAGTTTTGTCTATAAATTGCTTTATATTTATAACACTAATAGATTAATATTACTTGACTATTTTTAGTACTTCTAATTTAAAAGAAATATTTGTTTCTATTATATATAAAGATATTAAGAAAATATATTTTGTTTTAAATAGATGCTCTTAAAATTCAACTTTGTTTTCATAAGAAAAAATATTTTTTAACATAAGATTAAAATTCAGAATAATACTCCTCCTGCTACACCAGTGATTGCACTTGGAATGGTCTTGGTAGTTGGTACACTCTTCACTAATGAATACTAAAACCCCCAAATTAAGGGAGATTTTTCTTTTGACAGGAAAATATTTAAGAAAAGTCTCACAATAGTGCAAATAGCAGACTTTGGAGGGAACTATTGCAGGCAAGGTGACCACTGAAGTCCATGAACAACATGGAGATTATCAAGCATAAATCAACTTTGATAAAAATCTTGACTGTGTAACCCTTGATTTCAATCCTCTTCAAAAAGGAAGAGAATTACACCAAAACTGCTATTGCGTTCATAAAATCTCTTGTTCACAGATAAAAAGGAAATTCTTTAATAAAGTTACATTTTTCACAATTCAAAATGCAGCCTAAAACATTTCTGGATTTGTTCTGTTATTGTGCTTTCCTTTGGTTATGAAATCATAATAAAATGTAGCCAAAACTCGTCAATGTTTTGTCAGAGATTCTTAGTCCTCCTGCAGAATCACGCTGGTTGATCATTATGGCTCTTCAAATAATGCAGTTACATGTGCCAGAAGTTATTAAAGAAAACAATGTCTTCTTTTTCTTAATCTCTGATCCCATTGGAAAGAAACAAACACATATAAATATAAAACAACACTGGCAAGGCAAAGGGGGTTCACATTTCTGTACATGCAGTCCAAAACATCACCAAGACATTTTCAGGTCCAACTGTAGATAAAGTTAAAAGGATTGCTGAATAAAGAGGAACACAGGACTATCCACACTCCCTGCACTCTTTAGATATCTTGCTCACTCTTATAGGTCACAGGATCAAGAGGTATGGCAGTCTGTAGAATGTCAAACTCCATCTGGTTATTGTCCATGTCCAGAACACACATGACGTTGTGACTGCCGGATGTCATGGTGGCAGTGTCCTGGAACATATTTTGGAAGTCTACAGCAACGGAAGTCCTCCTCTCCTCTGCCCTCTCTTTTCCTACAATCTGGGAGGAGTCGAAGATGTCATCGTCTTCCTCCCCACAGCTCAATGCTACCTCGTTCTCATAACAAAAGGCGCTCAGCGACCTGGGAATTAAGTCTTGTGTGGTTCTACATGTGGGAGAAGCGGCAGATGAAGCCCGGCTTGCAGCCTCATCAAGCTCTTTGGCGCTGAGGTGGGGAGTTGACGGCACCTCATAGGTCTTGTTGAAGCGACCATAGTCTACCTTGTAGCGGTCTCGGTCCTCATAGATCACAGGCTCAAACCTGTGACCCCAAAAGATCTCTCTGGCAAGGTAGGAGCTACGGAACTGGGTGGTCATAGCCGTGGCCTCCACCATCCCCTCCAAGATCACAACAACCTCAAAGTCATCTGTCTCCAGATCAGCTCGGCTTAAAGTATACAAGGGGCTATCTTTGTCTATCTCATGGACTATAACCAGCGGGGATACTAGAAACAGCCTGTCTGTGCCCTCATCATAGCCCACATTCAGGTCCATCTGCTCCAAGGGGAGAAACTCACCCTCAGCTGTGACATATGAACGTATCAGCTGAGCGCGCACATGAGCCTCCACAATGTGGCTCTTCCGCAGGTTTCCCACCCTCCACATGAGGCACAACTTGCCGTCACGCAGGGCAATGACAGCATTTTTGGAGAACACAAGGGTCTGGTTTCTCTTCTTAGGCCGCGCCATCTTGGCCATGATGGTGCCAATCATGAAAGAGTCAATGATGCATCCCACAATGGACTGGATAACCACTGTTATCACAGTGACAGGGCACTCCTCAGTAACGCAGCGCCAGCCATAACCAATGGTGGTCTGGGTCTCCATGGAGAACAACAGCGCCCCAACAAAACCCTGGACATGAAGAATGCAGGGCATCCTTTGCGTCTGCCCTCCACCTGTGTGTCCAGAGGTGGGTCCATACAGCCCCCCAACCACCAACCCATCACCCTTCAGCGTAGGTAGCTCCTCAAAGTCCCCATGTGCCAGGGAGACACTGTAGAAGATAATGCCAAAGAAAAGCCATGAGACCATGAAGCTGATGCAGAATATAAGCAGCAGGTATCTCCAGCGGATGTCCACACAGGTGGTGAAGATGTCAGCTAGGTACCGCTGCCTCTTTTCCTCCATGTTGGTGAATAAAACATTACATTGTCCATTTTTCTTTACAAACCGGCTCCGTACTTGGCCGGAGCCCCTTGTCAGAATCTTCCCATTGTAGTTGTTCATCCCTCCTTGTCCACTTGTGCTGTGCGCAGCAGCAGAGGATCCCGACCTCCTCCTACTGTCTTCTGTCTCTGTGTCGCAGGCCGAGTGCAGTCGGACGCTGGGGGAACCGTGGCCGTTATGGAGTCCTAAGGTAGAGATCTTCTGGCGTTCCTCCTCTGGCAAAAAGGCTGACACAATGCTGTACCTGCCACCAGAAAGGGGGAGAATAGGATTCAAACATTTGGTTAAAAAAACATGGTGACATTAGATTGACAGAAATAGATAACAGTAGGAGATTTAAAACTTTTCTTGTCAAGTTTAGAAATGAATGTGGTCATGTGAAGTTTCTACTGTGCTAAGGCATAGTACAAACTTACACAGACAATATTAGACATTTGCCAGCATTGTCTTCCACTGCCGAAATGACGGACCTGATCACAGCTTCAGAATACTTACAAACTTATTTATTTGAATGATCACTACGGTTTTGTAAATCAATTCCTCATTTTAAGGGAGAAACCTGACCACTTTCTAGGTGTTTCACTGAAATGTTCTTGAGTCAAATGACATCCCAAATGCTGTGGCTCCAAACCATTACCATTACATAGTTTTAAGAGAACTACAAAATGTATGAATAAAAATTAAGTGTGTAACAGTTTGGTGTTGGAACTGATAAAAAATCTATATCATTCAAATTGCAGTTTGCACAATATGAGAAAGAGGCAAACGAGAAGGAAGACAGCTTACAAAGCCAGTAATCTTATTGATCCCTGTGTACTTTCCAGTGACAGGGAGATAGGAAGATAATACCTGACTCATTATGAATACAAGGGATGTGAGCAGGAACAAATAAGAAACAGCCAGCCATGCAGTTTAAGGGGAAACTCGTTGGTCAATACAGTAATACAAGATGTCTGTGAAACCTCTCATTCGTCCAGGTCATAGTTGTCCAAGGAAGGTTAGAATTAAGGGCAACTGGACTGGCATTTTGCCTCAAATTCAAGAGGCTGCTTCAGTTCAATAATAAAAGTTGAATTTAACTCCCAAACAGTCCATTTGAATTGACCAAGCTTTTCACAGTCACCTGAGTGTATTAATCAACCTAACCTGTCTCTCTCCTTTGCATGGAGGATTACCGGCTGGGAAGGTTAGTTCAGTTTAGCTATGTGAGAAGGATTGCTGTCATCACAGATTAAAGGATTATATCTTCATCAGTGTCAGTCAGACAACCCATTTTGACATGGGCTGATGTATATGTTACTAATTATATGTAAATTAATGTTAATTAATTTATGATCATTCATTAGCCCACTGATAATTGAGAGATCGGATGTTTGAGATTGGAACTTTGCTCCTTTTAATGAAAAATCAATGTGTTGTTTAAAGTTTTTGTCTGGTTATGGCCAGTGCCTATGTTTTGTCACTGAAATCAATCTTTATTGTGCCATGAAGGGAAATTTATTTTATGTCAAAACAAAACAGTTGAGACAACTATGAGGTAATTAAACACTAAGAAGCAGTTAGACAAACCAAAAACACATCAGAAATGCAGTGGTATAAAACTTTAATACTATGTTAATGTACCAGGCTATTAATGTATTTATTGATAGCCATTATTACAATACAACATCCTTCAGTCAGTAACAACAAGACAAGAGCTGGTCAGGACAGTGTAGGCCTTGGCCTTTTTAAGGACCTTCTTACTGTAAATATCCCTTAGCTGGGCCTGACTCACCCCGACTAGCTCACCAAATTGACAAGCCCCATCTTACTGGCCATGTTAACATTTCCGGACAAGACAATTTTAAAAAGGATAAAATAGTTTCTGTAAGGCTGTTGAGATGCCCTTTAAAATCATAACTCCTGTACAAATTAAATAGATTAATAGATATCCTAAAATAAATAAACAATAGTCCAATGATTTCAAATCAGAACCGTTGTTTAAACCAAAAGCAGTTTCCCGGAAAATTCTTATTAATCAAATTTGTGCAGTAACACTGAAAAAAAAAGTAACATAGTGCTATGGATTGTCATTCGAGACTCAATCAGATCTTACCTTAAGTTCAGTGATACAAAATGATCTAAGTTTCAAAGGAATGATAAAGGAATGTTAAAATTCAAGAGTAGATTCAGGACTTTATAAAACTCATCATGATCATTTAATAAAAGTAAGAATTAATTGCACCATTACAATCCAGCTGTAGTCCTAGACAGGCAGCAGCTTCCAGATTAAATCTCTCACCTGCTGGACCTGCTTGTTCCCATGGCACCAGTGATCACTGATCTGGGTCCTGGCTGGTATGCCAAACTCTGTCCTTCTCCCAGAGATCAGGTCTCCACCGTGGAGGTGGTGCTTGGACCACTGAGAAGGACCCCTGCAGGAGAGAGAGAGAGAGAGAGAGAGAGAGAGTAAGAGAATCAGCCCACATCACTTCACGTAGGATCGCTATAATCAAATAACAGCAAGTACACACGTAGCCTCTGAAGTACTACTTTAACTTATTCCTGCCCTATCGTTCTTATCACTTTGTTTCCTTGTCTCATCTTCCTTATGTCCTACTGAACATTTGTTATACTTGTGATCCTTGTTCTTATATTCTGTATTTTACCCCACTGTATCTTATTACCCATGTGGTTATTTATTTTTGAATTTTATGTGTGATTTGTTGTGAAGCACTTTGTACTCTGTTTGATAAGTGTAATATAAATAAAGCTTATTATATTATTATAATTTACAAAAGTACAGATCGTTGATGATCAGATTAGGAAGGTGCACTTCAATGTATGCAAAACATGATTCTTTCTTTAACTTTTTTAAAACATTGTTTCATCACATTTCATCTCCTTATTTACTCAAACATTATACTGTGGGTCTGTATTTCTAGTCTGGCTTCTGTGTGTTGTTTTAGTGAGCAAGATGTGGATTACAACGTAATCCTGATGTAATTCTGCAAAACGTCTTGAGGAACAGTGACCCTGCTCTCAACAAAGTTGTAATGTTGTGTGTGGGTGTAAGTGGTGTAATTACAGGTAAAACAAAGTGTTATAAACCTCTCCAGCACTCACACAAACACTGTAAACAATACACTCCACTGTGACTGGATTTATTGAATTGCTATTGTTGACAGCTTTGTTTCTGTCGCTGCAAATCTAACAATTCAGAATCAAAATCAGCACCACACTCATTTATGAGTTGTTCACTTAAGCACTTTTGGTGTGACAGCAAGTTGGAGTTCTCAAAGTGCCATACAATTAGCTATCAATACATGTGACACAATTTAATCATGCGAGTTTCTTTGTGTAAATGTCTTTGCTGGAACATTGTTTGATGCAATCCACGTTGAGTTCACTTCATCCTTATTTAAAAGATATTTACTTGTGATAACAGCAACTCAGCCATCAAAACCACCAACAAAAATAAGGATTCCCAGATTTGAGCTAAATTGCTGGCTGTTAAAAGGTTCACTGGAGCTTATAGTCACAGATGGACAGATGGTTTTAATTGAACTGATCTTCCACATTGTCTTCAACATTCAAACCAGATGCAGGTTAGGTTATTTCTGGATTAAAAAGAGTAGTATAGAAATATATATATATTTCTAGTATAGAAAAAAAAGACACATCTGGCACCTTAATAGGCCTTAAAAACTAGGGGGAAAGTGTGTTCCAGCACACAACTTCCCCAATGTGTAACAGAACAAAACTGTCTTTCTAGAACACATTTTCTCCAGAGTCTCAAATGACATGAGCCAAGCTCAAGGCTTTTTATTTTCTGATTACATGATTTCCAGCCAGAAATACATATATATTTGTTTTACATTTCTGTATAAATAAATGCAGATGATTTCTGTATTACAGTTGTGCAGTCATTTGCTAAATTGTAGGAGGTTCTCTTATGAATCCACTACCATCATCAAGCAAAGCAAACCAGCTCCCAGGGACAGCCCTGGGATCATCAACATGGTTTAGACTTTCATTTTTACTCATGCTGATTGCCTTCAAACCACTGCTCAAAAACATTTCCTACAACACATCTCACAGTAACTAAACATGGCAAGTATAATATCTGACTTCTGCTAAAAGGGTCATTGAGTCACTGACATTGCATTTCATTATTTAAATGTATTAATTTAAAATAATTGCACATAATCATTATGAGAGGATCTATATATCATTGCTTCTATGCAATGACACTCATACAGACATACTTTTATCTATATCTGTACTTACTGTATGTGAGGATTTATTTTTTCTGTTTTGCATGTGGTCTGTCTCCATACAGGTGCCCTTGGCTTCCAACCAACAACACAGCTGTGAAATAAGTTCTCACACATCTGAGCTGTATCTTCAAATGAAAGATGCAACCAGCCAACATTCCATCATCAGTGGTGACACCCTTTTGGTGCAAAGTTTTTGTAACATCTAATGAACCGAGAGGCCAGGAGAGGCAGAGCACAGGTACAGACATGTTATAGCAGAGATGAGACACACACACAATACAAACCAGTTAATGGTCACCAGGTAAAGCAGGGGACATTCAATGAAGCCAGTTTCCATAGGAACACATCTCCTCTGGCATTTGGGGGATGGAGAGAAGTGGAGAGAGTCACCAGAGACACAGTGGTGTAGGGGGGCTAGTATACAGTATTAAGTGCTCTCATAACATGAGTCAGAGAGGGAGGGAGAGATGGGATGAGAGAAAGGGCGTAAGGACATCAATGGAACATCGACATTTGATTTTAAGTAGATCCTCTGTGTCAGAAGTGGCTCTTAGTGGAGACTTTTCTGATCCATATTTCTGAGTGAGAACACAAATGAGGAGAGAAATATGTTTGACTTGGGTCAAAAGCATTTTTAAAAAAGCTTTTATGGTTCGATTATTTTCCTAATGATGTACCAAAAAACACTGATCAAGAGGTTTTCCTTAATTACATATACTACATATATTACATATATTATTACATACATTACAATACATATTTAAGAAATCACACGTTTTTATACAGTTTACATTTCTGTAAGCTTTACTTTTGTTTTTTTGGGTGTTAAAGGTCCAGATAGATTTTAGATAGATTATTGTTTTTGATTTAGGTTTGGGGCTGTAGAGAGAAGTAGAAAAAAAATAGAAGAAGAAAGTACATACGTGTCTCTACAGATTAACAGTAATACCAGAATGATTAGTCAATTCATCTATGAGCATATTGACAAAAAAAGTAATCAACATAAATTTTGAGAGTCAACTGGTTACAGCTTCTCAAATGTAAGGATTTGTTTTCAGTTCCTCAGTTTTTTTAGTAAGGTAAGGTAAAATAAATATTTATGATTATGGACTGTTGGTCTGACCTTTAATATTTTTCTATCATTTTATAGACCATAAATATTTCTGTTGATTAAATGAGTAACTGATATGAAAACAATCTTTAGTTGCAGTCCTACTGTTTGTACCACATTTGCGCATGTCCTGTGTACATACTGTACACTGTACTTGTGTATGACTTTGCAGTGTTTTTGAAGTATTCTACTGTGTCTCTGCATCACTGTCTTCTCCCTTATCTCATAAATCACAGATTAATAGCCAGTCAAAATTTCTCACACTGAAATAAGAAAGGTAGAGTCGTTCTGTACTGAACAACTTCCTGGAGATTTCATGATTGTTAATCCAAAAGAAGCACAAAGAGATAGACATAAACAAGCAGGTTGGTTGGGGGGAGTGGGATTAAGATGCAGAAGTGTCCTCTTCCCCTAAAGCAGGGGTCAGCAAATAAGTCTGACATCTGGCTTTTTCATTTCCCTGAGGAAATTCAGGGGAATCCAAGTACACCTTTACTGACAGCTTTTTCAGAGGTGTGTCAAGTAAGCCAGAGACTCTTTTGAATGTCCTTCAGAACTTTTCAAAGTAAAAAGCTCTCAATGAACTCAACATGAAGCATTTCTTCAAAAACGTTCTCATGCTTTTATTTTGTGCCTCCAAAATAAAAGCATGAGAACGTCACTTAAGAGGAAGTGAGTTTGTGAGTAACTGTTGTTGTCATGACTGAGATCTATTTCTTCATCAGCTGCTATCAATTTATTAATTTTTTATTTTTCTGCTATCAAAGCAATATGGCCACGGGCCAGATATTATTGCTGGTGGGCCAGTTCTGGCCCGCGGGCCGCCTATTGCCGACCACGGCCCTAAAGTCTTTGGTAATCGCCCCTGATGAGACACACTATTGCATCTGCCCCAAAAAGATATTTTACATCCAGTGTGAATACCAGAGCTTTAAGCCCAGACATGGCCTGGCAGATATGGCATCTAGTTGAGCAATTATAGCCTACAAAGTGATCTGAGTCATTTTTGATTATATGCTGGTAGCATAAAGAGAAATTAGCCTTACTGTCTAAAAAAGGTTTAATTTCCAGATACAGTCAAAGGCAAACTAAATAGGCTGTTTTCTGCCAAAAAATGAAAATAAAAGTAAATCTGATTGTCAAGATGATTGTTAGAAAAGTACAGAATAACCTAGTTGCATAAATGTAGTCTATTAAGAGAAGCACATATTTGCCAAACATTACTGATGTTATTTATCCCAGTTAGGGACCTGCTGAGTCCATCTCACTATAGACAGATTCATGCTACATGCTGCTTGGATACTGGGACTGTAGGTGACAGGTTCACTTCACTTCCTTCTTTTGCCTTTGCCTTTGTCAAACTATCTTGTACTATGTGAAAATGAATCAATACATACCCTGGTTTCACCTCTGCTTGTCACGAGCCAACCCACAGAGAAGTCAGTGCAAAGAATTATTCCCACACTACCATCAAATCCCAGACAACCTCCGTGTTGGCTTCATTTCAGATGTTCTTTTTCCATGTTGTCCAATTTTACTCTTTGCAAAACATATTATATATGTGATAGATCAGCTGCTAATACAATGTCCAAATATGTCCAACTGTAAATGCTAAATTAGTGAACATTAACATTTAAATTTAAATTTTAAAGTGAGAGACTTTCCTCCTCAGGTCTCTATTTCTATTTGCAGGACTGAATCATCTGGACGTTTGTTTACAGACAAAGGCCGCCACCATTACAGCTTATGCTTACAGCAGCTCAGCCAACATCATTGTCAGTTTTATTTAATTTTTTTATATAGCTCAACATACCGTACCTATAACTTGTAGGTTTACGGTATAGCTACTGGTCAGCTTTTGGGGTGAAATATCTCATTGTAAACATTTATTTTATCTTTACAGTCGTGGTCTATGCTGTTTTTCTGAGTGGTCCTGAAAAGGCCATAGGACTGTCTGAAAAAGATGGCGTCACAGGGACATAATCAATATGAGATGGATAAATAACGTTCCCTTGAACAATGAAATTGTTCTTTATTCAAACATCTATTCAAAGATCACTTTACTGGCAGGTTCCTCTGTGATAGACATAGATAGTTGTATTAGACGTTTCGCTTTTGTTTGTGAGTAAAGGTTTTC